>NW_004444063.1:1146395-1183952 GCF_000243295.1 Trichechus manatus latirostris
CCTGATGCCATGTTCTTCTTCAGGTGTGCCTGACCCAAGGCATAGTATTTTCAATCACCTCATGTGCATGTGAAAGCTGGACAACGAATAAAGAAAACCAAAGAAGAAATGATACCTTTGAATTCTGGTGTTGGTGAAGAATATTGAATATACCATGAACTGCCAGAAGAATGACCAAGTCTGTCTTGGAAGAAGTATAGTCAGAGTGCTCCTTGGAAGCAAGGATGGCGAGACTTCGTCTCACATACTTTGCACATATTATCAGGAGGGACCAGTCCCTGGAGAAGGATATCATGCTTGATAAGGTAGAAGATCAGCAAAAAAGAGGAAGACCCTTGAAGAGATGGATTGACACAGTGGCCGATACAATGGGCTCAAACATAGCAACGATTGTGAGGATGGCACAGGACTGGGCAGTGTTTTGTTCATTGTGCATAGGGTCATTATGAGTCAAAACTGACTTGATGGCACCTAACAACAACAAATCACTATGAAAAATTGGGGCAATGGGGAAAGAAGAATGTAAGAAAGAAAACCTTGCTAGAATTCTTACCTTGTTCATCGGGAGGATGAAAACACTTATTACCTCTACACTTTGCAAAGAAAGTAGAGATTAAAAATGTGCGTTAAATATTTAAGGGTAACTACTTCAAAAATAGAGATATATTTTATAAATTTCAAATCAATAGAGGGGAAAGTCAAAAAGAACAAAGAAAAGCCACTTAACCTAACAAAAGGCAGGAAAGGGGAAGGAAAAGGAAAAAAGACAAAGCATGGCAAATAGAAAATAAAAATGAAATGGCAGAAATAAATTCAAATCTATGAATAGTCACATAAGTTGTGAGTAGCTTAAACTCTCCTACCCAAACAATAGGGGATTACAGATTGGATGAACAATGACTACCACCACAACAAAACCACAAAAGCAGCCATGTGCTTTTTATAAAAGGCACATCTGAAACAAAATGATATAAGAAGCTTGAAAATAAAGGGAAGAAGAAGATATAGAGGGCAAATAATAAAAAGAAAACTAGTTAGTTGCTAATATACCGGGAGGTAAAATAGAAGACAAAAAGTAGATGAAATAAAAAGAAATACGGTTACCAGGGTGTGGGCGGGGATGGGGGGAATTATTGTTTAGGAAGCATTGAGTTTTTGTTTATGGGGATGGAAAATTTGCCAAAGGACATTGGTGATGGTTGTATAACATGATTGAAGTAATTGATCTCACTGAATTGTATATGTGAAAAATATTGAATTGGCAAAAGGTTTTGTATATTTTTACAACAATAAAAAAAGAAAAATTTTATCATCATTAGAAGAAGAGCAAGTAAAAACCTTTTTTCAGTCATGAATAGTGCTACCCTTGTTTTAGGGTAGGCTAATTTGCCACAATGTTTTTTCAATGACTTTGGATCTCCTTGTTTGGCACTGGGTCTTCCCTTTGTTCTGCTTCCCAGAGAAAATCTATCTCTTGCATGTCTTCATCTGTTGTTGTTGCTGTTGGGTGCCATTGAGTCAGTTCCGTTTCATAGTGACTCTGTGTAGAGCAGAACAAAACATTGCCTGGACCTGTGCCATCCTCACAGTCATTGCTATGTTTGAGACCATTGTTGCAGCCACTGTGTCATTCCATCTCCTTGAAGGTCTTCCTCTTTTTCGCTGACCCTCTTCTTTACCAAGCATGATGTCCTTCTCCAGGGGATAGTCCCTACTGATAACATGTCCAAAGTACATAAGACAAAGTTTCACCATCCTCCCTTCTGAGGAGCATTCTGACTGCACTGCTTCCAAGACAGGTTTTTGTTCTTCTTGCTGTCCATGGTATATTTAATATTCTTCACCAACACCGTAATTCAAAGGCACCAATTCTTCTTCAGTTTTCCTTATTCATTGTTCAGCTTTCTCGTGCATATGAGGCAATTGAAAATACCATGGCTTAGGTTAGGTGCACCTTAGTTCACAAAGTGACCTCTTTGCTTTTTAACACTTTAAAGATGCCTTTTGCAGCAGATTTGTCCAATGCAATGTAGTTTGATTTCTTGACTGCTGCTTCCATGGGCATTAATTGCAGATCCAAGTAAAATAAAATCCTTGACAACTTCAGTCTTTTCTCCATTTATCATGATGTTGCTTATTGGTCTAATTGTGAGGATTTTTGTTTTCTTTATATTGACGTGTAACCCATACTGAAGGCTGTATGTAGTCTTTGATCTTCATCAGTAAGTACTTCAAGTCCTCTTCACTTTCAGCAAGCAAGATTGTGTCATATGCATATCACAGGTTGTTAATGACTCTTCCTCCAATCCTGATGCTGCGTTCTTCATATAGCCCAGCTTCTCAGATTATTTGCTCAACATACAGATTGAATAGGTATGGTGAAAGGACACAACCCTGATGCACACCTCTCCTGATCTTGTACCATACAGTATCCCCTTGTTCTGTTATAAAGATTGCCCCTTGATCTATGCACATGTCTTGCATAAGCACAATCAAGTGTTCTGGTATTTCCATTATTTGCAATGTTATCCATAATTTGTTATGATCCACACAATTTAATGCGTTTCTTGACGCTTGTTGGTGTGGTGGTGGTGTTCTCTGATGCTCTAACTGAGCCTCAACCATGAGCAAACACTGTGAACTGGGCCTCAGAGGTGTGGTCTCACAAGGTGTTCTTGTCCCTCCAGAGGTAGTGCTGAGCCTTGAACTCCCAGAGGATAGAACTTTATCTCTTCCATAACGCTAATTGCAATGGGATGCCTCCAGTGCCCTAAGACTACAGTTTTTGTTGCTCTTCCTCCTGAAGATTAAGGCTTTTGTTTCATAGGGGAGATAGCTCTGGGTGGAGTTTCTACAGGGCTGCTGTTTCCCTCCCCCAGCCATTACTAAGCTGAGCACCCAGTGGGGTTTATGAAGGAAACCACTCCTTAGAGAGTTCGCAAACCATTGCTGTTGAGTTGACTCTGACTCATAGTGAGCCCATGTATTACAGAGTAGAATTGCTCTGTAGGGATTTCTTGGCTGTACTCTTTACAGAAACAGACTGTCGGACTTTTCTTCCATGGCACCGCTGGGTGAGTTGGAATGGCCAACATTTAAGTTCGTAGTTGAGCAGATGAGCACAAACCATTTGCACCATCCACCTCCCCTATATCTGTGGCCCCCAAGGGCTTCACAAGCTCACCACAGCCCATACCCAGCCTTTAAGAATTAGTTAAAAGTTTCTAATAAACCAGAGACTTCATCAGCCTGAGACCAGAAGGCTAGACCACCAATGACCACCCTGACAGGGAACACAACAGACAGTCCCCAATGGACCAGCAGAAAGATGGGGTGCTGAACTCAAATTCTAGTAAGAAGACCAGACTTAATGGTCTGACTGAGACTGGAGGTACCCCGGAAAGCATGGCCCCTGGATTCTCTATCAGGCCAGAACTAAAACAATTTCTGAGGCCAACTCTTCAGACAGGGATTGGACTGGACTGTGGGACATAAAGTGATACTTGTGAGGAGTGTGCCTCTTAGCTCAAGTAGATACAAGAGACCAAAGGGGCAGCTTCTGTCCAGAGGTGAGATGGGAAGGCAGAGAAGGTTAGGAGCTGGTTGAATGGACATGGGGAATCAGGGACGGAAAGGAGGAGTGTGCTGTCACAGAATGGGGGGAGCAATTAGGGTCACATAACAATGTATGTATAAAATTTATATGGGAGACTAACTTGAAATGTAAACTTCATTTAAACTACAACAATAAAAAAAAAAAAAGAATTAGTTAAAAGTTTCTAGCTGCAACTTCTGATAAATTCATATGGGGCCTGGTAGTCTGTCCCAGAAAAGGAACTACTCTGGTCCTGTTTCTCCCTACAGACGCTTGTCTGTCTCCACTGACAATGCTGAGTTTATCTGAGCCCTGTGCTCCCAGAAAACAGCAATGGTTAAGAAATATCTCTCCAATTTTTTGTTTTCCAAACCATTTTGTGTTCCAGGAAATGGCTTACTGTAAAGAACCAGGCTTATCCATATGATCTAGGTAGGACTTGCTGTCCACGCTTTCTCTTGACTCCTGTAAGACTCACAAGGACTCTTTTGTTCATCTGCGACCAGCGAAACACACATCTTTCCCCTTCTGCCTGAACCTGATGACAAAGCGAGACATAGACCACCCTTCCTCTTTTCACCCATAGCCAACTTCTGTTCTTTCTCGTAAGTTATTAGCTAAGATTTGTCTCCCTGAAACTAGATAGACACAGAGATAAACACAGAGATAAACACTTCCAGTTCAGCTAACTGAGACTTCTCTTGTTTCTAAAGCAATCCCATCTGTAAATCATCCTACCTGTGACCTGTCTGCTCCTCCCTGTAAAAGTGTAAGATGAGAACTATGAACCATCTTGCTGAGACACTCCGATCTTTGGATCTACACTTTGTAAAAAAAAAAAAAAGAGTAGAGATTAAAAATATGTGTTACATATCTAAGGGTAACTACTTAAAGAATATATATATATATAATTTATATAAATTTCAAATCAGTAGAGGGGCTCTCTGCTGTTACCAGTAAAGTGTTGTATCAGTAGAGGTACTCTTCCGGTTACAATGACTAAATCATCTCCTTAGTTGGTCAACACCTGGCATCTCTGACATCAGATTTCAGATTAGTTGTTTGCCCTGTCATCTCAGTTCTCTGACAGTTCAAGAAAAGTGATTAACTTGCAGTTTGTTCAGCCTTTTTCTTGTTACAAGTGTGAGAACAATGTTGTTTCCAACTCTCTATATCTCTGACCTGAAACCGGAAATCTTGATGCTTTTCTTTTATTTACAAGTTTCAAAATAAAGAGTTTGTTCTAGAGCATATTCCAAAGGTTTTTTTTCCTCTCTTTTTTCTTTTAAGTATTGTCATCAATAAATGGATTTTTAAAATTTCAATCTATTGCAGTTATTCTTTTTACACTCAGATTGACCCATTTTGGGGAACCCTTTCAAGTTGACCTCTTAAATCTTTTGGATTTCCTGCCCCAGATCGGAATCATCCTTTGTTTATTCTTTTAGTGGGAAATGATATTTAAAGACCATAATCTGGGCTCTTGTGGTATTTCATTTCTTTCTTTGTAGAATGTACTCATTTATTACTTTTTTAGTTAAAAAAAAATGGGAATAATAACAGTATTATTCATATTGTTGTACTAAGTAAATATGTTAAGGTGTATAATTAAGACTTAATAAAGATTAGCTTTTTCAGTTGTTCAAAAAAATTTATTGAGCACATGCTTTGAGCCAGTTATGTTCTAAGCACTGAGAATAGAACAGTGAAAATAAATAAATAAAAAAGAGGCAAAATCCCTTGCCTGCATAGAGTTTAGTGGAGGAAAGCAAACAATAATCAAATAAACAAAATATCAGATGATAAAAGCTTTAGAGAAATCTAAAGCAAAGAAGGAGGCTTAAGGGCATGCTATTGTTATTTTTAGTGATAGTATTACTATTAATACTAACAAAGACTGAATCAAAATCCCTGTATTTGTGACCTACTCAAGCAATGCAATTGGGTAGTCATATCTAATCTATGGAAGCAAAAGTCCATTTTCAATGTCATATGAGGAGCCCTGGTGGCACAGTGGTTTAGTGTTCAGCTGCTAACCAAAAGGTCAGCAGTATGAATCCACCAACTGCTCCTTGGAAACCCTATGGGACAGTTCTACTCTGTCGTAGAGGATCTCCATGAGTTGTAATCCACTCGACAGCAACAGTTTTGATTTTTGGTTTATCAGGACTCTTTATTTAAATAAATGATCAATGAATCCTTTTGTAAAGTTTACATATCATCCTCCTCCCCAACCATATCCAGTGGGTAAGGATATCATTATGGACTGAGTTTGCTTGAAGAAAAGGACACTTACATATTGTTCGTATCTGGGGACACGGGCTGTGCAGGCCCGTTCTCTCTCATGCTGGCAGAGACGTGAGGCTCTGGGATATGACCATTCCCCTCTGGACATTGAGGGTAGATCTTAATAAAATTCTAGTGTGCTCCCTCCTCCCCAGTAAAGGTGAAGTGGCCAATAGAAAGAGCCTTTCTTTTAAGAGGTAACAATGTCCCAGCTCTGCCTTCTCATCCCCACTGACTGGTCCTTAGAGACCCTCCATCTCCCCTTGAAAACCCCCTGAAGGGGCTTTAGCACCGTAGAAAAGGGAAGTTTTTAATTTTAATGTCTACTGACATATCACCAAAGAACCAAATAAAAACATTTTATTTGGTGATACTTTCTGAAGGCAGAAACTATTTGTGAAAAACATTTAAGTGCCAGGGATGAATGACAGCCCCCACCACATTTCCAATGTATCCGCATAAGAAATAGGAACATTGCTGCCTGAACGCTATAAAGTATTTTTATGGGGCTCTAAATTCTGTTGGTGTATAGTAAACCAGGCACTAGAGACAAATTTCTGAGATTGTGTATGTATCAATATAATAGACAGTCCAATCTATTTCTAGGGTAATCGTTGTATATATCTTAAAGATACATTTTTATTAAAAATGAGATTTATTCTATATGAACACAGTTACAAAGTTGCTGCCCAATGGTATGGCATCAACTTTCTTGGACTATTATGCATAGTTGGTATTATAAATTAGTTTCTTCAGCATGCTGTTCTTTTGGGTACCAAACCCAAAATACCCATTGCCGTCCAGTTGATTCCAACTCATAGCAATCCTATAGGACAGAGTAGAACTGCCCCATAGGATTTCCAAGAAGCAGCTGATGGATTCAAACTGCCGACCTTTTGGTTAACAGCCTGAGCTCTTAACCACTATGCCACCAGGGCTCCAGCTGGGTACCAGGTCACCCTAAAATCCCCAAAGTCTTGGCTGTCAGATTATTTATCTCTCTTAAAAATCTCCTTAAAACCAAAAAACCAAACCATTGCTGTCAAGTCTGACTCATGGCGACCCCATATGTTTCAGGATAGAACTGTGCTCCACAGAGTTTTCAATGGCTGTGATCTAGAAGTAAATCACCAGACTTTTATTCCAAGGCACTCTGGGTAGATTTAATCCACCAACCTTCTGGTTAATAGCCCAGTGTTTAACCATTTGCCCCACCTAGAAACCCCTAAAAATCACCTTAGGTGTCCTTTAAAATGACAGAGACACAAGGTTTAATCTCTTCCTTCCCTATTTGCCATGGCAAAACATGGCTCATATGCTAAGAAACCAGAATCCACAAGTCATGTCATAATCTCTAAAATGAGAGAGGGCTGTGCCTGATGTGTCCATTATTTATTCTATTGCCTATTAGACTTGGGCTTCTCAAAGCTCAACTGCATCTCTTCATCCCCAATGCTGAGTTCCAGAGTTTGGCATGCAGTAGCAATCAAGAAGCTAATCGAAGAAATGATTAGTGACTTCTTTTTTTTTAGTTTGTGCTCTTATTATACATCTTTCCAACAAATTCCACCCCTTCCAACGCATCTTCTGCTCCATTTAGACTAGTCACCAGAATCATCCCTGCACAAACCATGATATTCCTCAGTACCAAGCCTTTGTTTGTGCTATTAGCTCCAATAGAGTGCCCTTTATCTCCATCCTCCAGGAAGTTTTCTCAGATAACATTTACCTCACAAGGTTGTTGTGAGGCTGGAATCAGGTAAACCATATAAACACATCTAGCAGACGCTTGGCAGAGTAAACTGGCATTTCCTTCTCACTGCTGCAGATGCTGTACACCAGCCCTCTGGGCTTCTGCATCTGGGCCACACAGTTCACCCCTTGAGCACACATTGTTTTGCATTACCAAGAATTGTCTCTTCTAGGTCAGTCTAGTCTCTCCGAGTCCTGAGAGGGCCGTACTTCATCTCCTTGCTTTCATCAGAGCATTTAGAACAAAGTAAGACACCTGGTAGGGACTCAACCAGTGCTGGCCAGTCTGCTTTCTCCTCTCTTGTGCTCCTTCCTCTCCTCTTTCTGTGGTCTACACTTTTTTGGTAGTGGTCTGCTCTGTCCCCAATCCATTGTCTTGCTTACTCTGTAATCTTGCCTCTCTTGGCCACGACAGACTGGGCCAAATGTGGAAGGCTCACCCAAGCTGGGCCAGTGAGGTCCTCTCTCCAAGGGATGTGTACACGGAACTGAAAGATAGCGCACTGGGACCAAAACACATAACCTTGAGCATGGGGGACACCCATACTCCACCTTGTGGCCTGAAGAGTCAAAGAAAGTTGGTGTGTGGAGAGAGAGGAAAATGAAGCATTTAAGCAGGAAGGGTAGAAAACAAGGGATGGAAAGGCCCTGTCCAATTTATAGTTCCTGGTTCTGATAGTTCTTTTCCCAAGGCCCACTACTTTCCTGCCCCTGGGTTCTGTGAGATACTCTTCTTCATTCATTAAATCTCTCTCATACCCCCATCCAACTTAGCTTGTAACCCAAAGATTCTTTGTTGTTGTTGTTCTTGTGTGCCTTCGAGTTGATTCTGACTATAGTCACCCATGTGACAGAGTAGAACTGCCCCATAGGGTTTCCTAGGCTGTATATCTTTCTGTGAGCCGATTGCCAGGTCTTTTCTCCCGCTAATCGGCTGGTGGATTTGAACCTGCGACCTTTTGGTTAGTAGCCGAGTGCTTAACCATTGTGCTACCAGGGCTCAATGATTCTTAGTTGATATATTTTTTTTCTCTTTCTTTTGATTCTTTCACACCTCCCCAAATATATGAAAGAGCAACCTTAGGGAGCTCTGAGAACTTGGGACATCTAAGATTTTTCACTGTCTTCTTTTCTCTCGTAAATCCAGGTTTAGGGTTAAGGGAGAGAAGGGTAGATATGGAAGAGAAGAAGTTGATATTAGCCTGGCCATTGGAAATCACTTTGGCTTATGTCTCTGCATGACACCTATTCTTGGCAGCAGTGACTCCTGTAATACCTGGCTCTTGAAAGCATTATGATGAGGGTAGAGAACTGTGCTAAAATCACTTGCTTTAAAGCCAGACACATCTCAGTTCCGCTCTTTATAGATGGTATGACCTGGGGCTCCTTTCTTGTAGTTCTCCTAGTACAGCAGTTCTGAGGATTAAAGGGAGAGGATCTGGGTTGGCACAGTGCCTGGCACATAGAGGTGCCCAGTGCATTTTCCATGCCAACAAGGCCAGGTCCCTTCCATGCATCTTCCCTGTGATCTGACCCACAGAGGAGGAGGGATGCACAAAAGAGACGTTGATTCTTAGACAACAGTGATGCCTGTGGTTCCTGTGCAGGAAAATGGACACAAACTCTTATTCCCCAGAAGCCAGTTCAAAGGACACAATTCTCCCTGAGTGGGCCAAGTGTTGAAAATAGGAGTGAATGTTTACCAGGGAGAAGGAAGAGAAGGCTAGGTTTTTTGTGTGTTTTACTCACAGCTCCCCTTTCTGTCCTCTCCGGGATTTGGGAGATTGGAAAGGCTGAGGCAGGCGAAGAAGGAAGGAGTGCATCCCTCCTCCTTGTATAGTCATAAATAAACATTAGAAGGGAGAGAGATGCAAATACAGGGAAGAACAAGATATCATCGCTATCCCAGGAGGGAAGAGACTGTTACATTTAAAATTATTAAAGATTCAGCCACATGCACAGAATAAATCTATCTCATTTAGGTCTGGAAGTTTTCTGCCTTTATTCTTATTTAATTAGACCACTCGCTATGTAAAGACCTCATATTTTTGTGAGAAGCATCATCAGCAAATTTAACTCTGAAAGGAAAGTAATTAATTTCAGAAATGGAGGTTGTCAGTCAGTTATATGCTGGCATAAACCATTTCACTAGTGAGCAACCACAGCCTTTGGGGGTTTTTTGCTTGTTACTCCTGTCTCAGCTGTCAGACTGCACAGACCCCATGGATTTTCCAGAATTGGTGGTTACGTTGGTTTGAAGTCTTGTGGATAATGTTGTACCCTAAACTAACCTGGTACAAATGGCCACTTATCTCTCTCTGTCTCTCTCTCACACACACAAATACACACATACACACACACACACACACACCAGATTTTTGCTAACCTTGAGGATATACTTATTTTACTCAGCATGCTTGGTATCCGTCATGGATTGAATTGTGTCCCCTGAAAAGATACGTTGAAGTCCTAACTCTGAGTACCTGTGAACATAACCTTGTTTGGAAATGGGTCTGAGAAGATGTTATCAGTTAACAGTAGGTCATAGTGGAGTTGGGTGGGTCCTACTTCAATCTGAGTAGAGCGCTTATGAAAGAAAAGACCCAGAGGGACACGCAGAGGGAAGAACAAAATGAGACACTGTGGCTGCAAGCCAAAGAACGCCTGGAGCTACCAGAACCTCGGAGAGACAAGGAACCATCTTCCCCTAGATCCTTCAGAGAGAGCATATCTCTGCCCACACTATGAATTTGGACTCCCAGCCTCCAAAACTGTGAGAAGTTCAGGTTCTTATAAGCCATCCAGTTTGTGGTACTTTATTACGGTGGCCCTAGGGAATTAATACTGTAGCCAAAAGCCTTAGGACTTCAGGCAAAGTCACCATAGCAATGAGTAGTAATAGAAAGCTTTATTCTGAATGTTGAATAAAATGAAAGGATTTTTCCTCTTGTAGATGACATAGAGTCTCCTTTGACTAATTTGATAAATTGTATTAGGAGAGCTCTTATGTCATCCACATTTAGATGGGAATAAACCCAACCGGTTGTGCTGGAGAATGCTTTTCAAATGTTGCTAGATTTAATTTGTTAGCATTTTATTTAAGGATTTTTTTTTTCTCTCTCTTTTCATCCTACTGGCCTACAGGCTGAGTGTGGTTGCACACTCACTATTTTTGTCAGATTAGAGTATTAGAGTCAGGTTGTTGTTAGGTGACAGAGTAGAACTGACCCGTAGTGTTTTCTAGGTTGTAATCTTTATGCGAGCAGATAGCCAGGTCTTTCTCCTGTGCAGCCGCTGGCTGGGTTTAAATTGTCAGCCTCTTGGTTAGCAGTCAAGTGTTTGACTGTTGCACCACCAGGATTCCTTAGAGTTCGGCTAGCTTTGTGAATTGTACCAGAGGAGATTTGAAAAATACCACCATGGATAAATAAAGTGTTTGGCAAAGCCTCTTGTAATACCACAAGGTGGGGTTGGGAGCACAAATAGACAAGGGCCTTACATCAGCTGTCGTTCATTTGCCACGTCTCTAATTAATCATCTCTGTAGGTTCCCCTTCTCAGCATACAGTTTACTTCCCTGTGGCACTTACCACATTTTGTAGCTATATATTATTTTCTTATTTGTTTTTCTGTCTCCCACTGGACTTTAAGCCCCAGGAGGGCAGAACCATGTTCATTTCATTTACCAAACTACTATCCAGTACCCAGCACTCTGCTTGAAGCATAGTAGGGGCTCAAGAAATATTTATTGAATGAATGACAGGTGATAGGCAAGATTCAATTGGACCCAAGTTAAGCTCTAAGAGTGAGCTGAAAGGTACAAAATTTATAATACTAATCTTATTAGGTACTGTTGAGTTGGTTCTGACTCATAGTGACCCCATGTACAACAGAGCGAAACATTGCCTGGTCCTGTGCCATCCTCACAATCATTGCTACGTTTGAGCCCATTGTTTCAGCTACTGTGTCAATCCATCTGGTTGAGGGGCTTCCTCTTTTTTGCTGACCCTCTACCTTACCAAGCATGATGTCCTTCTCCAGGGATTGGTCCCTCCTGATAACATGTCCAAAGTACATAAGACAAAGTCTTGCCATCCTTACTTCTAAGGAGCATTCTGGCTGTACATCTTCCAAGACAGACTTGTTTGTTCTTCTGGCAGTCTATGATATGGTCAGTATTCTTCACCAACTCCATCATCTAAAGGCATCAATTCTTCTTTGGTCTTGCTTATTCACTGTCCAGCTGTAGCATGCATATAATACTAATAATTACCATTTATTTAGTATTGACTACAGACTATGCTATACATTCCACTTGTGTGTCAGTTTGTTGTACTATGGTGGCTGGCACTTTGCTGTGATGCTGAAATACCAGCAGGGTCACCCATGGTGGACAGGTTTCAGCAGAGCTTCCAGACTAGGTCTAGGAAGAAAGGCCTGGCAATGTAATTTCAAAAATTAGCCAATGAAAACCTTATGGATCACAACAGAACATTGTGTGACTGGCTTGCTTCAGACATGTCATCAAGAGGGATCAGTCGCTGGAGGATATCATGTTTGGTGCAGTAGAAGGCCAGAGAGGGTGAGGGAGATCCTTAATGAGATAGACTGGCACAATTGCCTAAATGATGGCTTGAACATACTGGCAATTGGGAGGACTGGCAACATTTAGTTCTGTTGTACATAAGATTACCATTAGTTGGAGCTGACTTGATGGCAGCTGTCTATCTCTATCTACCTGGGTAGTCCCTGACTTACAACATATTTGAGTTGCAACAAAACACACTTATCACCATCAGTGTATCTGAAACATTACACCTTCCCATGAGGAAGTTACAGGAAAATGCATGCGGAGGATATGGAAAAAATTGCTGAGTTGTGCAAACACCCTGCAAGCATTTGATTAGGATAATACGATGGAAGAGATCGGTGGAAAAATCATCCATATGGCAAGAACGCTGAATTTAGAGCTTGATATCACCAGTGGGAA
This sequence comes from Trichechus manatus latirostris, assembly GCF_000243295.1. Lineage (NCBI taxonomy): Eukaryota > Metazoa > Chordata > Mammalia > Sirenia > Trichechidae > Trichechus > Trichechus manatus. Next base: position 1,159,018 of record NW_004444063.1, read on the forward strand.
CAGCTCATAGATCACGAAGAAGGGGAACTGAGAGATCAGGATTTAATAGATTTTGAAGAGGAAAGAAATGCTGAAGAAGGAAGAAATCATGAGGAAGAGGAAGGAGAGAAGTTACGAAAAAAATGCACAGTGAAAGATTAGCTGGAGTTTTTTCTCAACTAAATCAGGAGCGTCAGTTGCTTGAAACAATGGACCCAAATGCTGATCACTTCGCTAGTCAATAGGCAGATCCAGGAAACTGTAAGATGTTACCGTGAAATATACGAAAGAAAAAAAGAAAAGGACCATATAGACAACTCTCACTAATCTTCTGACTAGAAACACCATCCCCATTCCCAGGATAATCCAGATGATTCAGAAACCTTCCACAAGTGGAGTTACTAACACAGCTGACAGAATGCCAATGTCATCCAACTCTTCTTCATCACTGGAGTAAATTTTTATGATTTGTGTTTTTTTTATGTGTGTATGTATTAAAATACATCTGTAAGTTTGTATGTAATGTTTCCAAGCTCCAAAGACAATGTTTCCAATCTCCAAAGATCAGATTTATAACGACACTGATAATCAAAGGCAATAATAATGAAAACTAAAAAAAAATGACGTATTTGACTTATGTCAGAACCAACTTACAGTGGAGTCGTAGGAATGCAACCACTTCGGGGACTACCTGTACTGTGCATTATGCATACGATATACCATAACTACATGCTATAGTCTAAGCTGTATATACATGAGTTGATATATATGCCCTTATGTGATCCTTTCAAAAGCTCTATAAAGTAGGCTCAGCTATAGTAAATACTTAAAGTCACCTGGTTAGTAAGCTAGGATAGGAAGTCAAGTTTTTCAGACTCCAAAGGCTGTGTTCTTTACAACAATGAGAAATTGTCTTCTCCCTAAGACAAGTCCAGCAGAGAAAGGGAACTGGGCTCAGTAAGTTTCTACCTATGTGAGACCATATGTTGGTTTATTCATTCTAAATGTGAGGTTCCTTGGACCACTGTTACTTTAACATTTAGAAGGATTTTCACTACATATAATGAAACTACTGTTGTATGTAGAATAAATGTGATCGTTTAAATGCCTAAGAAACTTCATTTAAAATGCAGCATTCATCACAAGAAAATAATCTTCCTTCTCCCTCCTTTGTCTATGATAATGTGCCTGGAGGGACAGAGAGAAAGGGGTAGAGGTCTTCCTCCCTCCCAACTCCCAGCCCTAGGCCTAGAGTCTGGCTGGTAGGTGGCCAGAGTCCACAGAACTGTATTGAGCAGCCCTGGTGAAGCTCAGAGGAGACACAGATTTTTTTCAGCAAGATGGTTATGGAGGCATCTCCTGAATTTCCCTCTCCTAAGCCACCCACCCCCATTTCATGTTTAAATGATTGGCATGGGCCAGCTCAAGAGAAGAACAATTATGTGACAGAAATATATATATATTTCTAATTTGAGATTAAAAAGTAGTGGTGGCTGAAAAATGAGGAGGATCCATACAGGCAGATTGGATGGAATTGATTCATTCAACTGTTGTTTACTGTATGCTTGAAGCCAGGGATACAATGAAGGATGAAATCCAATGAAGTGGCGGTATCAATACATTACTACCATTTGATAAGCACACTTGTAATATGTACTAAGAAGGAAAATCAAGGGTGCTCTGAGAATTTAAGCAGGGGGACTTACGCTTGGACTGAGGATGGCTAGATTTCCCTGAGGAAGTGACATTTAAGCTAAAGACTGAAAGAAGAGTGATAGGCGGCCAATAATAGGAACTTGGGACACGGGGATACCATTCTAGGCAGAGAGAGTATTATGGGCAAATTCTCTGAGGAAGAAAAAGACATAAGACCAAAATAAAGAAGAGAGATGGGGCTGGTGTGGTCAGAGTGGGAGATGAAAACAGGGTGAGTGGCAGGAAGCATGGGCAGAAGCTGGATTATGCAGAGCCTTCTAGATCATATTGAAGAGTGTGACCTTTATGTTAAGAGCCACGGGTAACCAATGAAAGGGTTTGAGGGGTGGAGAAATGTAGCCAGACATGTTATAAACTCCAGTCTGATTGCAGTGAGGAGAAGCAACTGAAATGGGCAAGGGTAGGTGTGTGAGACCACTTGGCATCTACCATAGAGAGAGATGATGATGGCTGGTGGTGGCAGTAAAGATGGAGAAAAATGGGAGGGTTTGTGATGTATTTTGGAGATGGAATTTTCAGATGTTAATGAGTCAAAATCATCTTGACAGCAACTAACAACAGTGATGACTGGCTGGATGTAAAAAACAAACAAACCTGTCATCATGGACTGTATTCTGATTCATGGAGATCCCACGTGTTTCAGAGTAGAACACAACTCCATAGGGTTTTCAATAGCTGTGATCTTTTGGAAGTAGATCACCAGGCCTTTCTTCTGAGTCACCTCTGGGTGGACTTCAACTGCCAATCTTTCTGTTAGTCCCCAAAAAACCATACCCATTGCTGTTGAGTCAATTCCAACTCATAGCAACCGTATAGGACAGAGTAGAACTGCCCCACATGGTTTCCAAGGCTGTAATCTTTATGGGAGCAGACTGCCACATCTTTCTCCCACAGAGTGGCTGGTGGGTTCAAACTGCAGACCTTTCAGTCAGTAGCAGAGCATTTAACCGTTTCCACCACTCAGGGATTCCTCTGATTGGATGTAGGAGGTGAGAAAATGGAGGTGTGAAAAGTGACGTCCAGCATTCTGACCTGAGCAATTTGTTGGGTGGACAGAGGTGCCATTACTGAGATAGGCGACACCGTGGGACAGGAGGAGATCTGCAGGGGAAAATCAAGAGCTCTCTTATGTTTGGGTAAAAATCTTGAGACATCATGTGGACCACTGCATATATTTATCTGGAATTTTGAAGTGATGTCAGGGTTAAATTTAATTTAATATAATAAATATTGATCATTTACTGAGCCAAGTATCATGCTTGGACCTGTGGAAATTCCTTGTCTTTCCAGAGTGAAACCATCAGACTCAAGCATGAGCGAAACATACACCCTGCAATGGAAAGGGCTCCAAAGACTACGGGAGGGGAGAAAGAAAGAAAGGGAATGTGGAAGAGAATCCAGGAAAGTTCTATGGAGGAGGTATAAATAGGCCCAAGCCGTGAAGGTTGAGGAGGATTGTAACAGAGCAAGAAGGAATAGAAGGCGTTCCAGGCAGAAAGAAAATGCTGAGTCATGGTGCAGTGCAAGCACAGGGCATTACAGTGAGCATAAAGGGTCCTGAGGGAAACAGAGAAGGCAGGAAGTAAGGCTGAGAAAGCATACCTTTCCACCGGTAAATGGCAGTGCTGGGGTGGCAGTTCCTGAAATGCCTTAGTTCCTTCAACAGAAGCACATGTCAGGTCCTTGACATGTGCATCTTCATGGCAATTTTCAAGTGATTTGATTTTCCCAGGTGATTTTGATTAGAAATAGCCTTAACCTGGTCCTAAGTTTCCAGGACATCTATGACCCAAGATTATAAAATGCAGTTGCAGGTTTCATAAGGTGGGACCTGCTTTGGTAAAGCTTACCTTCCCTCAGCAAGCATGCTGTCCTTCAGGATAGGAGGAGGAACTGAGAGGGCCAGACTGGGAGGGGAGAGCTGGTTCTAGAAGTGCTGTCCTGGGTTACCACAGACAGGATTCCGAATGTGGCTTTGTTGGGAAAGAGGGCAGATACCTAGATGCAATCACGAGATCAAGGGAACTGGGAAGGATTTGCGAGTAGACTTCAAGAGGAGAGAGAGGTAAGCACACTTTAATTATTTTATAGCCTACCGAAGCCTTCCCAGACTGACTGATAGGGCTCCCAACCCATTCTTACAGGGTGAGAACCTCTTAGTGAAGATGACTTACTCGCTCTGACTGTGGTAGTATAGACATGTCTGTTATCTAGAAAACAGACTTTAAATTCTCCATTCCTTTCAATGTAATAGTTCTAATAGTGGGTAGGGTGGGGGCTAGTCTCTCCCAGGTCTTTCTGAAAGAGTCCAGTTGTGGTTAACAAGGAGGTTAGAAATGAAGTTACCACCATTTGTTGCCATCGAGTAGATTCTGACTCATGTCAACCACACATGTGTCAGAATAGAGCTGTACTCCAGAGGGCATTCGATAGCTGATTTTTCAGAAGTAAATCACTAGGCTTTCTTCTAAGGAGCCTCTGGGTGGACTTGAACCTCCAACCTCAGCATATTAAGCATTTTTACCACCCAGGGACTCAGAAATGAACTAGTCTTCCATTATTTTGTCTTCACATGATTCTGTTGATTTAATCTCTCATATATAATCAAATCAAATTATGAGTGAATTTTCTCCGCTTGAATCTTGATTTTTTTTTTAAATTTATTATCATTATGCAGCCTAATACCCCAACTCCCGTATTTATATAAAGGTGAGAGAGAAAACAGATCGATATTTATAATTTGCTACAGACACAGTGGCTTCTATCAAGAGACCAGCAGAAAAGGGAGAGACTCCTGGAGAGCAAACTTGCTGCATCTCAAAATGCTACAGGGAAAAGCAGCAACCCACAGCTACATTAAAGGAGAAATACGTCCTTCAAACCAGGCGCAGAGCTGGAAGATGGCTCGGCCAGGGAGAAGAGCATAAATCCAGTGGGAGAAGAACAGCATACAAATGGCCTAATTCAAACTCTCTGCATAAATACAGCATCCTAAACAGTGCAGGGCAGTGGTGGAGCTCCAGAGGCCTGGAGTCCTCCACACTTAGGTTCAAGCCCCACCTCTGCTACTGACCAGAGCTTTGGAAAGCTATCCTCTCTTAACCTTGGCTTCCTCCTCTGCAACATGGGGTTAACAGTGCCTACCACTCAAGAACACTGTGAATATGAAAGACAATCTACGCAGAATGCTCAGTAGTAGGTGTTAGGAGTCATGCACTGAGGGGTGATCTGCTCCTCACTGCCTCCCAGACCAGACAGAGATCCCCTTCTTTGAGGCCAGCTGTGTGCTGGTTTTAAGTCTCAGTGAAAGGAGGAAAGCCTGTTTTAGTTTTACTCTATACTTCCATTTTCTAGCATCTTAAAAGGTGCTCAACCTCACACCTAAGAGAAATGCAAACTAAAACTACCCTGAACTACCATTTTTCAACCAACTAACGTCCTGTAGTTTGATAACACACTCTGATGGAGGGGCTGTGAAGAATCAGGCACTCTCAGACTTTGCTGACACGAATGTAAATTGGTACATGCCCTAGAAGGGCATTGGCTATGTATCAAAATTACAAATGCACAGAACCTTGGTGTATGTACAATGTTGGTAATTGAAGAATTTTTTTTTTGTAACATCAAAAGATTAGAAAGAACCTAAACGCCTGTCAACAAGGGGCCATTTAATTATGTTACATTCATCCAATAGAATACTTTGTAACTGAGAAAAGGTAGTTCTTTTTGTAAAGAGTTCTCCAAGATGTACTTTAAATTTAAAAAAAAACAAAAACAAAAAACCAATGTGCAGATCAGTATGTGTATTATGCTACATTTTGTATAATAAAAAAGAGGGGGAAAATAAGAACATTTATTCACACTTGATTGTATAACCGTAAAGAAACTCTGAAAGATACTTAAGAAGCTGAGAAAAGTGGTTAACTATGGGTGGGTAGTAACTGACTAGACGGAGGGCAAGGCAGGGGAGGGAGCTTCTCACTGTGTCTATTTATTTATACCTTTTTTTATTTTTTTAAGGTTTCAAACTGTATGATCAAATTAAACAAACAAACAAAAAGCCCAAACCTGTTGTTGTCGAGTCATTTCCTACTTATGGCAACCCCATGTGTGCCGAGTAGAACTGCTCCACACAGTTTTCAAGCCTGTGACATTTTGGAAGCAGATCACCAAGCCTGTCTTCCGAGGCGCCTCTGGGTGGGTTCGAACTGCCAACCTTTTGGCTAATAGCTGAGCACTAAATCTTTTGCACCACCCAGGAACTCGTATAATCAAATTACCTATCAACAAATTAATAATTTTACAATTAAATTTTCTAGAACCTAACCATGTGTTCTGTGATCAACATTATGTACTGAAATGTAGCCCTGTTAGAGTCCACATCCTCTTTCTGTTCATTCAGAGCTATTTTTTATGTAGTCGTTTCTGCCCCTAGGCTATCTCTGCCCCTAAGTTGTTTTCCCTACATGGACCTCAGGTTATCATTCTTAAATAAATGATGCTGCTCTACAATGTGTTTCTTCCAGTTATTAAATTGTGAGACTAATATCAAATGGCAATGTCCTTTTCCACTTTACCTCTCACTTCCTTCCATTTCTTCACCACATTCTTCCTTTTTCAAACATTTATTAAATCCCTATTGTGTACCTGGTATGGTGCTAGGCATTTTAGGAACACGAAGGTGTAAGGCAAAGACCCTGACATCAAAGAGCTCTTGGTTTGGGGAAGGAGAAAGAGGTAAATGGCAATTATAATACAAAAGGAAATATTCTATGAGCATCTAACTCCTAGCCACAGAGCTCTCAAATACAGAATGCCAATAGGACCCAGGGGAGCATTGGGTGGCCCAGGGAGATCTGAGCCCATTTTGAGGAGAAGATGCTACCATATCTCAGTGCCACAACCAGGCAGCCTGGAGCCTCATCTGTCTGAATGCCCTCGGTCTCTACAAATAATCAGCCACACCCAAACCTTCTTGCTGCCTTAAAATTGAGCATCTTTGATTCCTTTCCCCTGCTCTTTGCTTCTTCCTTGGACAACTTTTATCTGTTCCTTTTCACCTCTACTGCCCTCATTCTCATCCAGGCCCTCATCACTTCTTACCTGGATTTATCCTGGAGCCTCATAACTGGTCTTTAAGACTCCCATTTCTTCTTAATACAATCTATCATATATACACTCACTAGGCAAATATTCCTAAAACACTTCATTCCATTTAGTCTTCTAAACAATCAATCTCTCTGAATAAGAAAATGGCAAATGCAAGGCAAGCTGTGCTATTCAGCATCTAGTTAATCAGAGGGCTCTACTCGTGGCATTTCCACAGGTCTTCTATACAGTAAGAAATAATGAATGGTGAGCCCCCAAGGCATTCTATGATCCCAAGGTGATTCCTTAACTTCAGTGAAAGGTGTCTATTCTCCACTTAGCAATGAGTGTTTTATTGTATCCTAGTTGTATGTATGTGTGCTAACTCTTCATTAATCAGTGTATTTGGTTAACCAGGAAACCCAGTTCCTTGACTATGAAAGCAGAGTTTACACTACCTAGTTAATATTTTTGTTTTTACAAACAAGTTTCAAGATTGTGGATTTGTATATTTTGGCAATGAAGAAAAACAAAGTGTCATGGATTGAATTATGTGCCCCTAAAATACGTGTCAACTTGGCTGGGCCATGCCATGATTCTCAGTGGTTTGGCAGTTATGTAATAATTTAATTTTCCAGTTATTTAATCATGTAATCATCCTCCATGATGTGATCTGATGTGATCAGTTAATCAGTTGTAAGGGGATTAGGGTGGGATGCAACACCCTTACTCAGGTCACAGCCCTGATCTGATGTAAGAGGAGTTTCGCTGGGGCGTGGCCTATATCAACTTTTATCTTACAGGAGATAAAAAGAGAGAGAAGGGAGAAGAAAGGGTGGGACCAGACTAAGAGGAGCCAGGAGTGGAGCATGTCCTTTGGACCTGGGTCCCCTGTGCTGAGAACCTCCTAGACCCAGGGGAAGACTGATGCCAAGACACTTGTAGACCTCTAAGGAATGCTGGGCCCACAGATGCTGAAAGGAGACAAGGACCTTCCTCCAGAGCCAACACAGAGACAAAGCATTCCCCTAGAGCCCACTCTCTGAATTCAGACTTTTAGCCTCTTAGACTGTGAGACAATAAATTTCTGTTTGTTAAAGCCATCCACTTGTGGTATTTCTGTTATAGCAATATTAGATAACTAAGACACAAACTGATTTTGGTTAAAAAAAAAAATCAGAAGAGAGTTATTATAATACCTTATATATAATTTCTATTAATTTGTTACCACTATCTCAAACACAAACAAACAATAAATAAATAACAACTACAAATAACACTAATAGCAAATCCACACAGACTAGAATAAATATCATTGTAATTACTTGTTCAGGAAAAAATGCAGAACAGTTGAGCAAATTGCTTAGCAGGTTATATAATGGGTATTTGAGAATTTAAAATGTGTCTCAATGGAAGTGCAAATATTTATCATTTCTATTCGTCAGTATAATATATAGTCAATAAACATGTCCCTCTAATGTGCAAGTTGCCTGTAGTATCACTCATGGGAATTTAATTCATTCACAAATCCTTTCCCACTGTCTTGGAATGTTTTGCTTCCAACCTGACTATTGGGGTGCAAAAGTGATCAAAGATTCCCCCTCCCCTGATACTTTAGGCTGTGCCCAACTTACCTCAGTGTCCTGAAAGTCAGTCAATACACTTATTCAACAAAGTGAAAAATGGATATTTTAACTATAAAGCTTGGGGACTCACAGAATATAAAAAGCAAGCTGGACTGTGGCTCTACCTTCATTTATCAGAATTCCCCTTGGTGGTGGTGATGGTGGAGGGGGTATAAAAATGCTCATGCAAACCCACTCTTGAGGAAATGGGGCACTTTTAATGTCAAAATTATAAATTATCTTTTAGTTTGTGATTCCCTGTGCTAACTCTTTCATCCCTTTCTTTGAGGTCAGAATCTCCTTAGTTTTCCCTTGGCCGCTCAAAGCCAGTAATTCTGGCACTGAGGAACGCTCCGTGGGCCCCCTCACTCCAGGGCAGGTCCACCCTTACCCCCTGGCTGGAGCTAATTGGAGCTCTGTCCAGATACAGCTTTTTCCTGGACAGGCGAAGAGAAAGTCCTTTTTTTCTGTGGAGTCTTTTCTTCTCCCTCCTAAAGGTAGTTTGACAGGAGAGAAGCCCGTCCTCTGCTTCCTGCTCCCTACTTCTTCTCTTTTTAGCTAATGAGAAGACCAAAGCCATGAAGAAACATCCTCCTTGAGTAACCTTTTCTTTGCCTTCGGTTTCTCATTTTCTACCCTAACGGATGTGGTGATGGCGGATGCTACTGCCATGGCCAACACTACCACCGCTTGTAGTAAGGATTGTTATTAGCCATTACCACTGCATCGATTCTGATTCATAGTGACCCTATAGGACAGAGTAGAACTGCCTCATAAAGTTTCCAAGGCTGTAATCTCTATGGAAGCAGAGTGCTTTCTCCCACACAGCAGCTATTTGATTCAAACCATCAACTTTTCAGTTAGCAGCCAAGCACTTAACCACTACACCACCAGGGTTCTTTGGGAGTGTCATTAGCTCATTTTAAAGAGGAAAAAACAAACTTAGAGAAGTTACTTACCGAAGGACACACCATAGGTAAGGAGCCCAGCCAAGACTAGGACCCTGTGAACTATATAAACAGTGATCTCAGTATCCCTACTGTAGCCATGGTTAAGACCTACAGTTGCTAACCAGAAGGTCAGCGGTTCAAATGAACCAGCTGCTCCTTGAAAATCCTAGGGGGAAGTACCACTCTGTTCTAGAGCGTCACTATGTTGAAATCAACTGAACGGCTATGGCCTTTTTTTTTTAACTCTAGCCCGAAGACTGCAAGGACGCTGTGGAAATAAATGAAGATCACCCAAAGGAAAACATGCAAAGGCTCTTTATTCAGAGCTAGCAGGAGATCAGCCAGCATCACCTGCAGTTGGCATAGACTTAAAGACAGATGGGGAATTGGAAAGCTTTATAGTGGAAACAAGGGAAGGCTTCAGCTATGCCCTGATTGGAGGCTATTGGCATGAGGATGCAGGCTAGCTAGAAGTGTGGCATCCTATGTGATTGGTTGTTGTTGTTGTGTGCTGTGGAGTCAATTCCGACCCATAGAGAGTCCACGTGTCATAGTAGAAGAGCTCCATTGGGTTTTCTAGGCTGTAATCTTTATAGAAGGAGCCCTGGGGGTATAGTGGCTGTTAACAGAAAGGTTGGCAGTTCCAACCCACCAACCGCTCCACAAGAGAAAGATGTGGCAGTCTGCTTCCATAAAGATAACAGACTTGGAAAGCCTATGCAGCAGTTCTACTCTGTCCTATAGGGTAGCTATGAGTCAGCAATGGGTTTGGGTTGAATCTTTACAAGAGTAGATTGCCAGGTCTTTTCTCCCACAGAGTCGCTGGCTGGGTTTGAATCACTGACCTATCAGTTAGCAGCCTAGGGCTTAACCATTGTGCCCCCAGGGCTCCTATGTGATAGGTTAAAAACAAACAAACAAAAAAAAAAACACCAAACTTGTTGCCCTTGAGTCCCTTTTGACTCAAAGTGACCCTATAGGACAGAGTAGAACTGTCCCATAGGGTTTCCAAGGAGGGCCTGGTGGATTCGAACTGCTGACCTCTTGGTTAGCAGCCCTAGCGCTTAGGGGAGCATAATCAGCTTTCTCTGGCTGGTCCTAAATTGGAAGTGGGAGCAAAAATCAGGGAAGTTGGCAGTTATTGACCAAGTTCTGACTGTACGGGGCTGATTGCTGCAGGAGTTGTTGTTTGGCTTCCTGGACTGCTTGCTGCAGTGGTGGTGGGTCAGAGTTCCATTTTTGTATATTGTCTGGCCATTGTATGTATATTCAGTCTCTCAATGTGGAATTAACCAGTAGACCTCTAATGACAGTCCCACCCAATCAGGCTTACACAGGCAGCCTAGAACCGAGGCTATAGGTCCTCGCTCTGCATCATGAAGATAGCCAGTAGCCAGTTGCTGTTGAGTTAATGCTGACTCATGGTGACCCCGCGTGTGTCGGAGCGGGACTGTGTTCCACAGGGTTTTCAATGCTGATTTTTCAGAAGCAGATTGCCAAGTTTTTCATCCAGGTCACCTTTGGGTGAACTAGAACCTTCAACATTTCGGTTAGCAGCCAAGCATATTAACCGTTTGTGCCACCAAGGGACTCCCAAGAGGATAAACCTTGAGTTTTATCTTACTCCCTGTGTTTGGCTTGCTTCCTGGTCGGCTACCTGGGCAAAAATGTTCCATAGTTGTTGCTTTGCTTTTTCTTTTTTTTTCTCAGACGATGTTTCTCTTCTTCAGGCTGGCTCTGATGTCCCCAGTCTATGTGACAGCTGACTTCGTCTTATCCTGCCTCGAGCCAGCATGGCTTGGCCGCTCACGTTTACTCTCTTCCTTTGCTCCTGATGCTAAAAATCAATTCAGTGTTCAAGCATTGCTGTAATGCTAATACCTTAAGATTCATCATGGGATTTATTGCACTTGCAACCCTCTTCTCATAAAACCAGCTCAATTAGGCATACTGCTAGGGAAATTATTCCTGTTGTTGTTGTGGTTAGGTGTTATCGAGTTGTTTCCAACTTATAGCGACCTTAGGTGCAACAGAATGAAATGTTGCCTGGTCCTGGGCCATCCTCATAATTATTGCTATGTTTGAGCCCATTGTTGCAGCCACTGTGTCAGTCCATCTCCTTGAAGGTCTTCCTCTTTTTTGCTGACCCTCTACTTTACCAAGCATGATGTCCTTCTCCAGGGACTTGTCCGTCCTAACAATATCTCTAAAGTACATGAGATGAAGTCTCACCATGCTCACTTCTAAGGAGCACTCTGGCTGTACTTCTTCCAAGACAGATTTGTTCCTTCTTCTGGCAGTCCATGGTATTTCAATATTCTTTGCCAACACCATAATTTAAATGCACCAATTCTTCTTAGGTCTTCCGTATTCATTGTCCAGCTTTCACATGCATATGAACCCAAAAAAACCAAATCAAACCCGTTGCCGCTAAGTCAATTCTGACTCATAGTTGACCGAATAGGACAGAGTAGAACTGCCCTATAGGGTTTCCAAGGAGTGGCTGACGGATTCAAACTGCTGACCTTTTAGTTAGCAGCTTAGCTCTTAACCATTGTGCCACAAGGTCTCCACAAGCATATGAGGTGATTGAAAATACCATAGCTTGGATCCGGTGCACCTTAGTCCCAAGGTGGCATCTTTGCTTTTTAACACTTTAAAGAGGTCTTTTGTAGCAGATTTGCCCAATGCAATGCATCTTTTGATTTCTTGACTGCTGCTTCCATGGGTGTTGATTATGGGTCCTAATAAAATGAAATCCTTGACAACTTCAATATTTTCTCCGTTTATCATGACATTGCTTATTGTTCCAGTTGTGAGGATTTTTGCTTTCTTTACTTTGAGGTGTAATCCATACTGAAGGCTGTAGTCTTTGATTTTCATCAGCTTCAAGTCCTGTTCACTTTTAGCAAGCAAGGTTGTATCATCTGCATATTCCAGGTTGTTAATGAGTCTTCCTCCACTCCTGATGTCTCATTCTTCTTCATATAGTCAGCTTCTCAAACTGAAAAAAACTGAGGAAAAATCCAAGCCTCGAGTTGCAATATTGAAGGATTCTATGGGCAATATATTGAAGGACGTAGGAAGCATCAAAAGGAGATGGAAGAAACAGGCAGAATAGCTGTACTAAAAAAAAAAAAAAAATGGTTGATGTTTAATCAATTCAGGAGGTAGCATATTATCAAAAACAGATGGTTCTGAAGGAAGAAATCCAAGCTCCACTGAAGGCATTGGTGAAAAACAAGGCTCCAGGAATTGTCGGAATACCAACGGAGATGTTTTAACGAATGGATGCAACTTTGGAAGCACTCACTTATCTATGCAAAGAAATTTAGAAGACAGTTACCTGGTGAACTGACTGGAAGAGATCCATATTTGTGCCCATTCTAAAGAAAGGTGATCCAACAGAATGTGGAAATTATTGAACAATATCATTAATGTCACATGCAAGTAAAATTTTGCTGAAGGTAATTCAAAAATATTTGCAGCAGTACACTGACAAGGAACTACCACAAATTCAAGCAGGATTCAGAAGAGGATGAGGAACCAGCTATATCATTGCTAATGTCAGATGGATCCTGGCTGAAAGCTGAGAATGCCAGAAAGATGTTTACCTGTGTTCTATTGACTATGCAAAGGCATTCGACTATGTGGATCATAACAAATTATGGTTAACATTGAGAAGAATGGGAATTCAAGAACACTTAATTGTGCTCTAAGGAACCTGTATGTAGACCAAGAGGCAGTTGTTTGAACAGAACAAGTGGATACTGAATGGTTTAAAATCAGAAAATGTGTGCATGAGGGTTGTATCCTTTCACTATACTTATTCAATCTGTATGCTGAACAAATAATCCAAGAAGCTGGACTATATTATTCCTGTACATACACAATTTCTTTCCTCTACAGTCCCATTTAACAACACCATGTGCCAGAAAAAGAACCAACCCATTCTGTCACTGCTACAGTACTCTGTCTCGTGTGAGCCTCCTTATGAAAGTCATTGGTCATATTTACAGTTTTCCACAAGCATATCAAAATGGATGGAACTGACCTGTTGCTTCTTCTTTCTGGAGTTGTGCCCAGTTTCAGTTTACCTAGGTGATTTAGGGATGTAATATGTTCATACAGAGAAAATAACTGCTGATTCAGTTTAGAGGTTCATTGAGTAAGGCTAATGTTACTGCCTAAACCCCAGTGTCATCTCTTTCCACGCCCCCAAAACACTGTGCTCCAGCTAGTTGGAAAATATTCCATTTCCACAGAATGGCCACAATTTCTCTCACTTCTAATTCTTTACAATAGCAGTTCCCCTTTGCTTAAACACTCTCCCCACTCCTGTTGCCTGCAAACTCCCATTCACTCTCCTGTCATTTCTCAGCACAATCATTACTTGCTCCAAGAAGCCTCCCGTAACCCCACCTCCTAAAGTAGGTGCCATAGGATTTATCACACATTGTTATTGTCATTATTGCTTATTTGTTTACCCTAAAAACGAAAACTAAACCAGTTTCTTTGGAGTCTATTCCAGCTCATGGAGATCCCATGCATGTCAAAGTAGAGCTGTGGTCCATAGGGTTTTCAATGGAAGTTGATTGCCAGGCCTTTCTTCTGAGGTGTCTCTGGGTGAACTCAAACCTGCAAACTTTCAGTTAGCAGCCCAGTGCATTAACTGTTTGTACCACCCAGGGACTCCATAATTATTTTCCCTACTAAAACTAAATTCCTAGGGTCCCCACACCATGCCATCTTGCTCACCATTGAGTTCCCAGTGCTTAGTATGATGCCTGACATGTAACACTGCAAAACCAAGATTTGGGGAATAAATAATGGCCAAGTATAGCGTGCTTATGATTTAGTCAATATTAAGGACATATCACATCTATTAGTATCATCAAAGAAAGATAAAAAAAAAAACATTGTTAAGTGACGAAAGCTAGTTATAAAAAAGCAAAGGAGCTATAATGCCATTTACATAAAATTATATTTCTCAGAGAGAGAGGGAGATGGAGGAATGCACTGTCTGGAAGATCTTGACCAAAATGTTAATTACTGTTGGGATAGAAAATGGGGGAGATTTTTTCCTTTTGTCTTTGTACATTTCCATAATACTTGAATATTTCACATGGGAATAAATCGTGTTTATAATAAAACCTCCCCCTACACAAAGCTACCAATTTTGAAAAGATAAATAAGTGCAAACATTTGGGTTTTTTCCTTCTGAAGTCTGCAGGGTAGAAGTGCAGTTACTTGAGATCCAAAGCCTAGGAGGCAACAGAGTACCGAGCAGAGCTTCATCCACACCATGTGATGTGTGTGCCTGTGGGCTTATAGAAAGCAATGTTTACAAGGGGTTTCTGGAAAGAAGCAGGGTCTCCACACACTTAATATATTCTTCTTAATTAAGAGTTTGTTTTCCTCAACTCTACAGGATATTTCCTTTGGTTTCTAATTAAAAACACAGAGAAACCAAAAGGAAAGCAACAACTATATGTTTCCTATGGTTTGGCTGTCCTTTTTAATATCTGAAAAATTTGTAAGTGATCTCAGAGGGAATATCTCAACAGCTATTATTTGTGTTTCCAGCTCTTTATTTCCCTTCCTCTCCACCACCCTCATTGTAAAATGCAGTAAACTGATATTAGAATTGAGGTTTTGAAATTTGTGTCAGTGGAATCCACACACTACGGCTTGGCCCACTTTAGCATTTGTGGCATCTTCTTATTAGTAGCAAAGGAGCTAACAAATCTTAAATACCTTGAAGAATACAGAAACTTGCCCTTGTAGGTAATAGCAAAAGGTAGAGAGAAGAAAAGAAAGAAAAAAAACCTAATTGTGCTTTAAAGGGGAATAACTAAATAAAGTTTGGTGCTGCCCTGTTACAGAAAACAACATCGGAGTTTAAAAGAATGAGAGAGAACATTTTTACTAACATAAGAAAATCTCCAAAACATATTGTTGAGCATGAAAACTGAATTGCAATATGAAACGCACTGATGATTCTATTTATAAACCAAACACACATACAAACCAATACCGTATCTCTTCTACAGGAACATATGTATGTAAATGCATAGAAAGATCTGGAAGAACACACCAAACGGAAAAGTTGTTACTTTTGGATAGGACAACAGGGGCTTGAACGAGGACAAAGACTGAGAGCAAACTGGACTTTAGTTTTGAGTTGTTTGATTTTTTAAATTTTTTTTTATTGTACTTTAGATGAAGGTTTACAAACAAATATTTCTCATTAAACAGTACACGTATTGTTTTATGACATTGATTAACAACCCCACAACATGTCAGCACTCTCCCTTCTCAAACTTGGGTTCCTTATTACCAGCTTTTCTATCCCCTCTTGCCTTCTAGTCCTTGTCCCTGGACTATTGTACCCCATTAGTCTTGTTTTGTTTTATAGGTCTGTCTAATCTTTGGCTGAAGGGTGAACCTTGGGAGTGACTTCATTACTGAGCTAAAAGAGTCTCTGGGGACCATATTCTCCCAGTTTTTCTAGTCTCTGTCAGGCCAGTAAGTCTGGTCTTTTTTGTGAATTAGAGTTTTGTTCTACATTTTTCTCCAGCTCTGTCCGGGACTGTCTGTTGTGATCCCTGTCAGAGCAGTCAGTGGTGGTAGCCAGGCACCATCTAGTTGTATGGACTCAGTTTGGTGGAGTCTGTGGTAGTTGTGGTCCATTAGTCCTTTGGACTAATGTTTCCCTTGTATCTTGTTCTCTTCATTCTCCCTTGCTTCCGAAGGCGTGAGACCAGTGGAGTATCTTAGATGGCTGCTCACAAGCTTTTAAGACCCCAGACGCTACTCACCAAGGTAGAATGTAGAATATTTTCTTTATAAACTGTGTTATGACAATTGAGCTAGATGTTTGATTTTTTTAAAGGAGAATTTCTTTGCATACTATTTTTGTAACTGAAAAGATTTAAATTCAATTTAAAAAATTATATAGCATTTATAAAGTGCCTAAATATTGCCTGCACATTTGTGCATGCTCAACAAATGACAGATGCTTTTATTATTTTTAAAAATAAACCAGCAATGCGGATTTAATTAGCCTTCAAGGGTGCTAAATGCATTGCAAACATTAGCTTATGTGTGTCACAGATGTGTTTTAGGAGAGAATTTCATTTGTCCATTCAAGTACTCTTTAAGTCCAGGCAGAAAAGTAGAAAGGGAAGCAGCTAATATAAGATTAGGCAGAGATGCTATCTGTGAAGCAAACTGCCTCCGAGCTTCTCAGAGAGCACACATTTCTATTCCGGCCTCAGCAAAGTCACATTTCACCTTTGCATTCCTCTTAATGGGCTATAGAGCCTGAAAGAGTATTTTAAATATTCCGTTCCCTCCCCAAAGGAGCCAATATGACATTTTTAGGGAAAAGAAACTTATACTGTATTACCTCTTAACAGTATATAAGCTCATGACTGTACATTTTGATAATTGAGAAATCCAGTTGACTCTCTCTGAGCCGGGGAAAATGGATTTGAGAGGAGATGGAATTTGGGCAATGACTTTCAGGCAGACTGGTCAATAGCTCTAAGAGGCCAGATTGATTGCTGTCAAGGAATGAGCTAGGAGCTGGAGAGGGGCTGCGAGCGGATGCGGAATCAGGCTCCTGGTTGGTTGCCTCTTGCTGATCTGCTGAAAGTGTCCGGGAGGGAACTGCCTGACTCAGCTCTCTTTCTGGCTGAGTCCTGCCTCCAAATAGGGGCCGTTTCCCTGTCTCCAGGTCATTTCCTAGCCAGTGCGCTTTCACCCTGATGTGTCTGGATAAGTCATGAGCCGGTGTCTTGAGTCATTTGTTGTGAATAATGATCACAAGGCTGAAATGTGGAAATGATTTGTTTCTTAAATAAATTGGGATTCATGGTTAATTCTTTTTAAAATTGGTCTTGTTCGTTTGCCTTCGAATTTGTTCTCTTGAGCAATACAGCCTTGAGGACCGGAAAAGGTTGAGAACCTCTGCTCCAGAGAACAGTTCAAAGGTTTCACCCCCACTTGATTACCTGCCTGTTCTGAGGCCAAGCAGACCATGATTCACAGTCTGACTCTGCCGTGTCCTAGGTGTGAGACCTTGGGTAAGTGATAAAAGTGGTCTGAGGTTCACTTTCTTTCTCTATAAGACAGGGGCCATGAGGCAGCTCGCACAGCCCCAGAGCATGCCCAGTACTCATATCTATCTGTCCCCTCCCCTTGGAATGAATGCCCCAAATGGACCCATACTGAGCGGCCCTTTGTCTGCTCACATTTTCCTCATGAATTTATTTCCTAGCTGTTGTGGATTGAATTATGTCCCCCAAGAATATGTGTTGGATGGAATCCCATTTGGAATAGGGTTTCCTTTGTCATGTTCATGAGGCCATATCACTGTAGGGTATCTTAATCACTTTTGAGATATAAAAAAGAAAATCACAGAAAGAAGTAAGCACAAATGGAGGGGAAGACACGTGCCACGTGGAGATCGTCAATGAACCAGGGAATGCCAGTCTACAGAAACTGAAAGAGAACTTCCCCTAGAGACAACAGAGAGAGCCTTCCCTTAGCGACAGTGCCCTAGATTTGCACTTCCAGCCTCCTAAACTGTGAGAAAATAAATTTCTGTTCTTTAAAACCACACACTTGTGATGTTTCTGTTATAGCAGCACTAGATAACTAAGACAGCAGCTGACTCAGTAAGTCAATACTTAATAATCCCTAGTGCTTTTATTTTATGTTTCTATTTCCCAGTGTGAATTTTATGGTGGGTCCTTCCTTCCTTCCTCCAACTTTCAGCGCCTCCTGATTAATTCTCCCGTGTCTGTTTTCTCTCTGGGGAACATTTGTGATGAAGGTCAGGTGGTTTCCTCCTCATGGACAACCAAAACCCGTCGCTGTTGAGTCGATTTCCACTCATAACGACCCTATAGGACAGAATAGGACTGCCCCATAGGGTTTCCAAGAAGTGACTGGTGGATCCAAACTACCAACTTTTTGGCACAGTGGTTAAGAGCTTAGCTGCTAACCAAAAGGTTGGCAGTTTGAATCTACCAGCCACTTCTTGGAAACCCTATGGGGCAGTTCTACTCTGTCCTATAGGGCTGCTATGAATCAGAATTGACTTGACAGCAACGGGTTTTGTTTTGTTTTTTTAACCTAGATAAACTAAAGGCTTATCAGAGTGAAGCAGTTGTCTTACAGTGAGGTATCTGGCTATTATATTAGAACTTACACAGAACAGAGAAGTTTACTTGTCAGTTTTAAAACTTAACCTAAATGTCTAAGTCACACATTACATGTTTCACTCATACATGATTTGAGATCATCACATTATAAGCATACATAACACTGACTTACTCCCACTGAATTCCTTCTCTCCCCACCTCCCTGATGGAATTCTGAAAGAGCAACTTCCACTACTGGGTATCATGGACTAAGATACCACTCCTCCCCCTGCAGAAAACTATTAAACTTGGACATAATATAAAAGTTAACAGGCTGAAGTTACTGGAAAGTGCACAGAAGCAGACAGACTGGCTCAGAGCGCATGCTAGCATGGAGGAGGGAGTCAGAAAATTATACAAATAAGTTCCCATGTCCAAGGCCTTTTGCCTGAGGTTAAGCAGCATGCACAAGGGCTGGTAGGTGTACATGAAAAAACCTGTAGCCTTCCTGACCTGGGGAACCAGATAAGTGATTCTGGGAAATCATGAATGCTGAAGTGAGGGAGGGAATCTCAAAAGGGAAAGAGCCAAAGAGGGAATCCCCAAATCCTGTTTACCCATTTCTCGGGATGACCCTGAACTACTTAGGCATAAAACAGATGCTAAACAGCTCAGCTAAAGTCAAAAGATCTGAAATAGCAGCCAAGAAAATTAGTTGCTAAGACAAAGGAAGCAACATTCATTGGATAAAAATAACAGATTCCCTATTGCATTTTTTATCCTAGCTATAAATGATTAGAAAATGAAATTAAAAATTACAACTCTATTTACAATAGCATACGAATATTTAGGAATAACTTTAATGAAAACTGTGTAATACCTGTGCTCTGAAAACTATAAAATATTACAAAGGGAAAATTAAGGGAGAACTAATTAAATGGAGACACAAACCATGTTCATGGATTGGAAGATTCAATTTTGTTAAACTGGTAATACTTCTCAAATTGATCTATAGATTCCATGCAATTTCAATCAAAATCCTAACAGGTTTGTTTAGAAGCAGTTGAGAAGCTGACTTAAGAATTTATATAGAAAGGCAGAGGACACAGAATTACCAAAACAATCTTGAAAGGAAAGAACATATTTGGAGGAATTATATTATGTGATTATAAATCTTACTATAATGTAATCAAGACAGTGTGGAATTGGTGTGTAAGGATAGACATACAGATCAATGGAACAAAACAGAAAGTCCAGAATTAGGCCCACACTTGAATGACCAATTAATTTTAAATACAGATGCCAAGATAATTCATAGAGAAAGGATAGTCTTTTTAACAAATGCTTTTGTAATAGCTGAATATTTGTACTTAGAAAACTATAAGCAGGGGCAGGGCCAAGATAACAAAGTAGTCAGATGCTTCCTGTGGTCCCTCTTACAAAAAAAGACCTGAAAGAACAAGTGAATCAATTATATATGACAATCTAGGCGCCCTGAACATCAAAGGCAAAGTTGAGGAATCAGACTGAGTGGGAGGGGGAAGAAGAGACAGTTCAGAAGCAGTGAGGAGTTGCCAGATCTGACTAGGCAGGAACCGGCACCCTGCTGGCTGGATTGGCTGGCATGAGTGGTGGGGCAAGCAGTGGCACTCAGGACGTGTTTTCCACATCGGGAGAGATCGAGCAGCAGAGAGTCTACTCAAGCCTCCAGAATCAGTGAAAAGTAATGCTCAATAGGCAAAAGATAAGTGCATGCATCTAACATACTGTGAGGATACAAAAAAAAAAAAAACAAAAACATCTTCTTTGGGAAGAAACTCTTTCCCACTTACTTGCCCCCTCCCTCCTCTGCACCGGTTCCTGGGCTCACTTCAGCAATTGATGCATCCCCTGGGCCAGAAGCAGGACCAATCATGAGCTCTAACCCATTCTCCCAGCTTTGGAGAGGGAACAAATTAACAACCAGGAAAACATAACCTGCCAGCTCCCCTAAGCCGGGAACTCAGGGCAGGCACAGCTCCTTTGCCTAGGCACAGGCATAAGGAGTCCATGGACTCTGAATGCCTTTCACCCCTGCACAGACATGTGAGGGCCCATTTCAATGGCATAGGCCCTCATCACCACAGTACAACAGGGTATATACCTGAAGCCTAACTTCAGCTGTATCAGCTATAAGGTGGAGATGCAGATTCGTGACATTTGACACCGCTCTGCCCATTAAGCAGTGTCCTCACCTACTCATATCAAGGGCCTGAAAACTGGTGGCTCCACTCATGTCACCTAGCCACCTACAACAGGGGTCCAAGAATAAGTGGTGCTTCCCAGTCCTTACAGCCAACAGCACTGGGTACCCATAGTCCAGCTGCAAAGTCCATCCACCTATGTGCTCTAGGGAACAGGGACATGTATTCCTCTCAGACACTCGGGGCAGCCATCAGCCCCCTGTCTTCCTCAGCACATGACCCTTACTGCAGCCAGATACCTGTGTCTACTCCAATCACTCCTGCCCATCTAGGACTTTAGATGAGAGCCTGCACCACATACTTGGTGACTGACAATCTAGACACCTGAGCTGAATCCATACAAGAAAAGTAAACAGATTCCTGGGCTTACATAGCTAATAACATCTCTAACCACCTGGTGACAGGATGTTGGAGCTTCAAAGGTGCCAATAATAAAATTGGCTCACACGAGCAGCCTATCTGAGCATATCAAAACAAAACAAAACAAGAAGCTAGGACACTGTAAGGAAACATAAAATAAATATAACAATTTATTGATGGCTCAGAGACAAGTGTCAATATCAAATTACATAAAGAGGCAGAACATGATGACTTCAGCAAACTCCCAAAATGAAGAATCAAGAAAGCCTCCAGAGGAAGATAACTTCTTGGAATTACTGGAGGTAGAATTAAAAAGACTAATATACAGAACTATTCAAGAGATTAAGAAGGAAATCATGCAAAACTCAGAAAAACCAAAGAACACACAGACAAAGCAATAGAGGAACATAAGAAGGTTATACAAGAGCATAATGACAAATATAACAACCTGCAAGAATCCATAGACAGACAGCAAACAGAAATCCAAAAGATTAGCATAAAATTTCAGAATTACACAACTCAATAGAAAGTCATAGGAGCAGAATTAAAGCAAAGGAAGTCAGAATTAACGAGACTGAAGATAAACAACTTGATATCAACTTATTTGAGGAAAAAATTACATAAAAGAATTTAAAAAAATTTAAGAAACCCTAAGAATTATGTGGGACTCTATCAACAGGAATAAACTACAAGTGATTGGAGTACCAGAACAAGGGGGGATAACAGCAAATAGAGAGAGAATTGTTGAAGATTTGTTGGCAGAAACTTCCCTGATATCATGAAAGATGGGAAGATATCTATCCAAGCAGCTCATTGAACCCCACACAAGGTAGATCCCAAAAGAAAGTCACCAAGACATATTATAATCAAACTTGTCAAAACCAAAGATAAAGAGAGAATTTTAAGAGCAGCTAGGAATAAATGAA
Organism: Trichechus manatus latirostris; assembly: GCF_000243295.1. Taxonomy (NCBI): domain Eukaryota; kingdom Metazoa; phylum Chordata; class Mammalia; order Sirenia; family Trichechidae; genus Trichechus; species Trichechus manatus. The sequence goes on from NW_004444063.1 coordinate 1,181,057, forward strand.
AGTCATCTACAAAGAAGAGTCAATATGACTAAGCTCAGATTACTCAGCAGAAACCATGCAGGCAAGAAGGCAATGGGATGGCATATATACAAAGCCTTGAAGGAAAAAAAATGGCCAGCCAAGAATTATATATCCAGCAAAAATGTCTCCCGAATATCATGGTAAAATTAGAGCATTTCCAGATAAACAGAAGTTTAGAGAATTTGCAAAAGCCAAGCCAAAATTACAAGAAATACTAAAGGGAGTCCTCTGGTTAGAAAATCAATAACATCAGATAACTACCCATGACTAGAACACAGGACAGAGCAACCAGATAGGGAAGTCATAAATAAACCAGAGCTAAAACACTGAAAATAGGGAAACAGAGATGTCAATATGTAAAAGATGACAACATGAAAACAAAAAAGAGGAACTAAAAAATGTAGTCATAGATCTTTCATATGGAGAGGAAGTCATGAGATTAAAGAAAAAAAAAGATTGGTTTAAACTTAGAAAAATAGCAGTAAATATTAAGGTAACCTCAATGGAAACTAACAACCATACACATCAAAATAAAAAGAACAAGAAAAACATACAGACTCAGCAAATACAAAATCAACAACAATGAAAAGGATTAAAAGAAAATACATAAAGAAAAATGACTCAGCATAGAAAACTATGTGGAACAAAGCAACTGTGAACACACAAAAAAACACATCAAAATAAGAGCACTAAACTCATCCCTATCAATAATTACTCTGAATGTAAATGGAATAAATGTACTAATGCAGAGACAGAGAGTGGCAGAATCGATTAAAAAAGAAAAAAAGAACCATCTATATGCTGCCTACAAGAGGTATACCTTAAACTTCAAGACACAAACAAACTAAAACTCAAAGGATAGAAAAAAATATATCAAGCAAACAACAACCAAAAAAGAGCAGGAGTGGCAATATTAATCTATGTCAAAATATACTTTACATTAAAATCCACCACAAAGGATAAGGAAGGACACTATGTAATTATTAAAGGATCAATACACCAGGAGGACATAACTATGATAAATATTTACACACCCAATGACAGGGCTCCAAAATACGTGAAACAAACTCTAACAGCATTGAAAAGAGAGATAGACAGCTCCACAGTAATAGTAGGAGACTTCAACACTCCACTTCCAGTGAAAGACAGAGCATCCAGTAAGAAGCTCAATAAAGACACAGAAGATCTAAATGCCACCAACAACTAACTTGGTCTCGTAGATATATACCAAACATTCCATCCAACAGCAGCCAAGTATACTTTCTTTTCCAGTGCAGAAGGAACATTCTTCAGAATAGACCACATATTAGGCTATAAAGCAAGCCTTAACAGAATCCAGAGCATCAAAATACTACAAAACAGCTTTTCTGATCATAATGTCATAAAAGTGGAAATCAGTAACAGAAAAAGCAAGGACAAAAAAATCAAACACATGGAAACTGAACAACACCTTGCTCAAAAACTACTGGGTAATAAAAGAAATTAAGGATGAAATAAAGAAATTCACAGAATCAAATGAGAATGAAAACACATCTTACTAGAATCTTTGGGACACATCAGAATCAGTGCTCAGAGGTCACTTTATAGCAATAAATGTACACATCCAAAAAGAAGAAAGAGACAAAATCAAAACATTAATGCTACAACTCAAACAAATAGAAAGAGAGCAGCAAAAGAAGCTCACAGGTGCCAGAAGGAAGGAAATAATAAGAATTAGAGCAGAATTAAATGAAATAGAGAATGGAAAAACAGTTGAAAGAGTTAACGAGACCAAAAGCTGACTCTTTGAAAAGATCAACAAAATCGATAAACCACCAGCCAAACTGACAAAACAAAAACAGGAGAGGAAGCAAATAACCTGAATAAGAAATGAGATGGATGATCTCACAATAGACCCAACTGAAATTAAAAGAAGCGTAACAGAATACTATGAAAAACTGTACTCTAATAAATTTGAAAATCTAGAGGAAATGGACAAATTTCTAGAAACTCATTACCTACCTAAACTAACACAAACAGAGGTAGAACAACTAAATAAACCTATAACAAAACAAGAGACGGAAAAGGTAATTTAAAAACTCCCAACAAAAAAAAGCCCTGGTGCTGACGATTTCACTGGAGAATTCTACCAAGCATTCAGAGAGGAGTTAACACCACTACTACTAAATATATTTCAGAGCACAGAAAAGGATGGAACACTGCCAAACTCATTCTATGAAGCCAGCATAACCCTGATAACAAAACCAGGTAAAGACACCACAAAAAAAGAAAAGTACATACCAATATCCCTCACGATCATAGATACAAAAATCCTCAACAAAATTCTAGCTAATAGAATTCAACAACATACCCAAAAAATATTTCACCATGACCAAACTGGGATTCATACCAGGTATGCAGGGATGCTTCAGCATTAGAAAAACAATCAGTGTAATCCATCACATAAATAAAGCAAATGACAAGAATCACATGAAGTTATCAATTGATGCAGAAAAGGCATTTGACAAAGTCCAACACCCATTCATGATAAAAACTCTCAGGAAAATAGGAATAGGAGGGAAATTCCTCAGTGTAATTAAGGGCATTTATACAAAGCCAACAGCAACATCATCCTAAACGGAGAGACTTTGAAAGCATTCCCCTTGAGAACGGGAACCAGACAAGGATGTCCTTTTATCACCCCTCTTATTCAACATTGTGCTGGAGGTTCTAGCCAGAGCAATTAGGCTAGAGAAAGAAATAAAGGGCATCCAAAATTGGTAAGGAAGAAGTAAAAGTATCTCCATTTGCAGATGATATGATCTTATACACAGAAAATCCGAAAGAATCCACAAGAAAACTACTGGAACTAATAGAAGATTTCAGCAAAGTATCA
>NW_004444063.1:1186598-1191844 GCF_000243295.1 Trichechus manatus latirostris
TGCTGGCATAACTGGATATCCATCTGCAAAAAACTGAAACAAGACTTATACCTCACACCATGCACAAAAACTAACTCAAAATGGATCAAAGACTGAAATATAAAATCTAAAACGATAAAGATCATGGAAAAAGAAATAGGGACAATGCTAGGAGCCCTAATACATGGCACATACCGAATAGAAAACATTACTAACTACACACAAACACCAGCAGAGAAATTAGATAACTGGGAGCTCCTAAAAATAAAACACTTATGCTCATCAAAAGACTTCACCAAAAGAGTGAAAAAACAACCTACAGACTGGGAAAAAAAAATTGGCTATGACAAATCCAATCAGCATCTAATCTCTAAAATCTACAAAATACTGCAAAACCTCAACAACAAAGACAAATAATCATATTAAAACATGGGCAAAGGATATGAACAGGCACTTCACCAAAGAAGACATTCAGGCGGCTAAAAGATACATGAGGAATTGCTCATGATCATTAGCTATTAGAGAAATGCAAATCAAAACTACAATGAGGTACTCTCTCACCCCAACAAGGCTAGCATTAATCTAAAACAACACCAAATAATAAATGTTGGAGAGGTTGTGGAGAGACTGGAACACTTATACGCTACTGGTGGGAAAGTAAAATGGTACAACTATTTTGGAAATCGATTTGATGCTTTCTTACAAAGCTAGAAACAGAAGTACCATACGATCCAGCAATTCCACTCCTTGGAATATATCCTAGAAAAATAAGAGCTGTCACATGAATAGATATATGCACACTCATGTTCATTGCAGCACTGTTTACAAAAGCAAAAAGATGGAAACAACCTAGGTGCCCATTAACGAACGAATGGATAAACAAATTATGGTATATTCACACAATGGAATACTACGCAACAATAAAGAATAATGAGAAATACGTGAAACATCTCATAACATGGATGATTCCGGAAGGCATTATGCTAAGTGAAATTAATCAGTCACAAAAGACAAATATTGTATGAGACCACTATTATAAGAACTCAAGAAAAGGTTACACACAGAAGAAAACATTCTTTGATGGTTAGGAAGGTGTGGAGGGAGGGAGAGGGGAATTCACTAGCTAGATAGTAGACAAGAATTATCTCAGGTGAAGGGAAGGACAATGCACAATACAGTGGAAGTCAGCACAACTGGACTAAACCAAAAGCTAAGAAGTTTCTTGAATACAACCAAACACTTCGAGGGACAGACTAGTAGGGCTGGAGGTCTGGGGACCATGGTTTCAGGGGATATCTAGATCAATTGGCATGACAAATTTTATAAGAAAATGTTCTGCATCTCACTTTGGTGAGTGGCAGGTGAGGTCTTAAAAGCTAGCGAGTGTCCCTGTAAGACGCATCAATTGGTCCTAACCCATCTGGAGCATAGGAGAATGAAGAACACCGAAGACACAAGGAAAATATTATCCCAGGAGACAGAGAGGACCACATAAACCAGAGACTCCATCAGCCTGAGACCAGAAGAACTAGATGGTGCCCTGTTACCATCAATGACTGCCCTGATAGGGAACACAACAGAGAGTCCCTGATGGAGCAGGAGAAAGATGGGATGCAGAACTCAAATTCTAGTTAAAAAGACCAGACCTAATGGTCTGACTGAGACTGGAGGAACCCTATAAGACATGGCCCCTGGACTCTCTGTTAACCCAGAACTAAAGCCATTCCCAAAGTCAACTCTTCAGACAAAGATTAGATTGGACTATAAAACATAAAATGACATTCGTGAAGAGTGTGCTTCTGAGTTCAAGTAGATACATGAGACTAAATGGGCAGCTCCTGTCTGGAGGTGAGATGAGAAGGCAGAAAGGGACAGGAGCTAGTTGAATGGACATAGGAAATCTGAGGTGGAATAGGGGAGTGTGCTATTACATTATAGAGAGAGCAACTAGAGTCACATAACAATGTGTGTATACATTTTTGAATGAGAAACTAACTTCAGCTGTAAATTTTCACTTAAAGCACTATTAAATATATATATATATATGGAAAAGTGAGGAACTGACAACCATAGAAGTCAGTGTAAAAATTGTATGGTGAAAGTGTCTGACCTCTTCTAACTTCACAAGCGGGAAGGAAAATCAAGATCAAGAGCTGTAGGCTGATTCCTATGAGGTGGAGGTGAAACACACCTTCTCACTCTGCCATCTTTACCAATTCTGACACTTACTGTCCTTCCATGACACTCTCTACTTCTCTGCTGGGTTCAATAATTCATTGCAATGACCACACAGAGCTCACAGACCCTACTCACAGTAATGGGGTTTATTAGGGAAGTAACAGGTTACAATTCAGGTTCAGGAATGTCCAGGATACAGTTCTTCAACCAGGACAGCCTCTTCTCAGTCATGCCAGCAGGCATGTCTTTTTCTGACCCTCAGCTCCTCAGCTTGGCCTCTGCCCTGCTCAGGCATGTGTTACAAAGCTCTTTAACTCTGCCAGTAATACCTGGCATCCTACTCTGCCAGTAAGCCTCAGCATGAAAGTGCTCAGCTCTAGCTCCGTGGGTTGGCAAACTTAGCTCCAAGTGCCGGAGACATCCTACTCTGCCAGTAAGCCTCCTGCCTGAAGGCGCTCAGCTTTCTTGCTCCAGGGGTGGAATGCCCACTGCGCTGTCTTCTGCTGGTCTCCTTCTGGTCTCCTGATTTGGCTACTTCTGCTGCCACTGCTTCTCACTGTCTTGCGGCCATTGTGGTTACAGCCCTCTCTCTCTGTCTCCTGGATCTAGGAGGGTCTCAGCGCAGGGATCCCAGGTCCAAAGGATGCATTCTGTTCCTGTCTCTTCCTCTTAGTGGTACTCAGGCCCCCTCTCTCCTCTAGAATTGGCTCTCTTTTAAGCCTAGTAGGATGGCAAAACTGACTGATCCTTTCATTAGGGTTCCATACACCTTATTTGTATGTCCACATCTCCACAAATGTGCCATGCACCTTATTTACATTATTAGAAAGTTATGCAACCCCCTTAATGGGACAAACACCTCATCTCCATAGTCCCACCTAGTCTTTCGGTGGGAGTTACGAGATCATGACAAGAAAGGCCATAAAAAAGTGATTTATTGCATCACAGTCAGGATAATGGTTTCCTTTTTTGGGTGGTGGCAAGGACAGAGTAGGTGGGAACCTGAAGGGGAACTTCTAGGGTGCTGGCAATATTCTATTTTTTTCCTGGGTATTGTTTATATGTTTGCTTGCCATAAGATAATGTAGTGAGTTGTAAATTTTTGTGAATTTTTCAGTATGTATGTTGTATTGTCTGATATTGTGTCAGAAGATGAGCCTCTCAGGTTGGAAGGCACTCAAAATAAGACTGAGGTAGAGCTGCCTCCTCAAAGTAGAGCCCACTTAATGATGTGGATCGAGTCAAGCTATCGGGACCTTCATCTGGGATGTGACACCTCTCAAAATGTGAAGAAACAGCTGCAAACATCCATTAATAATTGGAACATGGAATGTACGAAGTATGAATCTAGGAAAATTTGAAGTCATAAAAAATGAAAAGGAACGCTTAAAGATCAATATCCTATGCATTAGTGAGATGAAATGCACTGGTACTGGCCATTTTGAATGAGACAATCATATGGTCTACTATGCTGGAAATGAAAATTGAAGAGGAATGGCATTGTGTTCAAAGCAAAAAAGATGATTTCAAGACTTATCCTGAAGTACAATGCTGTCAGTGATAGGATAATATCCATATGCCTACAAGGAAGACCAGTTAGTACGACTATTATTCAAATTTACCCATCAACTACTAAGGTCAAGGATGAAGAAACTGAAGTTTTTTTTTTACCAACATCTGCAGTCTGAAATTGATCAAACATGCAATCAAGATGCATTAATAATTACTGGCAATCGCAATGTGAAAGTTGGAACAAAGAAGACAGATTGGTATTTGGAAAATATGGCCTTGGTGATAGAAATTATGCTGGAAATTGCATGATAGAATTTTGCAAGACCAACAGCCTCTTCACTGCAAATACTTTTTACAATAACATAAACAGTGACTATACACATGGACCTCACCAAATGGAATACCCAGGAATCAAATCGACTACAACTGTGGGAAGAGACAATGGAAAAGCTCTATATCATCAATCAGAACAAGGCCAGGGATCATCTGCAGAATGACCATCAATTGCTTATATGCAAGTTCAAGTTGAAGTTGAAGAAAATTAGAACAAGTATACAAGAATGAAAGTATGATCTTGAGTATATCCCACCTAAATTTAGAAACCATCTCAAGAATAGATTTGACACATTGAACACTAATGACTGAAGACCAGACAAGTAGTGGAATGACGTCAAGGACATCATACATGAAGAAAGCAAGAGGTCATTATAAAGACAGGAAAGAAAGAAAAGACCAAAATGGATGTCCAAAGAGACTCTGAAACTTGCTCTTGAAAGTTAAGTAACTAAAGCTAAAGAAAGGAATGATGAAGTAAAAGAGCTGAACAGAAGATTTCAAAGGGCGACGCAAGAAGACCAAGTAAAGCATTATAATGAAATGTACAAAGACCTGGAGTTAGAAAACCAAAAGGCAAGAACATGCTTGGCATTTCTTAAGCTGAAAGAACTAAGAAAAAAGTCAAGCCTCGAGTTGCAATATTGAAGGATTCTGTGGGGAAAATATTAAATGATGCAGGAAGCATCAAAAGAAGATGGAAGGAATAAACAGAGGCACTATATCAGAAAGAATTGGTTAACATTCAACCATTTCAGGAGGTGGCATATGATCAAGAACCAATGGTACTGAAGGAAGAGGTTCAAGCTGCACTGAAGGTATTGGTGAAAAACAAGGCTCTAGGAATTAATGGAATACCAACTGAAATGTCTCAACAAATGGATGCAGCACTGGAAGCACTCACTCATCCGTGCCATGAAATTTGGAAGACAGCTACCTGGACAACCGACTGGAAGAGATCCATATTTGTACCCATTCTAAAGAAAGGTGATCCAACCAAATGAAGAGATTATTGAACAATATCATTAATAACACACTCAAGTAAAATTTTGCTGAAGATCATTCAAAAGCAGTTGCAACAGGGACTTCCGGCAAGATGGCGCTCTAGGCAGAAACACCACGCCGTCCCTCCACAACAAAGATCCGAAAAACTAAGCCAAACGGAGAATCAACAATCCTGAAACCCTAGAACACCAAATGAAGAGATAAAGAACTCAGCCAAACACCAAACGGAGTAAGAATAC
>NW_004444063.1:1200388-1232593 GCF_000243295.1 Trichechus manatus latirostris
ATAAAACAGCATGTGTGTTACTGTTACATGAGAAACTATCTGTTATGTAAGCCTTCACCTGAAGTACAATAAAATATATATATATAAAAAAAAAAAAGCAGTTGCAACAGTACATCAATGGGGAACTGCCAGAAATTCAAGCTGGATTCGGAAGAGGACATGGAACCAGGGATATCATTGCAGATGTCAGATGGATCCTGGCTGAAAGCAGAGAATACCAGAAAGATGTTTACTTCTGTTTTTTTTTGACTATGCAAAGGTATTCTACTGTGTGGATCATAATAAATTATGAATAACTTTGCAAAGAATGGAAATTCCAGAACACTTAATTGTTTTCGTGAGGAACCTGTACATAGATCAAGAGGCAGTCATTCAAACAGAACAAGGGGATACGGCATGGTTTAAAGTCAGAAAAGGCGTGTGTCGAGGTTGTATCCTTCCACCTTACTTATTCAATCTGTATACTGAGCAAATAGTTCGAGAAGCTGGGCTATATGAAGAAGAATGAGACATTAAGATTAAAGGAAGACTCATTAACAACCTGTGTTATGCAGATGACACAACCTTGCTTGCTGAAAGCGAAGAGGACTTGAAGTACTTACTGATGAAGATCAAAGACCATAGCCTTCAGTATGGATTACACCTCAACATAAAACAAAAAAATCTTCACAACTGGACCAATAAGCAACATCATGATAAATGCAGAAAATATTGAAGTTATAAAGGATTTCATTTTACTTGAATCCACAATGAATGCCCCTGAGAGCAGCAGTCAAGAAATCAAAAGACACATTGCATTGGGCAAATCTGCTGCAAAAGACCTCTTTAAAGTATTAAAAAGCAAAGATGTCACTTTAAGGACTAAGGTGTGCCTGACCTAAGCCATGGTGTTTTCCATCACCTCCAATGCATGTGAACGCTGGACAAAGAACAAGAAGACCGAAGAAGAATTATTGATGCCTTGATTTACTGTGTTGGCAAAGAATATTGACTATATCATGGACTGCCAGAAGAACTAACAAACATGTCTTGAAAGAAGTACAACCAGACTGCTCATTAGAAACAAGGATGGCAAGACTTCCTCTCACATACTCTGGACATGTTGTCAGGAGGGACCAGTTCCTAGAGAAGGACATCATGCTTGGTGAAGCAGAGGGTCAATGAAAAAGAGGAAGAGCCTCAGTGAGATGGATTGACACAGTGGCTGCAACAATGGGCTCAAGCATAACAAGGATTGTGAGAATGGTGCAGACTGGGCAGTATTTCATTCTGTTGTACACAGGGTTGCTATGCGTCGGAGCTAACTCGACAACACCTAACAACAACAACATGATGTATTTCCTGATGAATGAGTTCTTCATTTTTTTAAAAAAAGTGTCAGGCATACCCTTTGTACTCACGCTTGTTGGAGCGTGAGGGCTGCTCACTAGATAGGGCAGGCGAAAGTCTGGGTTTCCAGGTCATCATGGAGACGCCAGGTCAGCCCTAGACTACCTACTTCTGAACTTCTTTTACACAACAGAGTAAACAACTTCAATCTTGTTGCCTTAGTTACCTAGTGCTGCTGTAACAGAAATATCACAAGTCGATGGCTTTAAAAACAGAAATTTATTCTCATAGTCTAGTAGTCTAGAAGTCCCAATTTCTGGTGCCAGCTCCAGGGGAAGGCTTTCTCTCTGTTAGCTCTGGGGGAAGGTCCTTGTCATCAATCTTCCCCTGGTCTAGGAGCCTCTCAGTGCAGAGACGCTGGGTCCAAAGGATATGCTCTGCTCCTGGCACTAGTTTCTTGGTGGCATGAAGTCCCCTTATCTCTCTACTGGCTTCTCTTTTATATCTCAAAAGAGATTGACTCAACATACAGCCTAACCTTGTAGATTGAGTCCTGCCTCATTAACATAACTGCCTCTAATCCTGCCTCATTAGCATTATAGAAGTAGGATTTACAACACAAAGGAAAATCACATCAGATGACAAAATGGTGGACAATCACGCAATACTGGGAATCATGGCCTAGCTAAGTTGACAAACATTTTTCGGGGCCATTATTCAATCTATAACACTCGTTTTAATCACTACTTGGGGTATTTCTGTTTCTTGCAGCCAAATCTAATCCTAACTTATACACAGTAAGATCTGGATTCAGTTCAACTCACTTATAACCAATTGCCATGAAGTCAACTCCAACTCATGGCTATCCCATGTGCATCAGAGTAGAACTGTGCTCATAGAGTTTTCAATGCAGATTTTTCAGAAGTAGATCGCCAGACTTTTCTTCCAAGGCACCTCTGGGTAAACTTGAACCACTGAACTCTTTAACCACTTGTACCACCCAGGGACTCCTATCTCACATATAGCAAACATCTATTAAATATGAAGCCCAGTGCTTGGTTCTGGGAACAGCAAGAGGAATAATGAATTTACAGATTATGTGGGCTCCTCTAACGATGAGACACAAGCTACGGAATCAGAGAGAAGCATTCAACCCATCACAATTTCAATTGGACTACATCAATTCTCTCTTTCTTGGACAAACTTAAATCAGCTGCCACATTTCTAGGGTATTTGTTACCCTCTAGGAGCCTTTGTGGTGCAGTGGTTAAGCACTCGGCTGCTAACCGAAAGGTTGGCCATTCAAACCCACCAGTCACTCTGCAGGAGAAAGATGTGGCAGTCTGCTTCAGTAAAGATTACGGCCTAGGAAACCCTTCTGGGGCAGTTCTTTACTCTGTTCTATAAGGTCACTATGAGTCACAATTGACTCCTTGACACTGTTTTTGTTCTGGTTTTTTGCTTTGTTTTGTTTGGGGGGTTGGTTAGGCTGCTCTTATGCTGTAGAAATCTGGTCTATGGTCAATGCCAGAAAGTAAAGGTGTTTTTTTAAAATTAGCCGTAGACTACCTCTTTGCTAAAAGGGGCTTCCTGGGCCTTTTCCACTGTCCTTGGATCCCAAGCGCAGCTAGACAAGGATGCAGAAAGATTTATTTTTCAGGACTGAGCTTCATTTAGCTTCATGTGTGAGGCACAGGGGCTTGAACTTAGCACTGAGCAAAAACCGGGAATAGGTCACACTCATTTCCTGAATCAGATTTGAGCCCGGGTTATTTTTAAAATGAGCTATGAAACAAATCAAAGTTGTTTTTAAATACATAAATCCAATAAGCCAGTTGGACTCAGGACTCGACCTATATCTTTTCTAGAACTTTTCAACCAGAAAATCAAAATATTCCCTAAACTGAATCTGAATTGAATTGTGCTGTTATTTTACTTGGTCAAGTCTCTGGACTGTGGAAGGAGGGGAGGTGCATTTGTGCAGGCGGAATTTATAGACATGAGCCTCTATGGGTGGCAGGAGGGGTCTGTGAGCCTGCTTGCGTTGGGAAAGTAAAACAAAGCTGTGGAAGTCACATGATATGCAGTAGTTCTAGTTGCAGGATAGTGATGCAGCCACCAAAGGGGAGGATGACCTATATTTGTCTCTATGGAATTTGCATCTGACATTTCATCAGTACTTGAGCAATCAGCTGCAGTCCAGGGAAGATTGCATGGAGTTGGGCCTCAAAGTTAATTCTCCCCAAGATGGGCAGACTACCTGACAGGTATGGTTTGTTACACAGAGAATGCTGTGTTTTCTTCTGGAAACACACTCTTCAGGCAGAGCAAAGAAAACCTTGCGCTGTTGCAAATGCTCTACAGCAGGCATGGTGTTTGATCAAGAAAAAGTTTCACCAGCATTGACACCTAGGCTGGGAGCTTGAGGTATTGTAATGCAAATGTCTTCAACTTGGGAATCAGGAGTTTTTCAAAGCAGTACAAGAGGAGGGAACAAATGGCTGTTAAAAGCAAAATACAGAAATAAAGCTAAGCGGTGTCACAGCCTCTTGCCTTCATAAACTTCACAGTTTCTGAAAATCAGAAATAACTTTGACTCATATTCTGCCTGGGTTCCCAGGAAGGAGGTCAGTGGACAGGCCCTCTACACCAGTCTCACCCCCTAGAGCCATGAAGACCAGAGTAAAAGTGATCTGAGTTTGGTGCAATATGCTCCTGGTGACTTTAATATTGATGATGGTTTTGATCAGCCACCAGTCCTAGACAGATCAGTGTATGTCACGCCTTATGCTGTGTTAGGCACTGAGAGTGTGACAAGAAAAGAAAAAGTATATGTTATTATTTTCCTCAAGAAGTGTGTCCTCCTTACAATCCAGCAATCCTACTCCTAGGAATCATATCCTAGAGAAATAAGAGCCGTCACACAAATAGACATATGCACACCCATGTTCATTGCAGCACTGTTCACAATAGCAAAAAGATGGAAACACCCTAAGTGCCCATCGATAGATGAATGGGTAAACAAACTATGGTACATACACACAATGGAATACTACACAACTATAAAAAACAATGACGAATCTGTGAAACATCTCACAACATAGATAAATCTGGAGGGCATTATGCTGAGTGAAATAAGTTAATCACAAAAGGATAAATACTATATGAGACTACTATTATAAAAATTCATGAAAAGGTTTACACACAGAAAGAAAGAATCTTTGATGGTTACAAAACAATCTTTGATGGTTACGAGGGAGGGTTGAGGAGAGAAAAACAGTAGTTAGACACTAGATAAGTGGTAACTTTGGTGAAGGGTAAGACAGTACAAGATACTAGGGAAGTCAGCACAACTTGACCAAGGTAAGGTCATGGAAGCTTCATAGGCACATCCAAATTCCCTGAGGGAATTACTGGGCTGAGGGCTGGGGACCATGGTCTCAGGGAACATCTAGCTCAATTGGCATAACATAGTTTATAAAGAAAATGTTCTACATCCTACTTTGGTGAGTAGCATCTGGGGTCTTAAGAGCTTGTGAGCAGCCAACTAAGATACTCCATTGGTCTCACCCCATCTGGAGCAAGGGAGAATGAAGACAACCAAAGACACAAGAGATAGATTAGTCCAAAGGACTAATGGACCACAACTACCACAGCTTCTACCAGACTGAGTCCAGTACAACTAGATGGTGCCCAGCTACCACCACTGACTGCTCTGACAGGGATCACAACAGAGGGTCCCGGACAGAGCTAGAGAAAAATGTAGAAGAAAATTCTAACTCGCTAAAAAAGACCAGACTTACTGGTCTGACAGAGACTGGAGAAACCCAGAGACTACGGCCCCTGGACACCCTTTTAACTCAGTACAGAAGTCACTTATGAGGTTCATCCTTTAGCCAAAGGTCAGGTAAGAACATAAAACAAATGAGACTAAATTGGCACACCAGCCCAGGGGCAAAGGTGAGAAGGCAGGAGGGGACAGAAAAGCTGGTAATGGGAAATCCAAGGTCGAGAAGGAGAGAGGGTTGACATGTCGTGGAGTTGGCAACTAATGTCACAAAACAATGTGTGTATTAAATGTTTAATGAGAAACTAATTTGCTCTGTAAACCTTCAACTAAAGCACAATATTAAAAAAAAAAAAAGTCTGTCCTCTTGTAGAGGATGCAAAAGAGGAATGGCTGAGCACTCAAATTGTTTACTCTCTAGAGTTCTCCCAGATTGGTCCCTGGCTTTGAAACCAAAGATGTGCAGAAGGAAAGCATAAGATGGCTCGGTGGCCAAAGGTCCATTCCCTAATCTCACCTTATAGCTCTAAGGCGGGAACAAGGCAGTGAGAAAGTTATCACATCACTCCCTTGCTTAAAACCCTTGATAGCTTCTTGATGCTCTTTGGATCAAGTCTAAAACCCTTACTTTGACTTCAAAGGCCTGCATCATCTGGTGCCTGCCTTCATCTGCAGCCTGGTCACCCTCTATATGCCCCTCCAAAAACTCAGCCTTATCTCCATTTTCTAACATGCCATGCTTTTGTCTACCCCGAGGTCTTTGCACTTGCTATTCTCTCTGTCTGGAATTCTGCCTTTTGCCTGACCAAATCCCTCCAATCCTTCAGAACCCATTCAGACTGTCACTTCACTGGGGAGGCCTTCCCTCAGGCCCTTATCCACCCATTCCAGGTCAAGTCCCTGGCACATCTACCCATTGCCCCCTCAGCACTTACCATGATTACAATTATAAGAATATTATGCAATTATTTGTTAACCATCTTTCCTGCTAGATTATAAGATTCTTTGGATCAGGAATTGCAACTATTTTTACTTATTTCCATACCCCCAGCACAATGCCTGACTCATAATCATAATAGTGACTAACATTTATTGAGTACTTTCCACCTTCTTTATGCATTACCTTAATTAATCCTCAAATCACTCAGTGAAATATGTACTATTAGTACACTTACTTTGCAGACGGGGACATTGGGGGCACAGAGAGGTTAAGTAGCTTGCTCAAGGTGGTCCAGCCAGTAAATATTGGAAACAGAATTTGAAACCAGATGGTGGTGCTCCAAAGACTGCAGCCTTAACAAGTGCACTGCAGTGGCTCAAGAAAGATTCATCAAATGAATGAACTTATAAACGAATATATGAAATTGAACTGGCATAATATTTGCGAGACTAATTGACCAAGAAAGGCAAATATGTGAGGTCCCTGACTGGCACAAATGGTTAAGCACCTAACTACTAACCGAATCCACCCAGAGGCACCTCAGAAGAGAGGCCTGGCGATCTGCTTCCAAAGGGTCACAGCCTTGGAAACCCTCTGGAGCAGTTCTACTCTGTACACATGAGGTCACCATGAGCTGGAATCCATTCGATGGCAACTGTTTTTTTTTTTCTTCTCTGCCTGTTACATATGCTAACATGTATTGAATGTCTGTTACAAGCACGTTCCTCATTTTGCTGATAAGGAAACTGAGGCCTACAAAGTTTACTAACAGGTCACACAGTTAACAAGTAGCAGAATTTGGATTTCAAATCTTTTTAAACACTATATTATACTGCCTCCCACATAAAGCATAACAAATGCTGGTATAAAAATGAAGCCACACTTACAGATTTTAAATCACGTGCACCCAGGCACACAGACAAAGCCCTTTTAAATGAAAGTGCAAAGTGACTGGGATTTAGATTCCTTTCTCCCCTTCCTTTATGAATTCAATCCAAGTTAAGGTATAGAAAATGGCCATTGATGACAGCTGGGACTTTGCACTGGTAGACAGAGTCTACTCAAACATAAACACTTGGCATCTCAGACTAGGAGACTGCAAGAAAGCAGGTATTCCAGCGCCTCATCCTGCTAAGTCCAGGTTGGTTCCTGTTATGGATTGAATTGTGTCCCCCCAAAGTGTGTGTCAACTTTACTAGGCCATGAATCCCAGTATTGTGTGGTTGTCCACCATTTTGTGATCTGATGTGTTTTTCCTATGCTTTGTAAATCCTACCTGTATGATGTTAATGAGGCAGGATTAGAATCAGTTATGTTAATGAGGCATGACTCAATACACAGGATTAGGTTGTATATTGAGTCAATCTCTTTTGAGAAAGGAAAGAATCTAGCAGAGAAGAAAGGGACCTCATACTACCAAGAAAGTAGCTCCGGGAGTGGAGTGAGTCCTTTGGACCTGGGCTTCCTTCGCTGAGAAGCTCCTAGACCAGGGGAAGACTGATAACAAGGACCTTTCTCCAGAGAGAGAAAGCCTTCCCCTGGAGCTGGCACCCTAATTTTGGACCTCTAGCCTCCTAGACTGCGAGAGAATTAATTTCTCTTTGTTAAAGCCGTTTGCTTGTGGTATTTATGCTATAGCAGCACTAGAAAATGAAGACAGCTCCCCAAATCTTTACCCTTCTCTCAATTGCTCATTCTGCCTGTCCTGGCCTCTAGCATCCATTTTGCCTGGTGTGAGGCCTCAAGATGCTTGTAATCATGTGTGTGTGTATGGAAGAGGGGAGAAACCTGGAGGGAGAGCACTGAACCATGATTAAACCAAAAAACCCAAACCCAGTGCCATCAAGTCAATTCAGACTCATGGCGACTTCATGTGTTACAGAGTAGATCTGCTCCGTAGGGTTTTCTTGGTTCAAATCCACCGAGCAGCTCCATGGAAGAAAAAGTTTGGCAATCTACTTGTGTTAAGATTACAGCCAAGAAGACCCTATGGAGCAGTTCTACTCTGTAACATATGAGGTTGCCATGAGTCAAAATTGACTTAACAGCAATGGGTTTGGTTTCGGTCTTTGGGAATCTTTACGGAAAGCAGATTGCCAGGCCTTTCTTCTGTAGTGCCACTGGTGCCACCAATCTTTAGGTTAGTAGTTGAATGTAAACCGTTTGCACTACCCGAGGACCCTTGAACTCTGAGTAGTTCCTAGTTATTGACAGTACGTAAATTTGACTCAATACCTGTATAGACTTTTAAACTACAAGTGACTAAAACTCTATAGGTTGAACTGAATATACTGGATTAGGGAAAAAGGGAAAATTTACTTTTCTGTTTGAGGACTAAGGTATTCCTGATCCAAGCCATGGTGTTTTCAATTGTTTCTTATGCATACAAAGGCTGGACAGTGAATAAGGAAGACTGAAGAATTGATGTCTTTGAATTACGGTGTTGGTGAAGAATATTGAATATACCATGGACTGCCAGAAGAACAAACAAGTCTGTCTTGGAAGAAATACAGTCAGAGTGCTCCCTGGAAGCGAGGATGGCAAGACTTTGACTCCCATACTTTGGACATGTTATCAGGAGGGACCAATCCCTAGAGAAGGATATCATGTTTCGTAAACTAGAGGGTCAGCGAAAAAGACAAAGACCCTAGAGATATGATGGACTGACACAGGGACTGCAACAATGGGCTCAAGCATAGCAATGATTGTGAGGATGGTGCAGGATGGGGCAGTGTTTCGTTCTGCTGTACACAGGGTCACTATGAGTTGGAACTGATTGAATGGAACCTAACAACAACGACAACATTTGCCAAAAAGAGTCATGGAGACTTGTCCGAGCCAGTTCGTCTCTGCTCTAGAAGCCAATATTTGCCCCCTACTAGAGATCAGGAAACCCTTGTGGCGTAATTGTTAAGGGTTCGGCTGCTAACCGAAAGGTCAACAGTTGGAATCCACCAGGCACTCATTGGAAACCTTATGGAGCAGTCCTACTCTGTCCTATAGGGTCGCTATGAGTCAGAATTGACTCGACAGCATGGGTTCGGTTTTTGGTTTGTTTTAGACACCAGCCCGTTGTTCTTCTGTGGCCAGCCCTAGCCGGTATCACCATGTGTCCAGCGCTGGCCACCTGTGGACACCACCACTGGAGAGCAAGATGGGGCATGGTTTTGGTTCTCTGGATCATGTGCCACAGGCAGAGGATATGGGCAGAGGACGTGAGCTAAGCTCTTGGAAACAGCTGACACATCTGAGCCTACAGGTCCAAAAATGCAGTTTATGGCAATTATTGTGAAAAATGGCCAACATTGCTTCTCCAGAGTGAAATAAGAGGTTTCCTCTGTTTGAGGGAAAGCTCATATTTCTGATTTTCCTGAGGAGACTAATGGATTAGAACGATCCCAGCAGGGACAGAGCTGCGTGTCCACTGAGCAGATAGATCGCTACCCGGTAATTTACTTATATAAGACCTTTGCTTAGGGATTGCAAAGCCCTCTTACAACTAATACTTTTTCATAAAAATGACAAAGGGTTCCCTGAAGGCCAGGCCCAATAAAATGCAGAAATGAAGACAAACCTTCAGTGTCTCCTTGCTTCCAGGCTTATCAGGGCTGTGAAGAGCAACTGTATGGAGAGAAGAGAGAGAGAGATGGAGCACAAGTGAGAGCAAGAGCCGGAGGAAGAGCCAGGGAGCAAAAGAGAGAAAGAAAGCATTGGGGGCAGAAATGGGTACAATTGGGGAGAGACAATCATGCAGAATATGAGACATAATTATGGATTTTTGTTCTCCCATTAAAATTGTGATATTATAGAAGGCCCAGTTTTATGTTCATAAAAGCCAGTTGATGTCATGTCGGCTCTGACTCATAGCGACCCCATGTGTTACACAGTAGGAGAGTGCTCCAAAGGGTTGTCAATGGCTAGTTTTTCAGAAGCAGATTGCCAGGTCTTTTTTCTGAGGTGACTGTGGCTGGACTCGAACCTCCAACCTTTCTGTTAGCCAAGCATGTTAACCTTTGTGCCACCCAGGGATGCCTTTATGTCCATAATGGGATAATAATAATATTTTAATAATGACAATATATGTGCTAGAGGAACAAAACTATAAATAGCCTGACTCTTCATCAATAGGAGACTGGTTGAATAAATTATGGTACATCATATTATGCATTTATTACATTATTATTATTAACAGCTGTTTAGGATATCATGTGGCTCTTCAAAAAAATAAGTTTATTTGTAACATTGACCTATAGTAATGTTCGTGAAAGTAAAAAGACTAAGTTTGAGGACAGTGTGATCCCATCTTTGTAAAACAACATCAAAACACCACCACACTCTCTAGGAAAAAAAGTTCCTGATATGTATGTATATATATCAGTGTGGCAAACGCTGGTGGCATAGTGGTTAAGAGCTACAGCTGCTAACCAAAAGATCAGCAGTTCAAATCCACCAGGTGCTCCTTGGAAACCCTATAGAGCAGTTCTACTCTGTCCTATGGGGTTGCTATGAGTCGGAATCAACTTGACGGCAATGGGTGTGTGTGTGTATCAGTGTGAGCAGAGAGAAAGATGTGAAGGATACCCTCCAAACTTGTCATTGTTGCTTCTTGAGGGAGTGAGGATGATAATGTCAGAAGGGAGCAAGGGGACAATAAGGTTTTCTTTGCTTCCCCCTGTCTTGTTTGACTTGTTATAATGAGCACATATTACTGGAATCTGAGATAATAAAGAATAATAAAAAACTTAGAAATATTAAATTGCTTAGCATCTAAAATAACAAATAGCCCTAAATGATAACAGTAAGCACTGTGTTTGCAGCCTATTATGCAGCAGGCCCATTGCTCAGAGCTTCACAAACATTCTTGTTAACATCTCACAACAACCCTATGCTCCGTTTTACAGGCTCAGAAGTGCTTAGTAAGTTGCCTGAAATTGCAACACAGTTAAGTTGGGATTCGCACCCAGCCCTTGGGGTGGGGTGCAGCTAGAGAGCAGCCAGGCACCAAGAGGTCAAGCAGGAAGCTGCTGGACCGGTGCCTTACTCAGGTGGTGGTGAGCAATTTCCTTCTGTGCCCAGAGGCAGGGCAGGACAGTAACTGCTGCCAGCGGGACCCAGGGTTAGAATAGCTTCCCTAGCTTGTCAAACTTTAATATCTCAGTTCTCAAGTCTGGGCTCGGCTGAGCGAGCTGCTATTACCCATCAGCTTCTACACTGCATTTCCCAGGGAACAAGCTATTTGGCACACTCTATGTCTGGAAGCATTTCATCAGCAAGGAGGCTTAACCAAGATGCAGTAATACTGTCTAGCCCACTTTTCTATGCCCATGGGCAGGGCAATTAAGGGCATTCAGGCCCAGCTGGTGTGAGGGCACCCAGGTGTGGGGTGTGAGGCAGTCAGGTCTTATTAATTTGGGGTTTTGTGACAATTCAACATAAGCCTGGCTGAAGTTTGCCTGTGCAACATCTGTAGTTGAAAGGTTTGCCAGGATTCTTGATGAATAAGGAAAACATACAGGTGAGAATGAGAAACATTTAACCTACTTGGGAGATTTACGTGGTTTTTGGGTTTGTTTGTAAAGAACTTAAGTGTATTGTCTGCTTGAAAATGCCATCCCCTAAATAGTTATTATTAATGGCAAAAGCAGAATCAGCAAGATTTCTAGGCTACAGCTTGTTAGAAGTAACCCAGTAACTGTATCTGCTTTAACAAAATTTCTTCAGCAATGATATTTCCCTAAATGACTAGACATTCTCCAATAAGAATTGCTGTAATATCTCTGAGACTGGCAACCTGGATATAGTAGGTGTCCCAATAGTTTTCAGTTTATTCATTTCTTTCTCTTTGGAGGAACATGTTTACTGGTTTCGATCTTAGCCTGAGAACTTCAGATTTCTCTGTATCTACAGACTAGCAATGGTGGTGGTGATTAAGCGCTTGTCTGCTAACTGAAAGGTTGATGGTTGGAACATACCCGACTCTGTAGGAGAAAGATATGACAATCTGCTTCTGTAAAGATTACAGCCTAGAAAACCCTATGGGGCAGTTCTACTCCGTAACACATGAGGTTGCCATGAATCGGAATCAACAACAGGCCGCTAGATGTGAACCGCACACTCTCCCAGGAAGAAGAAATATCTCCTTCTCCTTCCAAAGAACAAATCTGCTTGCACCTCTCCTCTTAGTCCCTTCTGTGCCTTCGAAACCATGTTTTCTCTTGTCTTTCCATTTTTGGATTGACTCCATTTCCTTGTCTCCAGGGTTGTTTATGTCTCTTTTTTTAAAGTTAGCCTCCCATCTCATTCCTCTGGAAATTTGCAGATGGGAGAAGAACAGTCCACATCTGCAACCACCATTTCCTAATGATCTGTCACTACTTCTGACTCTGCCTTCTGTCCTCACCATTCACAGAAACAGCTCTCCCCAAGGTCACCAGCAACAATCTAATCAGCAAATGTGGTGACCTTTTCAGAGTCTTCATCCTGTGTGACCTTTCAGAGTATCTCATACCATAGATCACCTCCCTGCCCCTTTTGGGAAATCCATTTTTGTTTCCATTATCCTCTAGTCTCTTTATTCTTTCCCTACTTCTGGTTGTGGTTTTTGTTCCCTTTACTTTCCCTTCCTCCTCCCAACTCTTAACATAAACATGTTTCAAGTTCTCTTTCTTCTCTGGCAGGAGGTGGGCTGGTATCATATCCTCTCCTATGACTATAAATGCATTTTGTGGATAACTTCTGAATCTATAGCTAAAATCATGTCCCACTCTTCTACCTAAAATCCAACATGCCAAGTGCATATTTCTTCTTTAGCCTGTTCTTCTTCCTAGTAGCATCATCATCTTCCTAGTCACTGGGTTTGACATCTTGGGATTATCGTTAAAACACTTCCTTCTTTCTCACCCTCCCATCTCAACAGTAAGTAGCCCTGCTGAACCCAAAATATCTATCACAAGCTAGCTCACTGAGGGCTACAGATCAGCTCAACAATTCTGAGCCTCCATTTCCTAATCCTTAGCACGTAGATCATGACAAACACACTGGAGGGTGTCTTAAGGGCTAATAGTCCTGCCACTAAGGCTCAGAAGGGCTGGTACAGAGTAGATAGTTCCTGTTGTTCTTGCCACACAAATTATTTTCTCCTTCCCATACCCAATGCCCTTGGCCTTGCTGAAGCCTTTGCTTCCCCTTGCCTAGGTTTCCTGTAGCAACTGTCCTGGCCAATCTTCTGCTCCCAGTCTTACAGTTTCCAAGTCCACCTGATACCTTCCATTCTTTGTGTCCAAATTCACTGGATCTGGCTGACAGGGTTTTGCTTTACCTCTTGAATTATACCTTTACCAGCTGCCACATTATAGACACATCACTTAAACGAAACTCTCCTATGTTCATTTTCCTCACTTCTAGAACAGACTGATGGTTTTTGCCCTACTAATTTATAGGGTGATTGTGAGAAACATGTCAGATAATAATTCTCAAATTTGTGTTGGCATAAGAATCACCAGAGAAGTGAATGGAGAAGGGAACTTATTTAAAATTCAGGTTTCTGGGGCCTAATCTCAGAGATTCTGACTCTGCAGGTTGGGGTCAGTCCCAGGAGTCTCTTTGTAACAAGTTCTCTAAGTGTTTCTTGGACCACACTTTAAGAAACACTGCTATAAGTCAATGAATGTGAAGGCATTTAGTAAACTAGAATGCATGCTGCCTTCATCTATCAACAAAAAGCACTTGAGCACCTACTATGTGTTGCTCAGTGGCAGGTAAGGGAACATAACAATGAGAATATCAGAAGAGCAACTGAAATAGGAAGCAAATCTCTACAAAGAAGAAAGTGGGCAAGTGCAGAAACCCTAGAAATAAATGCATAATGCACTAAAAAATCAAACTCAAATAAATGCTCCTTCCACTGTCCACCTACTGTTAGAGTGAATTGAATGCATTTCATCTCTCTCCTGATATATGATGACCTGTTTGAGGACAAGGGTCCAATAGGAACCTTTATGTTAGTTTCCTAGTGCTGCCATAACAGAAATACCACAAGTAGGTGGTATTTAAAACCAAACCCATTGCCGCTGAGTCGATTTCAACTGATAGCAACCGTATAGGGCAGAGTAGAACAGCCCATAGGGTTTCCAAGGCTGTAAATCTTTATGGAAGCAGACTGCCACATCTTTCTCCCCCAGAGTTGCTTGTACATCTGAACCACTGACCTTTCAGTTATTGAAAAATCCAAGTCAGGACCACAGTCATGTCAGTTCCTCTTGTGAGCCTCTCTCTTAGTTTCTGGTGTCTACAGACAATCCTTGGTGATCCTTGGCACTCCTTGGATATCCTTGGTGTTCATGGTATTCGTTAGTGTCTGTCTTCTCCCTGTCCATAAGTCTGTGTCTATTCTACTCTTTTCATAACTCAGAGGTGATTAGATTTAGGACCCACCCTATTCTGGTATGACCTCAATAACACACCCAAAAAGGAAAACTCCTACTTCTAAACAGGGTCATATTTACAGGTATAGGGGTTAGGATTTCAACATATATTTTGGGGGGACACAATTAAATCTAAAACATCCTTGTACCTGGTATGTACTGAGCAGATGTTTGAATGGATAATTTGTTTGCACATATGTCAGTTGGAAAATAGCTCCATTGAATGCAGTTAAACAGGTGGTCATTTTAAAAACAGCCATTTATGAATTTCTTATATTGTAACTGGCTTGGAGGCATGGATAGCTGTTGGCCACTCAAAGAGGCAGATAAGGAACAGGAAGGAGTGAAGATACGAGAACATAGACTAACGTGTCGACCAAGCGCTGGCCCCCGTGTTCACACTCTAGAAATCAGAAGCTCTGATCCACCCTTCAGCATTAGGACAAGAGGCCTCAAGGAACATCTCAGTGGACCGAAGATGTCTTCCAACGGGCCACACCTGTCTCATCCACAGATTTGCGAGCAGAGGTTCTTAACCTACTCTGTGCAATGGATGCTTCTTGTGAAGTTTATGGACTTCTCAGAATCATGTTTTAAACACGTAAAATTGAAATATGTAATATTTCAAAGGAAACCAATTACATGGAAATATGGCTATCCAAATATTAAGAAAACAGCTGTATGATATGGTAACATACGTGCTCCTTTATTACTGTACTAAACAATAAGACCAAAGGGCAGATCTAATAACTACCAAAATTTCAAAGTAAGGATAAACATAAAAAATAATGTAAACAACTGTAATGTGGTATGAAAACATATGTGCCTCTTCTATTAGTGACAAACTTGTAGGTGCTGCTAACTGCGGTTTGTTGCCTACATTCATAATTGAATGAAATTTTAAGTTATAGGTAGATGTTAGTGAAAATAAAGATAATAGTTTTATGCCCACCCAACCTGCTGTCTTAATAAGGTAAAGAACAAGAGGAATTCCTTCCAACCTCAGTTCTCATAAAAGCAAATTTATTCCTGCGCCTCACCTCTGATTGAGCCCAATGTCCAGAATGCACCCATGTCTTGCTTTCAACAGTTAGCCTCCCTGCTACTGGCCTAACCCTCCCTGGGGAATGGCAGGTTCAGATGTAACTGAGCTCTCCAACATCAAATGTGTGTATTGGTGTTTCAACCAGTGATGGAAGGAAAGCTGCAAAATAGGCAGATAAATCTAGAACATAGGACGAGTCAGTGAGATCCAGAGAATCAATGATGTTCTCTTATTTCTCCAAATCTCTTCCTTCTGACTTACCTTTCTTTGAAGTGATGGCTCTTAGAGGGGTTCAGGGATACATTCTGATTGGAAGTTGGGGGTAGGGCATTTGTGTAAACTAAGAAACTCTCCACTGTACATATCAAAGGACGGGGAGGGCAAGCAGAGATTAAAGGAGCAGCTCAATCTTCCCTTGCCTACCACTGCTTCTCTACATCATATCTCCCCACACTCCCAGGTCACCTCTGGTGCACCACTTTAAGTCGGACACTGGCAGAGAATGTCAGTTATCTTAACTGGAATCAAGATCACCCTTCCAGTGGATGTCAGGCTTGTTTTATTTCCTCAGCCCTCTTTCCTTCTTAAAACAACAACAACAAAACAGTTGCTGCCAAGTCAACTCATGGCAACTATATGTGTGCCAGAGTACAACTGTGCTACATAGGGTTTTCAATGGCTAATTTTCAGAAGCAGATCACCGGACCTTTCTTCCAAAGTGCCTTTGGGTGGACTTGAACCTCCAACCTCTTGGTTAGCAGCCGAGAGTGTTAAGTGTTTAGCGCCATCCGGAGACTCCCTTTCCTTCCTAGGATGCCTTTATTCTCTCTTTTGCTCAGATCCTATTTTCAAAGACCAAACATATGCCTTACTTCCTCCAGAAAGCTTTCCTTGGCATGTTGCGATATCAATTCTAAAATTCCAGAATTGCTGCATTAGTTTCCTAGGGCTGCTGTAACGAAGTACCACAAACTGGATGGCTTACAACAACAGAAACTTATTGTCTCACAGCTCTGGAGGTCAGAAGCCCAAATTCAGGGTGTCAGCAGGGCTATGCTCCCTCTGAAGGGTCTAGGGGAAGATTCGTTCCTGTCTCTCCCAGCTTCCAACAGCCTCCAGCGTTCCTTGGCTTGCAACTGCAAAATGACTGTAGTCACATGGGCACTTTCCCTCTGTCTGTCTCTCTGTGTCTCTTCTTTTTATTAGGACATCAAGTCATACTAGATTAGGACCCACCCTACTCCAGTATGACCTCATGTTAATTTAACTGATAATATGTTCAAACTCATACCAATATCACATCAGAGGACACCCTATACCTTATCAACTTCATGCTTCTTGCCTCTTGACTTATTATTTGAAGAATATACATGGAATTCTCAAAATTAAAAACACCTATATTAATAGGTCCTTGACCTAGTGAAGTCTGTGAAATCATAAAGCCAAACCCATAATCTATTTTTTCCCCCTGAGACCTCAACTCCCGTGTAGACTAAAGGTAAAGATGACGTGCTATGAAGCCCAACGGGCATCAGAGTGATCCCCAGCACACGCAGCACCAGTAAACTATTGAACCCTTCTAAGTCTCTAAGGAAGACTGAAGGAGAGTTGACGTATTTGAATTTATGGTGCAAGTAAAGAATACTGAATATACCCTTGACTGCCAGAAGAACGAACAAATCTGTCTTGGAGGAAGTACAGTCAGAATGCTTTTTAGAAGTGAGGATGGTGAGACAAAGTCTCAAGTACTTTGGACGTCTTATTAAGAGGAACTAGTCTCTGGAGAAAGACATCATGCTTGGTAAAGTAGAGGGTCAGAGAAAAAGAGGAATACCCTCAATGAGATGGATTGACACAGTGTAGCAACAATGGGCTCAAACATACCTACTATTGTGAGGATGGCATAGGACCGGTAACGTTTTGGTCTGCTACACATAGGGTCACTATGAGTTGCAGCCAACACAATAGCACCTAACAACAAGTCTCAATTTACTTATTTTAACATGTAATTAATTATAGCCCCTACCTTGTGGAATCTATTATTAAGATAAGGCATCTACACACTATATACAGTGCCTGGTCCAGTAAAGTGTTAACTGCTATTATTTTCCTCCTCCTTCTATTCACTACTCCCCACCCTCCAACTTCCTCACCCACATTTACCGAAATCACACTTTATGGATACTTAATGCTTTCCACCTTGTGTTTTCTCTTTAAGCCCATGACTTAACACTCCTACTGACTATCACCTAAGCTTCTTATGGGCATGACTCTCATCAAGGTCTCCTGGCCCCTACCAAC
This sequence comes from Trichechus manatus latirostris, assembly GCF_000243295.1. NCBI lineage: Eukaryota > Metazoa > Chordata > Mammalia > Sirenia > Trichechidae > Trichechus > Trichechus manatus. The sequence continues at coordinate 1,218,214 of NW_004444063.1, forward strand.
ATGCCCCTTTGTGCCTCATCAAGGTCTTCTGGTCCCTACCCACATGCCCCTTTGTGCTTGCTGTGTACTGGCATGAATTAATGAATGAACAAATGATTACAAATGACTTTCTTTTTAAGACAGGTACCTGCTTTAATATATGTTTGGCTCAGACTTGGTCCTTGCTCTGTCTGTCCACATCAGTGGCCTGAGTGTTCCCAGGACAGGGACTGTCAGGATAATTGGCTTTGCACCACAGAGCATGCAAAAAGGTCTAATTGACGATGCCATTTCAGTAGCCAACAACTCCTGAAGTCAGGAAGGAATTTTTTTTTTTTTAGCATCACCTTGATGTTTAATGAAACGTTCAATAGTCCCCTTAAGCGTTTTATTTTCTAATTTCCCCAAACTGCATTTGTAGTTCCTACATGTTGTTTGTCTCTTGGTGACAGTTTCAGGCATTTTCCCAAATACTGATGATACAAAGGATGAATGATAGTGTGGCTAAATTGCCGTGGAGCCACTCATTTGAAAAGATAAAAAGAACAAGAAATGGGACTTCTCTAGCGTCTGTTCAATTTCAATGACACAGCCCTTATTATCTGCCTTTGTTTTTACTCTGTGGGTATTTAAATTTTAGCAAACTGTATAGTTTCTCCCACAGAACCATCAATTGAGCATTTTTTAACTATGGCAAACAGCATTTTTCTCATATGAAATAGATTACATTATTGCTGCAGAATAACTAAAAACACCCTTGAATTGTTGAGTTGGTTCCCAAAGTAGCTCTTACTTGCAGGGAATGTGGAAAAGTGAACGTGATTGGAGTGGGCCCTGTTCTTAGTCTGAGATTATATTTCCAGCATCCTTAAGGGTCTCTCCGGTCCTCCTTCAGTCCATAGCCCCCATGGACTATTGCTACCAGAGTGTGTTTCCTTAAAATGCACATCTTATCACATCACTCCACTAACACCCTGTAAAAGCTCCCCATTACCCTCAGCATAAAATGTACTTTTTTACCTCCATAGGCTCAGTTACTATCCACCCTTTATGTTCCAGCCATGTCGAACTAAGTTCCACTATTGTTCTCAAAGTGCACTGTGCTCTTGCTGGCCTTTGGAACTTTATCTACATGTTCCCACTGTCCAGAAGCTAGAACAGATGCTCTCTGTGCCTTCCTAGACTTCTGCCAGCTTACCTCACATTCTCTTACTCCTTTTTAGCTATGGGTCCTGTAGGCAAATGAAGTGCCATTCAGTCTTTGGTGTTAATGATGGATCACTACCTTGAAACAAGTAAAGGCTATCACTATGGCCACAATGGGTGGAGGCGGTGGGGAGGAGCAAGTTACGGCTCAGTGATAGAATTCTTGCCTTCCACCTGGTTTGATTCCCAGCCAATGCACCTCAAATGCACCCATTTGTCACCACACATCTGCCAGTGGAGGCTTGCATGTTGCTATGATGTTGAATAGGTTTCATCAGAGTTTCCAGACTAAGACAGACTAGGAACCCTATGGATCACAATGGTCCAATCCCGTTGCTCGTTGGGTTGCCAACTCAAGGGCAGCTAAAAACAATAACATGGTCACAATCAGCTACCTAAGTCAAAGTCATGATAATGTCCAGGACCATGTTCCACACAAACTCAAAGACATATCCAGTAGGTTCTAATGTAGTCCCTGTACTTGTAGGATTCAGCTTTAGTGCTCCAGATTTCTAAACCAGCAGCTAGACCAGAAAAGGTTATTAGAAGGGCAAGGATGAGATCATAGCAATTATCCACTTAATGTGGCATTTATCCGAAACACTAACTCTGCAAGGTCATTTAGACTACCCACCATTTATTTCATTTAACACTTTCCTGAAACTAGCAATAATCATAAAAATAATAATTTATTGCAAACATAATCAATGCAAGAAAGATAATTAGCATGAGCAATTATTGAAGGAAAATATTAGCTGTCCATAAAACATATACTTAAATCTGTTTCTTGCTCCCCTTAGAAAAGATTAGTTACATATGGTTTATATGTATGCCTCTTGCAGATGTTGATACTTAAAAAAATTATGAATTAGCATTATTAATCTTTTTGTGAAGAACACAAGAATTGAGAGCTTCATTATCATAGATGATTGAGGTTTTAAATGATAATGGCATTTTATTTCAAAAGTTCATCAAATAGAGGATTTTAATTGTGAAGATTGGATAATCATGACCACTTTGACTCTTAATAATTATGCACCAAGATTGGACATTTTTAATGAGTCTTCTTGAAATTAAGAGTATGTTCTACCATTGTGAATTTGATACAGAAAATAAAGTTCCAAATTTTAATATTTGAAAATGTCAAAAACCTATTTCTAAGTATACTCATTCTAAAAATACATCCTAAGAATTTAGATTAGAAGTAGAAGAGCTGAGAAACATAATTGTAAAAGTGGTTTTCAGCCATTGAGAGGAAATAGTCATGGGGCCAACTTAAATAATTAGCTTAAAAAAAATTCAACAAATATTGTGCAAGGATTGCCTTCTAATTCATAGCAAAAGGGTGAGTGGATTCCAAAGGCCCATCCACTAGGGAGAACCACTAAGAAGATATTTTGCTGCAAAGTTTTCTATTCTCACCCTTGATGTGACAGATGAATTAGAAGAGCAAGTACATTCACATTTCAGAATATTAAATAAGTGGCATTAATGGCTCCATGGCCAGTATCTAGCATCTGTGATGGGACCATACAAATGTTCCTTTAAGGAACCTTCTGCTGGGGCTGGTGTTACCTTCAGAACTGAAGCCACATGAGGAAGACACTAATTTCACCACAAATTAATGATCTCTCTCTCCTGACCTTCACTTTGGCTCAGATATAAACACGATTAGGTGGGCAACTGGTTTGCTACTAAAATTATTTTCTTTGGTAAGTGGAATTTCTAAAATGGGACTCAAGAAGTAACGTTATCTCTCTTTTACATGAGGAAACAGAAGCACGAAAAGAGTATAAAGAATTACAGGGTTCTACCAGTACCAGTTGCCATCATGTTTAATCCCACTTGTGACGGCCCTGTGTGCGTCAGAGTAGAACTGTGCTCCGTAGGGTTTTCACTGGCTGATATTTTGGAAGTAGATCATCAGGTCTTTCTTCCAAGGCACCTCTGGGTGGACTTGAACCTTCAACCTTTGGGTAGACTTGAACTTTCAACCTTTGGGTTAGCAGCCAAGCATGTTAACTGTTTGCACTACCCACGGACTACCTCTAAAATTTTTCCTAGGATCCCGCGAACTCCCTGAATGAAATTCACCTTTCAAGAGTGGGATATAATCCCTGATCAAACACATTTCAAAATGACTACAACCAAGCCAAACATCAGAAGAAATCTAGGGTATATTCAAGGCCCAATTGGATTCAGAGACATATTGCTGCAGGATACTTCAATTTCCCCATAGAACTTTTATTGGGACCTCCCTAAACTGATAGCTTTTCTGGAACATTGATTTCTGGAACTGAAAACCAAGAGCAATTTGATATCATGTAACAAATCATTTCCTTTAATAGTAGGCATTGTTCTGAGGCAGGACTGAGAACCTGAGATTTAAAGATCATGGGGCGGGTAAGAAAAGCTCTTGTCATCTGTGATGGTTACGATTGTGTGTCAACTTGGCTAGGCCATGATTCTCAGTGGTTTGGCAGTTGTATGCTTTTGTGATCACTTCCATGGTGAGATTTGATATAATGTGATCACTCCCATGATGGCATCTGCTGTGAGTAGCCAATCAGTTGAAAGGGAGTTTCCTTGGGTGTTTGGCCTGCATGAAATATAAATGGACATTCTGGCAAGGCTTGTGGGCTTTTGCTCGCTCTGGATCCTGCAGCTGCCTCCTGTTCATCTGACTTGTGCTGGCACTTACCTGCAGTCTTGCCTGTAGATCTTGGGATTGGTCAATTTTTGCAGCCTATGAGCAAAGGTCCTGTTCTCTGACCTGCTGATTTTGGGTTTGCCAGCCCCTGTGGCTACATGAATCAGGAGAAGCCTCCATCCTGACCCACACACTTGGGATATTCCAGCCTCTGCAACTGCATGAGCCATTTCCTTAATATAAATCTCTCTCTACATATTTTATACACTTTACTGGTTTTGCTTCTCTAGAGAACCCAGCCTAAGACAGAAGCAAACCCACTGTGGGCTGAAGTAGGAGAACATCAACTGATTTCACAACAGTGGAAAAATACATGGAGACCCACATGCTTTGCCTGAGCTATGTTTGGATGGGGTGGAAAGGGATGATCTCGGCTTTGTTTAAAACCATCCAGGGAAGATGAAGTGTCTCTTGCTCCATCTCGGTTTTTAGCCATAGCTGCCAGAGGGAACAGAGGTGTCATGATTTGGGTGAAGATTTATAAATAATTTTATTGGAAAAAGTGTTATAAGCCCAATTTGAATTAGACAATACAATGGACCTTGAGTTGAGAATTCTTACCTATATAGTTTTTGTATAAATTGGAAAAGGGTCACAGCCAGTGGCAGGGAATTCAACTTTGGTAAGCTGAGCAAGTATGTAAGATAGCCCTACTCAAAGAATATGGTGTGTAGTAAATTTAGATGACATGAGCTTAGTGCTGAGACCACAATTAAAGGAAAATAGACACATACTTGCTTTTCTGTGAAGTTACTCACTCTTAGCAGGAAGGATAGATTTCCCAGGTATAAAGCCAACCGTTCATCTTTGACTCTAAAATGTAGCATCTTATATTGATTCTAACAAATCTGTGCTCTGTTTGGTTGCTGTAAATCACGTTGACTCACCCAAGCATGCATGAATGCACCTTTGCCCAGCCAGTCTATAAAAGAGGACTGTGTGTTCACTCTTCCCCCTTCTCATCTTCACCCTCACCCCCAACACGCACAGAGATGTTGGTCTTGGCCTGGCCACTCTTGGATCCCTGCTTCTCCTTGTTGTTGTTGTTGTTGTTAGTTGCTATGGAGTTGGTTCTGACTCATGGTAATCCCATGTATAACAGAATGAAATGTTACCTAATCCTGCATCATCTTTATTATCATTGGTATGTTTGAGTCCATTGTTGCAGCCATTGTGTCAGTCTAGCTCATTAAGAGTCTTCCTCACCTTCTTCACTGGCCTACCACTTTATCAAACATGATGTCCTTCCCCAGTGATCAGCCCCTCCTAATGTATCCAAAGTAAGTGAGTCAAAGTCTTGGACAATATTCTGTGACCATAGAGTTTTCATTGGCTAATTTTTGGAAGTAGATCACCAAGCTTTTCTTCCTAGTATGTCTTAGTCTGGAAGCTCCAATGAAATCTGTCCACCATGGGTGACCCTGCTGGTATTTGAAATATTGGTGGCAGTGGCAGATTAACCAGTAAGCAAGGTACACATGGGCTTATTTGTGTTTACTTACTAATGATGCGGTGAAACCCATGAGAAATTATGCACTACAGATTTATAAGTAAACACAAGTAAGCCTGTGCGTACCTTGCTTATTAGATAATCCATCCCTGACTGGTGGCATAGCATCTAGCATCACAGCAACATGCAATCCACCACAGTAACACAAACTGACAGATGGGTGTTTCTCCTAGTCCTGCTCAATTCCCCAGTTCTGGTGACCTACAACAACTTCTGGAGATTTTGGTTTGGAGACCCTGTTGACTCCCTGTGAATTCTTGGCCTTGTCTTCTGGTCCCTGTCTCAGCTTGCCTCTGTCCCCTGACTTGCTTTAAACTTCCTGTTCTAGCTCTGACCCATAGAGTGGTCTTCCTTCCTAGTTATATTCTATTCAGACTGACCATGGCTGAGTCAATAGTCTCTTAATATCCAACAACTTTGGCAGACAGAGGCAGCCTTAGCCTTGGCATGCATAAAGTAGACACACAATAAGTATCTGTTAGATATTGCTAAATGAATTAGGTAGTTGAATATTGCTACTGGTCATTTCTGGACTGCTGGTTGATCTTCTTATAGACTTCTGGATTTAGCTGATTTATTGAGCCTCGATTAGGGCTTTGTTAATCAATCTATCTCAAAACCATATTAACCGCATGGTTAAGCCTATGATGGGGACAATTTATCCATTGGTGAATGAGAACTGATTGAATTAGCTAAAGATGGTTGCACTAAATTAGCTACAAAAAAGAAGAGCTTTAGTCATTTGAGGTTAGTTTATCATCCTCTGAACAATTTATTGGATCTTCTAGGTCAAGACCTTATCAGAGCCTCAACGTGACTGAGCACCAAATAGCTACCATTCATTGAACAAGCAATTTATTACATGTGCCTTAATGGAGAAATCTCAGAGCTGAAATGTAAGCCTTATTTTGCCCATTTTACAGATAAAAAACTGAGGCACAGAGAGGTAAAGTGACTTGTCCAACATAAATAGGCTAGTAGATGCTGGAGCCTGAATTCAAACTCAGGTTTGGATCATTTTACATTTCCACTTAGCTTCTCTATTATGGTCCAGGTAGATTTGTCAGAATCTAATAAATCAGAGCTTACCGTATTTTTTCACAAATAATGTGTCCATGTAAATAACACTCTGTCACGGATTGAATTGTGTCCCCCAAAAATATGTATATCAATTTGGCTAGGCCATGATTCCCAGTATTGTGTGATTGTCCACCATTTTGTCATCTGATGTAATTTTCCTATGCTTTGTAAATCCTACCTCTATGATGTTAACGAGGTGGGATAGGCGGCAGTTATGTTAATGAAGAAAGACTCAATCTACAAGATTGGATTATGTCTTGAGCCAATCTCTTTTGAGATATAAAAGAGAGAAGTGAGCAGAGAGACAGGGGGACCTCATACCACCAAGAAAGCAGTGCCAGGAGCAGAGTGAATCCTTTGGACCTGGGGTTCCTGTGCAGAGAAGCTCCTAGTCCAGGTGAAGACTGATGACAAAGACCTTCCTCCAGAGCTAACAGAGACAGAAAGCCTTCCCCTGGAGCTGACACCCTAAATTTGGACTTCTAGCCTACTAGACTGTGAGAAAATAAATTTCTCTTTGTTAAAGCCATCTGCTTGTGGTATTTCTGTTACAGCAGCACTAGATAACTAAGACACGCATCCACACAATAACGTGCAGCACACCTCACTTACAAAAATAATGAGAGAGATTTGCACGGTAGGCAAAAAATTGTATAACACGTGTATTATTTGTGTAAAAATACAGTAGTTCCCAAGGAACTCATAGCCCAGTAGGAAAGACAACTGCCTTAAAACAGACACCTGGCCAGATGGAAGCAGAAAGAGAGACAGTCATGAGGTATGAGGTACTATATTGTGAGGAAGAAATGCAAGGATGGTCATTGCAAACACACAGCCTCGGCCAGCTCACTCGAAGAGGCCCACCAGGGTTAACTTTAGTGCCCTCATCTATTTCTGGTCCCATCCTGGTTTCCCATCTGTTTGCTCTGCCAGCCAAAGCCCTGGAATCTCCTTCAGGATAGCTGCCTGAGGCCACACCATTCTCTGCTGGATAAGTCCCACTTACTTACTCCTTCCTTTGGCTCTCTGCTCTCTCTTGCCAAGTATAGGTCTGGGTGAGATTCATTGTCTCCCCACCCCCCCAGCTTTGATTCCCTTGAATTTCTGCAAACCTCCTTGGCCCTAAAGTACCGCAGACAGCTGTAGGGCTGCACATTCCAGCCCTCACACCTGGCCTTCCTCTACTGCCAGAGTCAGCACGGATCTTCAAGGCCCAGATCTCATCTCAAATTTGGTTGGTTATTTTTTTTCTACTTAAGCTCTGTCCATTAGATCCATTTTATACTCTTCCATTATGAGTCTTGGTGACTTGCAATAAACCCAATTCCACCATTAACAAACATGCTCACATCCTTTGGATCTGCCTGCCAACAGGAAGCTTTGCTGGGGACTTGGAGGGGGAGGGATGGGGAAGCCTTCAGAGAAGTCAGTCAGATCTTTGTCCTCAGGGGTTTAAAGGAGAACACCATAAAATAATTCAGGAAGGACACAGACAGAATATTACTAAATGTTAGAGTGTTTGGAAGTAATTGGATGATGACAATAATAATTGATTATTGAATACTTACTATGTGTCAGCAACTCGATTATCGTCAATCCTTCCAGTAACACTGTTAGGTATTTTTATCACCATTTTATAGATGAGGAAACTGAGTCTGAGAGATTAATAAGCCTAAGGTATATTGTTTATACATGGCAAAACCAGTTTTCAACCCTAAGTCCACTAGACCCTGTTCATGCTGGTCTCACTGCCCCATGCTGCAAAAGAGAAGGGTGGACAGAGCTTGGCCTGCACATGTAGGTCAGAAAGATAGAAAGGAACAGCATGAAGCTAGAATGTGCAGCTTTACTCATGAGACACACCAAGGGCCAGGCAGTGCATCTGGGCTTTGGAAGAAGAATGCAAGCTGACAGAAGGAGGCAGGGGCTACAGCAAGGGATCAGAGAAACATTTATCCCTGAAGGACCTGCTGCTCTTCTCCTTTTGCACAGAAGATGAGGGGACACATAAGCCTTAACTCTCTGACAGGTGCAATGCCTGGCTACACAGAACTCACAATGAGGCCCAGAGAAGATGAACTGTCTTGGCCCTAAAGCCAGAGCAATGAGTAAAATCCACCTCTAATTTCTATCCACTGGAACCCAGGCCTAATCAAATGCTCAAAATGGTTTTAAAGAGAATGTTAGTTACAATCCCGAGATAATTAAAACTTTCCATAAAATCACTCTTTAAAATTTAAGTGGCAGTGGGGCCAAGATGGTGGAGTAGTCAGATGCTCTTCCAACAAAGTGGTTATAAGTGGTCCCTCTTACAACAAAGAGTTGAAAAAACAAGAGAATAAACTATATATGACAATCTAGGAGCCCTGATCATCAAAGGCAAAGTTGAGGAATCGGACTAAGTTGTGGGGGAGGGAGAGACGGTTCAGAAGCAGCCAGGAGTTGCCAGACCTGACCCAGCAGGAACCAGCCCCCTGCAGGCCGGATGGGCTGGTGTGAGCAGTGAGGCAAGTAGTGGCATTCGGGATGCATTTTCCACATCGGGAGAGGGCAAACGGGAGAGAGTCTACACAAGCCTCCAGAACCAGTGAAAAGCACGGCTCAGTTGGCAAAAGATAAGTACATGTGTCTAACTTACTGCGCGGATCAAAAAACACCCTGTTTGGGAAGAAGCCCTCCCCATTTACCAGCTCTGCACCGGGTCCTGGGTTGGCTTCAGTGATTGCCGCAACATCTGGGCCAGAAGTAGGACCCATCACGCACCCTGAGCCATTCTCCTGGCCTTGGAGAGGGAACAAATTAACAAACAGGAAAAAATAATCTGCCAGCTCACCTAAGCCAGGAACTCAGAGCAGGCACAGCTCTCTAGGCGCAGGCATAAGTAGTCCATGGACTTTGAATGCCTTTCATGCCTGCAAAGACGTGTGTGGGCCCATTTCAACAGCATAGGCCCTCATTACCACAAAACAAAAGGATATATACCTGAAGCCTAACTTCAACTATATCAGCTATGTGGTGGAGTGGCAGGTTTGTGATATTTGACATGATCTGTCCATTAAGCAGGGTCCTTACCTACCCACATCAGGGGCTGAGGACTGGTAGCTCCACCCATGCCACCTAGCCACCTGCAACAGGAGTCCAAGAATAAGTGGTGCCTCCTAGTCCCTACAGCCAAGAGCATTGGGTACCCATCGTCCAGCTGCAAAACCCACCCACTTACACACTCTAGGAAACAGGAACATGCTTTCCTCCAAGACACTCAGGGGCAACAGTCAGCCTCCTGCCTTGCTCAGCATGTGACCCCCTACTGCAGCCAGATATCTGTGCCTACTGCAATCACCCCTGCCCATATAGGACTGTAGATGAGAGCCTGTACCACACACTTGATGACTGACTACCTGGACACCTGAGCCAAATCCATAAAAGAAAACTAAACGGACTCCTAGGCTCACATGCCTAGTCAAACATCTAACCAGCTGGTGCACAGGACATTAGTGCTTCAAAGACGTCAATAATCAAACTAGCTCACACGGGCAGCCTATTTGGGCATAGCAAAACAAAACAAAATAAGAAGCAAGGACACAGTAAGCAAACTTAAAATAAATAAACATAATAACTTATTGATGCTCGGAGATAACAGTCAATATCAAATCACATAAAGAGGCAGAACATAATGGCTTCAGCAAGCTCCCAGAACAAAGAATCAAGAAATTTTCCAGAGGAAGAGAATCTTGGAATTACCAGAGGTAGAATACAAAAGATTAATACACAGAAGTCTTCAAGAGATCAGGAAGGAGATCACCAAGAACACAGAACAAGCCAAGGAATACACAGACAAAGCAATAGAGGAACTTAAGAAGATTATAGAAGAGCACGATGACAAATTTAACAGGCTGCAAGAATCCGTAGACAGACAGCAAACAGAAATACAGAAGATTAACAATAAAATTTCAGAATTAGACAACTCAATAGAAATTCATAGGAGTAGAATTGAGGCAATGGAAGTCAGAATTAGTGAGACTGAAGATAAAGCACTTGACACTAACTTATTTGAGGAAAAATCAGATAAAAGAATTTTAAAAAATGAAGAAACCTAAAATTATGTGGGACTCTATCAAGAGGAATAACCTACCAGTGACTGGAGTACCAGAACATGGGGAGGATAACAGAAAATACAGAGAGAATTGTTAAAGATTTGTTGGCAGAACAATTCCCTGATATCGTGAAAGATGAGAAGATATCTATCCAAAATGCTCATCAAAGCCCACACAAGGCAGACTGTAAAAGAAAGTCACCAAGACACATTATAATGAAACTTGCCAAAACCAAAGATAAAGAGAGAATTTTAAGAGTGGCTAGGGATAAACGAAAAGTCATCTACAAAGGAGAGTCAATAAGACTAAACTCGGACTACTCAGCAGAAACTGTGCAGGCAAGAAGGCAATGGGATGACATATATAAAGCCTTGAAGGGAAAAAATTGCCAGCCAAGATTATATATCCAGCAAAACTGTCTCTCATATATGATAGTGAAATTAGAGCATTTCCAGATAAACAGAAGCTTAGGGAATTTGTAAAAACCAAAGCAAAATTACAAGAAATATTAAAGGGAGTCCTTCGGTTAGAAAACCCTTAACATCAGATAACAACCCAAGACTAGAACACAGGACAGAGCAACCAGATGTCAACCCAGATAGGGAAGTCACGCAAAGAAATCAGGGCTAAAACACTGAAAATAGGGAAACAGAGAGGACAAAAGGTAAAAGACAACAACATTAAAACAAAAAAGAGGGACTAAAAAATGTAGTCATGTATCTTTCATATTTAGAGGCAGTCAAGGCAATATAAAGAACTAAAAGATTGGTTTAAACTTAGACAAATAGGGGTAAATATTAAGGTAACCACAATGGAAACTAACACTTGTGCACATCAAAATAAAAACCAAGAAAAACATAAAGACTCAGTAAATACAAAATCAACAACAATGAAAAAGATGAAAAGAAAATACATAAAGAAAAACGACTCAGCACAAAAAATTAAGTGGAACAAAGAAACTGTCAACAACACACAGAAAAAGACATCAAAATACCAGCACTAAACTCTTATCTATCAGTAATTACACTGAATGCGAATGGACTAAATGCACCAATAAAGAGACAGAGAGTGGCTCAATGGATTAAAAAAAAAAATTATCCATCTATATGCTGCCTACAAGAGACTCACCTTACACTTAAAGACACAAACAAACTAAAACTCAAAGGATGGAAAAAATATATCAAGCAAACAACACTCAAAAAAGACCAGAAGTGGCAATATTAATCTCTGATAAAATAGATTTTAAAGTAAAATCCACCACAAAGGATAAGGAAGGACGCTATATAATGATTAAAGGGTCAGTACACCAGGAGGACATAACCATAATAAATATTTCCGCACCCAACGACAGGGCTCCAAAATACATGAAACAAACTCTAACAACTTTGAAAAGAGAGATAGATAGTGCCACAATAATAGTAGGAGACTTCAACACACCACTTTTGGTTAAGGACAGAACATCCAGAAAGAAGCTCAGTAAAGGCACAGAAGATCTAAATACCACAATCAACCAACTTGATCTCACAGACAAATACAGAACACTCCACCCAACAGCAGCCAAGTACACTTTCTTTTCCAATGCACATAGAACATTCTACAGAATAGACCATATATTAGGCTATAAAGCAAGCCTTAACAGAATCAAAAGCATCAAAGTATTACAAAACATCTTTTCTGACCACAAAGCCATAGAAGTAGAAATAAATAACAGAAAAAGCAAGGAAAAAAAATCAGATACATGGAAACTTACACCTTACTCAAAAACTACTGGGTAATAAAAGAAATTAAGGACGGAATAAATAAATTTGCATAATCAAATGAGAATGAAAACACATCCTACTAGAACCTTTGGGACACAGCAAAAGCAGTGCTCAGAGGTCAGTTTATAGCAATGAATGTACACATCCAAAAAGAAGAAAGGGTCATAATTAAAGCATTAACCCTACAACTGGAACAAGCAGACAGAGAGCAGCAAAATAACCCCTTGGGCACCAGAAGAAAGCAAATAATAAAAATTAGAGCAGAGAGACTTCTGGTAAAATGGCGCTCTAGGCAGAAGCACCACGCCGTCCATCCACAGCAAAGATCTGAAAAACTAAGCCGAACAGAGAAAACAAGAATCCTCAAACCCTAAAACATCAAATGAAGAGATAAAAAACTCAGCCAAGCACCAAATGGAGTGAGAAAACTGACAGAGAAAGGAGAGCGAGGAGAGATTCACACAGAGGTCCCCTACCAGCTAACGCAGCACGGATCCACCATCTTGGACTCCTATCAGAGACCAGCAAACAGGGGGTACGGGAAAGCAGCTTCACGGAACTTCCAGTGGGAGACAAAACTACCTGTAATTTGCGATATACGCTTTTCCACCCCCCACCCTTCTTCACCCCCACTCGGCCTCCTCTGCTTCCCGCGGCCACAATCTCTTCACTGGGAAACACCAGCTGCCTGGATTCCACACACCTGAACAGGCCGGCTCTCTGAGTGTCATTTGCTGGCTGCTGGTGTTGCTTTTTTCCGCTTCTTTTGATTTCTTCCTTACCTCTCACCACCTCCCCATCCTTTCGCTCAAATACCTGGCTCCGTGCACCATCTTTGCTTCTTCCTGAGGGGCTGCAGAGCTCCCGTAATTTGTGATATATGCTTTCCCACCCCCCACGCTTCTTCACCCCCACTCAGCCTCCTCTGCTTCCTGAGGCCACAGTCTCTTGTCTGGGAAGCACCGGCTGCTTGGATTCCACCTGCCCACACTGGCCAGCCCTCTGAGTGCCATTTGTTGGCTGCGGGTGTTGCTTTTTTTCTGCTTCTTTTGATTTCTTCCTTACATATCACCACCTCCCTCCTTTCACTCAAATACCTGGCTCCATGCACCGTCTTTGCTTTTTCATGAGGGGCTGTGGAGCTCCGTTCGAGTGTAGAGCTGCTTCCCGGTCTGGGCTGCCACACTGGTGGGATCCTGGGGCTTTTGTTCGTTAGTTTGTTTTGAATTGTTTGTTTCTTTTCTTTTCATTTTCTTGAGTTGGGAGCCCTTTCTGGCCAGGCAGTGTTGCATGGCAAGGAAACTACCCCCTCAGCTTGCACAGATGTGCGGAGGGATCCCTGAGAGCATTTCTTTTCTCATTGATTTTTTTTTCTGTTTTTTGGGGGGCTTTTCTTGTTCTTTTTTTTTTTTAATTTGTTTTGTTTTCTTTTCCCTCTTTTTCCCTTTTGTCTTTCTTCATTACTCAGTTTCTTGTCTCTCTATAACTCCCTTCTCTTTCTGTTCCCTGAATACCTGGCATTGTATAGCTCTACGTCTTCTAGCCAGGCTGTACTGCAACACCTGAGAGGGACTTCCCCAGACCTCGTAGCTGCACTGGTGGGATCCCTGGGAACTTTGCGGTTCTATAACATTTCTGATTTTTATTTGTTCATTCTTTTCTTTTCTTTTCTTCCTCTTCCCCTTTCTGTTTTTCTCCATTTCATACTCTCTCATCTCTTCACTCCAACGGCAAGCTCCCCAGCATTCTTTTTTTTCTTCCTCTCTCCTCTCTCCCATATCCATCTTAGTGCCACACATAACAATCTCCCCACTACATCCTGCCTACCTACACCTTGTGCTTAACATCACACCACCAAGAAGAACAGACACGGCCTAGTGGAACCTGCCTTGCACTGATTACCAACCCGCCCTGGTGGCTGGAGTAAGTGCCACAAACAACCCATCCCAGTAACTCCTCTTCAGCTAGACCCGCCCTGCCGTAGCATATCTGAGTGACAGACCCTGCCAATTGGAGAAGGAGGTGAAAAGTATTGTGCCCA
>NW_004444063.1:1238657-1254960 GCF_000243295.1 Trichechus manatus latirostris
AAGGATATTGTTGATGCGTTGTGAGATTGTTAACCATTGTCATTGGGCATCATGTGTAGTAACTGTTCAATGAGAAACTATTTTGTTCTGTAAGCCTTCATCGTAAGTGAGAATAGCAGCACAACTGGAGGAGTGCAGTCAATGTCACTGAACTGTGCATGTAGAAATTTTTGAAATGGTGTATCTTTGGCTATTTGTATTTTCACCAAAAAACAAGGTTGAGAAGTTAGAGGGTTGACATGTTGTGGGGTTGTTAACCAACGTCATAAAACAATATGTGTACTACTGCTTCATGAGAAACTATTTGTTCTTTAAGCCTTCACCTGAAGTACAATTGAAAAAAAAAAAAAAGAAAGAAAAAAAAAACATTCAGAGAAGAGCTCACACTAGTACTACTCAAACTATTTCAGAAAATAGAAAAGGAAGTGATACTTCCAGATTCATTCTGTAAAGCTAGCATAACCCTGATATCAAAACCAAGCAAAGACACCACAGAAAAGAAAATTACAGACCAATACCTCTCATAAATATAGATGCAAAAATTCTCAACAAAATTCTAGCCAATAGAATTCAGCACTATTTAAAAAAATAATAATACACCACGACCAAGTGGGATTTATACCAGGTATGCAAGGATGTTTTAACATTATGAAATAAATATTGTTATCCACCACATAAATTAAACAAAAGAAAAGAATCACATGATCATCTCAATCGATGCAGAAAAGACATTTGATAAAGTCCAACACCCATTCTTGATAAAAACTCTCAATAAGACAGGAATAGAAGGGAAATTCCTAAACATAATAAAGGGCATCTATTGAAAACCAACAGCCAGCTTCATTCTTAATGGAGAGAGGCTGAAAACATTCCCCCTGAGAATGGGAACAATACAAGGATGCCCTTTATCATCACTCATATTTAACGTTGTGTTGTAAGTCCTAGCTAGAGCAATAAAGCAAGAAAAAGAAATAATGAGCATTCGAATTGGAAAGGAAGAAGTAAAACTGTCCCTATTTGCGGATGACATGTTACTATATATTAAAAAAACCCAAAAACCTTTCCACAAGAAAACTATTGTAAGTAATAGATTCAGCAGAGTAGCAGGATACAAGGTAAAATACAAAAATCTGTTAAATTTCTATACACCAATAAAGAGAACTACAAAAAGAAAATCAGGAAAGCAATAGCATTTATAATAGTCCCTAAAAAAATAAAATGCTTGGGAGTAAATCTAACCAGGGACATAAAAGACCTATACAAAGAAAACTACAGAACACTACTGCAAGAAACCAAAAGAGACCTAGATAAATGGAAAAACATACCATGCTCATGGATGGGAAGACTCAACATTGTGAAAACGTCAATTCTACTCAAAGCAATCTACAAATACAATGCAGTCCTGATCCAAACACCAATACCATTTTTAACAAGATGGAAAAGCTAATCATTAACTTTGTATTGAAAAGAAAGAGGCCCCGGATAAGTAAAGCATTATTGAAGAAGAAGAACAAAGTAAGAGGTCTTGCACTACTTCACCTCAGAACCTACTATACAGCTATGGTAGTCAAAACAGCCTGGTACTGTTACAACGACAGACACATTGACCAATGGAACAGAATCAAGAACCCAGATGTAAATCCATCTACCTACAGTCACCAGATCTTCAACAAAGGCTCAAAGTCCATCAAATAGGGAAAAGACAGTCTACTTAACAAATGGCGCTGGCAAAACTGGATGTTCATCTGTAAAAAAAAAATGAAACAGGACCCATGCCTCACACCAGATACAGAAATTATTTCAAAATGGATCAGAGACCTAAATATAAAATCAAAAACTATAAAGATTATGGAACAAAAAACAGAATCACCACTAGGGACCCCAATATACAACATAAACAGGATACAAATCACAATTAACCATACAAAAGCACCAGAAGATAAGCTAGAAAATGGGATCTTCTAAAAATTAAACACTTATGCTCATTAAAAGTCTTCACCAAAAGAGCAAAAATAGAACCTAGAGACTGGGAAAAAATTTTTGGTTATGACATATCTGACAAAGGTCTAATCTCTCAAATCTATTGGAAAATCCAACACCTCTACAATAGAAAGAAAAATAATCCAATTAAAAAATGGGCAAAGGATATGAGCAGACACTTCACCAAAGAAGACATTAAGGTGACTAAGAAACACATGAGGAAATGCTCACGATGATCAGCCAGTAGAGACATGCAAATCAAAACTACAATGAGATACCATCTCATCTCGACATTATTGGCAAGAATAAAAAAAAACAGAAAATAACAAATGTTGGAGAGGTTGCAGAGAGATTGGAATTCTTAGACACTGCTGGTAGGAATGCAAAATGGTGCAACCATTTTGGAAAATGATATGGCGCCTCCTTAAATAGCTAGAAATAGAAATACTATACAATCCAGCAATCCCACTCCTAGCAATATATCCTAGAGAAATAAGAGCTGTCACACGAATAGACATGTGCACACCCATGTTCATTGTAGCATTATTCACAAAAGCAAAAAGATGGAAACAATCTAAGTGCCTCTCAACAAATTAATGGATAAACACACTATGGTACATACACACAATGGAGTATTACACAATGATAAAGAACAATGATGAATCTGTGAAATATCTCACAACATGGATATATCTTGAGGGTGTTATGCTGAGTCAAATAAGTCAATCACAAAAGAACAAATACTGTATGAGACTACTATTATAAAAACTCAAGAAAAGGTTTACACCCAGAAAGAAACAATCTTTGATGGTTACAAGGGAGGTGAGGTGTGGTAGGGAAAAACACTAACTAGGTAGTAGATAAGCGGTAACTTTGGTGAAGTATAAGACAGTACACAATAGTGAGGAAGTCAGAACAACTTGAATAGGGCATAATCATAGAAGCTTCACAGACACATCCAAACGTCCCGAAGGACTGAGCTTCTGGGATGAGGGCTAGGGACCATCGTCTCGGGACATCTAGCTAAATTGGCATAACATAGTCTACAAAGAAAATGTTTTACATCCGACTGTGGTGAGTAAAGTCTGGGGTCTTAAGAGCCTGTGAGCGGCCATCTAAGATACATCCACTGGTCCCATCCCGACTGGAGCAAAGGAGAATGAAGAAAACCAAAGACACAAGGAAAGATTAGTCCAAAGGACTAATGGACCAAAACAACCACAACCTCCTCTAGACTGAGCCCAGAACAACTCTGGCAGGGATAACAATAGAGGGTTCCCGGACAGAGCGGGAGAAAAATGTCGAATAAAATTCAAATTCACCAAAGGAAAAAAAAAAAAAACAGGCTTCCTGGTCTGACAGACTGGAGAAACCCTGAGAGGCCCTCTCAGGTTCACCCTTCAGCCAAAGATTAGACAGGTCTATAGGGCCAACAATAGCACACATGAGGAATGTGCTTTGTAGTTCAATAATGTATATGAGACTAAAGGGCACACCAGCCCAAAAGCAAAGATGAGAAGGCAGAAAGGGACAAGAAAACTGGTCAAATGGAAACAGCGAACCTGGGATGGAGAAGGGGAGAGTGTTGACACATGGCGGGGTTGACAACCAATGTCACAAAATAATTTGTGTATTAATTGTTTAACGAGAAACTAATTTGCTCTGTAAACTTTCATCTAAAACACAATTATAAAAAAGACTGAATGCTTCAAAAAAAAAATTAGAGCAGAATGAAATGAAACATGAAATAGAAAAACAATTGAAAGAGTTAAGACCAAAAGTTGATTCTTTGAAAAGATCAACACAATTGATAAACCATTGGCCAAACTGACAAAAGAAAACCAGGAGAGGACGCAAATAACCCAAATAAGAAATGAGATGGGCAATATCACAACAGACCCAACTGAAATTAAAGGAATCATAACAGAATACTATGAAAAACTGTACTCTAACAAATTTGAAAACCTAGAGGAAATGGACAAATTTCTAGAACACACTACCTATTTCACTACCTACCTAAACTAACACAAACAGAAGTAGAACAACTAAATAAACCTATAACAAAGGAAGAGATTGAAAAGGTAATTAAAAAACTCTCAACAAAAAAAAAGCCCAGGCCCTGATGATTCCACTGGAGAATTCTACCAAACTTTCAGAGAAGAGTTAACACCACTACCACTAAAGGTATTTCAGCACATAGAAAAGGATGGAATACTCCCAAACTCATTCTATGAAGCCATCATAACCCTGATACCAAAACCAGGTTAAGACACCACAAAAAAGAAAATGACAGACCAATATCCCTCATGAACATAGAGGCAAATATCCTCAACAAAATTCTAGCCAATAGAATTCAACAACATATTAAAGAAAAATAATCACCATGACCAAGTGGGATTCATACCAGGTATGCAGGGATGGTTCAACATTAGAAAAACAATCAATGTAATCCATCACATAAATAAAATAAAAGACAAGAACTACATGATCTTATCAACTGATGCAGAAAAGGCATTTGACAAAGTCCAACATGCATTCATGATAAAAAAAACTTTCACCAAAATAGGAATAGAAGGGAAATTCCTCAACATAATTAAGAGCATTTTGTACAAAACCAACAGCCTACATCATCCAAAATAGAGAGAGTCTGAAAGCATTCCCCTTGAGAAAGGGAACCAGACAAGGATGTCCTTTATCACCACTCTTATTCAATACTGTGCTGGAGGTCCTAGCCAGAGCACTTAGTCTAGAAAAAGTAATACAGAGCATCCAAATTCATAAGGAAGAATTAAAAGTATGTCTACTGGCATACGATATGATCTTATACACAGAAAACCCCAAAGAATCCACAAGAAAATTACTGGAACTAATAGAAGGTTTCAGCAAAGTATCAGGATACAAGTTAAACATACAAAAATCAGTTGGATTCCTCTACACCAACAAAGAGAACTTCAAAGAGGAAATAGCCAAATCAATACCATTTATAATAGCCCTCAAGAAGATAAAATACTTAGGAATAAATCTAATCAGAGAGGTAAAAGATGTATACAAAGGAAACTACAAGACAGGACTCCAAGAAACCAAAAGAGACCTACATAAGTGGAAAAATATATCTTGCTCAGGGATAGGAAGACTCAACATTGTAAATATGTCAGTTCTACCCAAAGCATTCTACAGATACAATGCAATCCCGATCCAAATTCCAATGGCATTTTTAATGAGATGGAGAAACAAATCACTGACTTCATATGGAAAGGAAAGAGGCCCCAAATAAGTAGAGCATTACTGAAGAAGAACAACAAAGCAGGAGGCCTCACACTACCTGATTTTAGAACCTATTATACCACCACGATAGTCAAAACAGCCTGGTACTGGTACAACAACAGATACATAGATCAATGGAAAAGAATTAAGAATCCAGACGTAAATTCATCCATATATGAGCAGCTGATGTTTGACAAAGGCCCAAAGTCTGTTATTTGGGGAAAAGACAGTCTCTTTAACAATTGGTGCTGGCATAACTGGATATCCATCGGCAAAAATGAAACGAGACCTATACCTCACATCATGCACAAAAAACTAACTCAAAATGGATCAAAGACCTAAATACAAAATCTAAAACGACAAAGATCATGGCAGAAAAAATAGGGGCAATGCTAGGAGCCCTAATACATGGCATAAAGAGAATACAAAACATTAGTTACAATGCACAAACACCAGAAGAGAAACTAGATAACCAGGAGCTCCTAAAAATCAAATACTTATGCTCATTAAAAGACTTCTCCAAAAGAGTAAAAAGACAACCTACAGACTGGGAAAAAACTTTTTGGCTACAACAAATCTGATCAGCATCTAATCTCTAAAATCTACAAGATACTGCAAAACCTGAACAACAAAAAAGACAAATAACCCAATTAAAAAATGGGCAAAGGATATGAACAGGCACTTCACCAAAGAAGACATTCAGGTAGCTACCAGTTACATGAGGAAATGCTCACGATCTTTAGCCATTAGAGAAATGCAAATCAAAACCACAGTGAGATACCATCTCACCCCAACAAGGTTATCGTTAATCAAAAAAACACAAAATAATAAATGTTGGAGAGGTTGTGGAGAGACTGGAACACTTATACACTGTTGGTGGGAATGTAAAATGTATAACCACTTTGGAAATTGATTTGTCACTTCCTTAAAAATAGAATTACCATAGGATCCAGCAATTCTACTCCTTGGAATATCCTAGAGAAATAAGAGCTGTCACACGAATAGATATATGCACACCCATGTTCACTGCAGCACTGTTCACAATAGCAAAAAGATGTAAATAATCTAGGTGCCCATCAACGGATGAATGGATAAACAAATTATGGTTTATTCACACAGTGGAATACTACGCAACGATAAAGAACAACGATGAATATGCGAAACATCTCATAACATGGATGAATCTGGAAGGCATTATGCTGAGTGAAATTAGTCAGTAGCAAAAGGACAAATATTGTATGAGACCACTATTATAAGAACTCAAGAGAAGGTTTAAAAACGTTCTTTGATGGTTATGAGGGTGGGGAGGGAGGGAGAGGGGAATCCACCAACTAGAGAGTAGACAAGAATTATCTTAGGTGAAAGGAAGGACAACACACAACACAAAGGAAGTCAACACTATTGCACTAAACCAAAAGTTAAGAAGTTTCCTGAATACAACCGAACACTTCAAGGGACAGAGCAGCAGAGGTGGGGTTCTGGGGACCATGGTTTTATGGGCTATCTAGGTCAATTGGAGCCCTGGTGGCACAGTGGTTAAGAGCTACAGCTGTTAACCAAAAGGTCAGCAGTTCAAATCCACCAGCTGCTCCTTGGAAATCCTATGGTGCAGTTCTACTCTATCCTATAGGGTCGCTATGAGTTAGAATGGACTTGATGGCAATGGGTTTTGATGGGTTTTTAGGTCAATTGACATAACAAAGCTTAACAAAATGTTCTGCATTCCATTTTGGTGAGTGGCATCTGGGGTCTTAAAAGCTAGTGAGTGGCCATCTAAGATGCATCATTTGGTCCCAATCCACCTGGAGCAAAGACGAATGAAGAACACCAAAAACACAAGGAAAATATTAGCCCAAGAGACAGAAAGGGCCACGTAAACTAGAGACTCCATTAGCATGAGACCAGAAGAACTAGATGGTACTCAGCTACCACCAATGACTGCCCTGACAGGGAATACAACAAAGAGTCACTGATGGAGCAGTAGAAAAGGCGGGTGAAGAACTCAAATTCTAGTAAAAAGACCAGACTTAATGGTCTGACTGAGACGGGAAGCACCCCAGAAAACACGGACCCTGTACTCTCTGTTAGCCCAGGACTGAAACCATTCCCAAAGCCAACTCTTCAGACAAAGATTAGACTGGACTATGGGACATAAAATGATACTCGTGAAGAGAGTGCCTCTTAGCTCAAGTAGATACATGAGACTAAATGGGCAGCTCCTGTCCACAGGCAAGATGAGAAGGCAAAAAGGGACAAGAGATGGTTGAATGGACATGGGAAATCTGTGGTGGAAAGGAGGAGTGTGCTGTCACATTATAGGGATAGCAACTAGGGTCACATAATAATGTATGTATGAATTTTTGTATGAGAAACAAACTGTAACCGTAAACTTTCACTTGAAGTGCAATAATAAAAAAAAAAAGAAAAAAAAATTTAAGCGGCCTTAAATGCTAACAGCCCAGGCTTGTCTCTAACTGCAAAATTATTATTAACACATTAGCACAGCAATACCAGCCATTGAATACCAGCAATTTTGCAATAATGATGTTTTGAGTGTTTCCAGCTGAAATGGTGTGTCCTTTTCAATTCTGACCCAGCAGGCCATCAACCTCCTCCCTCCCTTGCTTTCCCTAGACTGATGGCCTCCCTCTGAGGCCCACATAGAGTTTCCTGCAGCTCTGCTTGTAGCTGTCCACAGCTCCTGGGCTTACCTCTGCCGTGACCCCCGCTGCTTAGTGTGGACTTCTGATGTTTCTCTCTCCATGAAGGTTGAGCCTGTATTCATGCTGGGCACAGTGTAATCTATAGTCAGGATATGGACATTAGAGATGAACAGATCGATCATTCCAGTCCTGGTGCTGTCCCTTAGAACAAAATATAATGACATTATTTCTACTAATGATAAAAATTGTTAACATTTGAGGAGCACCTACTCTGTGCCAAGCACAATTTACATATATTATCTAAATTCCCACAACAACCCTTATATTTATTTATTCTGTTTAACTAACAGTTATAAAGTATTCACTATTACAGTCACTGTAACACTCGCTATGTACCAGGCACTGTTGTGTTTTACATGCATTAGTAACTTGATCTTCATAATGAACTTTACAAGATAAATATTGTTATTATCCCCATTTTACAGATGAGCTAACTGAGGTACAGATAAATTAAATAACTAGGGATTAAGTAACCAAGGTCACACAGCTAATAAGTAGAGCAGTGCCAAGATTCAAACCCATGGAGTCAGGCTCCAGAATCCATGTTCTTAACCTCTTTACCAATGATTCTCAAACTCAAGTGTGTCTCAGAATCACCTGAGTGGCTTGTTAAAACAGACTGCTGGGCTCAAATTCCCCAAGGTTCTAATATGCATTCTTAAAAATTTCCCTGGTGATGGTGATGCTGCTGGTCTGCAGCCACACTTTGAGAAAGTGCTCTAGACTATGTTGGCAGTATTCCGATTGTACTCGTCTTTCCACAGGTGAGGAGACTGAGTCTCAGGTTAGCTAAATTACCCAACGTTACAAGTCTAGTAAGTAGAAGAACTGAGATTTGAAAGTTGGTTCATCAGACATACGTGAGACACCCTAAATCTCAGTTTTCCCATCTATATAGTGGGGATATTAATAATACCTACCTTATACATTTGTTAACACAAACCAAAATCATAAGCATTACAATCTATGGCATATAATAGGTATTTATTGAATGTTTGCTTTCCCTGTATCCTTCAGTATTTTGTACACAGTATATGGCAAATAAATGTGAATTGAATTAAGTTGAATCCATTCAATTGCTCCAAAACATTGCTCCAGAGTCTCCTGACTTCTCCAGACCTTAGTGACATCTTTTCCTTTAGTGCCCAAACGTCAATGATATGAACAGGCCTCTCTCCTCTGGAGTTCAAATTCCCAGGGCTGTCACTTTCCATAACTGCAGGGAAACGCTATTCAAATTGTATTCTGTATGGATAGTGGCCCATAGGGTGGGCACTATGGCAGCCCCGCTGGTCCCCAGCTCTGTTCTTTTAAGGTCCAGGGTAGTTTCCTTATTACTCTCAGTTGTAGACCTGCATCTTGAAAAGTAAAATCTAAAGACATGCAATTTTACACACAGATAAGTTACACTTAAATTATTACACTCAGAGTTTAGTTCCTCATTGCCTTAACATTACCTGACTTTTAGTTGCCTCAAATTGGGTGAATGAATGTCTTGCCTATCATTGTGGCTGGACATCAACATCTTATGCTATATGTTCACAGCCTCCCTCATTTGATGAGAGAAAAGCAGGGCACAGCTGAAAATCGTTTTTGAGACTAAAAATCAAAATTCTAAATTCGCATCTTGCTTGTGACTCACTTCCTTACCTCATTCTCCTCCCAGGATCTTCTCATTTCAGCTCTGACATGCAGGACTTCAAACTGCTTTGTTCCGGTTCAACCCCTTGCTGAGAATTTGCATTTTCACCCCAGATATGCTGAATCAGAATCTAATGAGATCCCCGGGTGATTCTTACATGCAATAAATTTTGAGAACCAATGCTCTACTAGTGGTTCTCAGAATTAGCCCCTAACCAGCAGCGTTTGCAATACCTGGGAACTTGTGAGAAATACAAATTCTTTGCAGGTGTTTTAACCTGAATGGACCAGTTCAAAGCCCTGCTGACATGTAAAGATCTTGGAAGATCAATAACAAAAATTGAACAAACTAAAAATTAATGACTTTTCTTGGGCCCAGCAGAGAACTGAGGTTTCAGGGTGAATCAGCACCCTGAAATCTGGAGAGACAGGTAAATGTAGAGAATCACAGCCAAGATAACCTTACCTAGAGCAGAAGGCCCTGGAGACAGGGCCCCACATTAACTGGTAGGAACACTTAAATGGTAATTATGATGAATTATTGGAGGCTAAGGAAGGACTAGCTTGAGAGTAAGCCAAATCCGGGGGCCACAGTCTTAGTGGAAGCTCCACACTCTTGTGGATTTTCCAGAGACCATGGTGCAGAGGGTCACTATGAGTTGGAATCGACTCGACGGCAGTGGGTTTGTTTTTTGTTGTTTGTTTTAATGGTGCAGAGTCAAGAAAAATCAACTCATGGCTCTGGCAGAGGAAGGTGAAAAATAACCATTTTGAAGTACACTGAGATCATTCTTGAAAACAAAAGCCTACTGTCCAATGAAAAAGATTTCACCAGCGCTTTATCTCACATGGGCAGGAAGGAGAAGGGCAATTACCCAACTCCAGCCATCTCCAGTCTTCCCATCTCACGTAACTGGGGGTGGGGGAGGAGTGGGGGGTAAGGAACACTTGTGAATGTCACAGCTCAGGGAGACAGGCCCACTAAAAGACTGAGATTTAATCATAAAATTAATGAATGCTTTACCTCCACCACATCAACAGGGCTCCAGTATAATAACAGTGCAATATAACTCAAAGAGCTACAAAGGGCAAACTCTGTCTAAGAAGGAGTTCTTAGGTAAACTCAAAGACAACAGGGAGTCAAAAAACGCAAGGACACTAAAGGAATCTGAAGCACTTGGCACCTATAGAAAAGGAGCCCTGGTGGCACAGTGGTTAAATCACTTGGCTACTAACTGAAAGGTAGGTGGTTTGAACCCAGCAGTTGCTCTGAGAAAGAAAGATGTGGCAGTCTGCTTCGGTAAAGATTTACACCCTTGGAAACACTATAAGGCAGTTCTACTCTGTCCTATAGGGTCGCTGTGCATCAGAATCATCTCCATGGCAGTGGGTTTTGTTTTGTTTTTGGTGTGACCTACAGTTACAGTAAACATTAACCACAGCCTAGCTCCTAGCCAGACTAACATAAAACCTCACACTAAAGATTTATTGACCTCAGTTACTATTACCCAATATATCATGTCCAACTTTCAACAAAAATTAGAAGGCATTCAGGCGGCTAAGACACAGGAGGAGATGCTCGCGATCATTAGCCATTAGAGAAATGCAAATCAAAATTACAATGAGATTCCATCTCACCCCAACATTACTGGCAATAATAAAAAAAAAAAAAACAGAAAATAGCAAATGTTGGAGAGGTTGTGGGGAGATTGGAACTCCTATGCATTGCTGGTGGGAATGTGAAATGGTACAACCACTATGGAGAATTATGTGACACCTCCTTTAAAAACTAGAAATAGAAATACCATACAATTCAGCAATCCCACTCCTAGCAATATATCCTAGAGCAGTAATAGCCAACACATGAATAGACATATGCACACCCATGTTCACTGCAGCATTATTCAAGATAGCAAAAAGATGGAAACAACCTAGGTGCCTATCAGCAGATGAGTGGATAAACAAACTATGGTACATACACACAATGGAGTATTATGCAACAATAAAGAACAATGATGAATCTGGGAAGCATCTCACAACATGGATGAATCTGGAGGGCATTATGCTGAGTGAAATAAGTCAATCACAAAAACTCATGGAAAGGTTTACACACAAAAAGAAACAGCTTCGATGGTTACAAGGGAGGGGAGGGGTAGGGGTGGAAAAACACTAAATAGACAATAGATAAGTGGTAACTTGGATGAAGGGTAAGACAGTACACAATGCTGAGGAAGCCAGCACAACTTGTTCAGGGCAAGGATGGAAGCTCCATGGACAAATCCAAACTCCCTTAGGGACTGAATTGCTGGGCAGAGGGCTGTGGGGACCATGATCTCAGGAAACATCTAGCTCAACTGGTATAACACAGTTTATAAAGAAAATGTTCTGCATTCTGTGTTGGTGAGTAGTGCCTGGAGTCTTAAAAGTCTGTGAGCAGCCATCTAAGAAACTCCACTTGTCTCACCTCTTCAGGAGCAAAGGAAAGTGAAGAAAACTAAAGACACAAGGGAAAGATTAGTTCAAAGGACTAATAGACCACAACTACTATGGCCACCACCAGACGGAGTCTAGCACAACTAGATGGTGCCCGGTTACCACCACCAACTACTCTGATGGATCACAATAGAGGGTCCCGGACAGAGCTGGAGAAAAATGCAGAACAAAATTCTAACTCAAAAAAAGACCAGACTTCCTGGCCTGACAGAGACTGGAGAAACCCTGAGAGTATGGTCCCTGGACACCCTTTCAGCTAAGTAATGAAGTCACTCCAGAGGTTCACCCTTCAGCCAAAGAATAGACAGACCAATAGGACAAAATAAGACTAAAGGGGCACACCAGCCCAGGGGCAAGGACTAGAAGACAGGAGGGGACAGGAAAGCTGGTAATAGGGAACCCAAGTTTGAGAAGGGAGACTACTGACACGTCATGGGGTTGTTAACCAATGTCATAAAACAATATATGTACTGTTTAATGAGAAGCTAGTTTGTCCTGTAAACCTTCATCTAAAGTACAATAAACAAAAATAAAAACAAAAACCTCAAGAAAAGGTTTACACACAGAATAAAAACAATCTTTGATGGTTACGAGGGAGGGGAAGGATGGAAAAGGGAAATCACTAACCAAATAGTAAACAAGTGTTAACTTTGGTGAACGAAAAGACAACACACAATATAGGGGAAATCAGCACAACTTGACCAAGGCAAAATCATAGAAGCTTCCTAGACACATCCAAACACTTGTGGGACCAAGTTACTGGGGCTGAGGGCTGGGGACCATAGTCTTGGGGACCAAGTTACTGGGGCTGGGGGATGAGGGCTGGGGATCGTAGTCTTGGGGGACATCTAGGTCAAATCACATAACATAGTTCATAAAGAAAATGTTCTACATCCTACTTTGGTGAGTAGTAACTGGGGTCTTAAGAGCTTGCGAGCGGCCATCTAAGATATATCTATTGATCCCATTCCATCCAGAGCAAAGGAGAATGAGAAAAGCAAAGAGACAAGGAAAATGTTAGTTCAAAGACTAATGGACCACGTGAATCACAGCTTCCACCAGCCTGAGCCCAAAAGAACTAGATGGTACCCGACTACCACCACTAACTGCTCTGATAGGGATCACAATAGAGGATCCTGGACAGAGAGGGAGGAAAATGTAGGACAAAATTCAAATTCACAAAAAAAGACCAGACTTACTGGTCTGACAGAGACTGGTGGAACTTCAAAGACTATAGCCACCGGACGTGCTGTTAATACAGAACTGAAGCCCACCCTTCAGCCAAAGATTAGATAGGCCTATAAAACAAACAATAACGCACTTGAAGAATGTGCTTCTTAATTCAATCAAGTATACAAGATCAAGTGGGCAACACCTGCCCAAAAGCAAAGAAGAGACGGTAGGAAGGGACAGGACAACTAGACTAATGGACCCAGGGAATCCAGGGTGGAAAAGGCGAGAATGCTGACACATTGTGGGGATTGCAACCAATGTCACAAAAAATTCGTATATAAATTTTTGAATGAGAAACTAATTTGCACTGTAAACTTTCACCTAAAGCACAATTAAAAAAAAAAAAAAAAAAGGCATTCTGGCAAGCCTCAGAACCAGACTGAGATATAATCTGTATTTTAGAATTATTAGATAAGGAATTTAAAATCATTATGATTAATAAGTTAAGTATGCTAATGAAAAGAGTAGACGTCATGCAAGAACAAATGGATAATATAAGCAGAGAGGTGGAAACTTAAAGAGTTAAAAGGTAATGCTAGAAATAAAAAAAAAAATACAGCAACAGAAATTAACAATGCCTTTGATGAGCTAATCAGTAGATTGGACTGGACACCCCCCAAAAAAATCCATTGCTGCTGAGTCAATTCTGACTCATAGTGACCCTATTGGATAGAGTAGAACTGCCCTATAGGGTTTTGAAGATTGTAATCTTTAAGGAAGCCGACTGCCACATCTTTCTCCTGTGAGATGATACATATGTATGTATATATAAATAATATACTATTATATATTTAAAAAAAGGGCAGAATTTGAAAAAGATGTTATGTATGCTTAATTGGAACACCACAAGAAGACACCTGAAGTAATAATGACCAAGAACTTTCTAAAATTAATGACAGACACCAAACCATAGATCCAGGAAGCTCAGAGAGCACCAAACAGGATAAATACAAACAAACAAAAATACAGCTAGGCATATTCAAAGTGCAGAAAACTGAAGGGAAAGGGAAAATCTTGAAGGAAACTGGGGTATCTGCACTACCTGTGAAATAATATAGTTTTATTTGAAAGTGGACTTAGGTAAGTTGTAAATGTGTATTGCAAACTTCAGGGCAACCACAAAATATTTTAAAAGGAAGTATAATTGATATGGAAAGGAAGGAGAGAAAATGGAATCATATAAGATGTTAAATTAAAGCCAAAGGAGGTAGATAAAAAGGGGAGTTAAAAAAAAAAAAAAAAAGAACGCGTGCAATGAAGAGAAAAAAAAAGTTAAAAACATGATGAAAACCAAAACCCAAACCCACTGCCATGGAATCGATTTCAACTAAATCCAACTATGTCAGTAAGCTTTAAATGTAAATGGTCTAAATACACCAGTTAAAAGACAGATACTGTCAGAGGGATTAAAAAAGATTCAACTATATGTTGTCTAAAGATAAGGACACAGATAGGTTAAAAGGAAAGGAGTGGAAAAGATATAGCATGCTAACACTAATCCAAAGAAAACTGGAGGAGCTATGTTAATTTCAGACAAAGAAGTCTTCACAGCAAGGAAAATTATCAGGGATAAAGAGAATTGCATAAGGATAAATGGGTCAGTTCTCCAAGAATACATTACAATTCTGCATGTGTATGCACTTAATAACAAAGTATCAAAATATGTGTGGCAAAAACTGATAGAACTGGAAGGAGAAATTCTTTTTAGCAAAAGAAATCAAAGAAGATTTAAATAACTGGAGAGAGATAGTCCATGTTCATGGATAGGAAGACTCAACATTATAAAGATGCCAATTCTTTCCAAATGATCTAAAGAGTCAATGCAGTCTCAATCAAAATTCCAACAAGCTATTTTTTAGATATCAATAAACTGATTCTAAAGTTCATTTGGAGAGACAAAAAAACCAGAATAGCCATCACAGTACTGAAGAAGAACAAAGTCAGAAAACTGATATTATCTAACTTTAAGATTGACTATAGGGCTACAGTAATCAAGACAGTATAGTAGTATTCGTGAAAGAACAGACACATAAATCAATGGAACAGAGTAGAAAGTTCTGAAATAGACCCATACAAATACAGTCAACTGATCTTTGACAAAGGAGCAAGGTGATTCAATGGTGAAAGAATAATATTTTCCACAAATAGTGTGGAACAATTGAATTTCCTTTCCTTCAATTTCCAGTAAGATGTTCCTTATTACTGTCTGAGACTTCACCATAAACAACGTTAACCTCCATGTTTCCACCGTCTCTTCAAGGCAATCGAGGCTTTTTCTATCATGCACCTCCAAACACTTGCAGCTTCTACCCATTACCAATTCTAAAGCCACTTCCACATTTTTAGGTGCTTGTTAGAGCAGTGTCCCACTTCCCAGTGCCAAACTCCGTATTAGTTTCCTGTTGTTGTTTTTGTTAGGTGCCTTTGAGTTGCTTTCAACTCATATAAACCCTATGTACAACAGAACGAAACACTGCCCAGTCCAGTACCATTCTCACAATCATTGCTATGTTCGAGCTCATTGTTGCAGCCACTGTGTTAGTCTATCTCCTTGAGGGTCTTCCTCTTTTTCACTGACCCTCTACTTCACCAAGCATGATGTCCTTTTCCAGGGGCTGGTCCCTCCTGATAATATGTCCAAGGTATGTGAGACAAAATCTCACCATCCTTGCTTCTAAGGAGCATTTCTGGTATACTTCTTCCAAGACAGATTCGTTTGTTCTTCTGGCAGTCCATAGTACATTCAATATTCTTCACCAACACCACAACTCAAAGACATCAATTCTTCTTTGGTCTTCCTTATTCACTGTCCAGCTTTTGCATGCATATGAGGCGACTGAAAATACCACGGCTTGGATCAGGCACACATTAATCCTCAAAGTAACGTCTTTGCTTTTTAACACTTTAAAGAGGTCTTTTGCAGCAGATTTTCCCAATGCAATATGTCATTTGATTTCTTTTTTTTTTTT
>NW_004444063.1:1256005-1278540 GCF_000243295.1 Trichechus manatus latirostris
CACTTATCTATTGCCTATTTAGTATTTCCCCCCCACCCCTCCCATCCCTCATAACCAACAAAGATTGTTACTTTTTATGTGTAAACTTTTTCATGGGTTTTTACAATAGAGGTCTCATACAATATTTTCCTTTTGTGATTGACTTATTTCGCTCAGCATAATGTCTTCCAGTTTCATCCATGTTATGAGATGCCTCACAGATTCATCATTGTTCTTTCCCGTTGCATAGTACTCCATTGTGTGTACGTACCATAGTTTGTTAATCCATTCATCTGTTGATGGGCATCTAGGTTGTTTCCATCGTTTTGCTATTGTGAACAATGCTGCCATGAATATGGGTGTGCATCGTCTGATTTCTTGTCGTCTGCTTCACAGGCGTTGACTGTGGATACAAGTAAAATAAAAATTCATTTCCTAGGGCTGTCTTAACAAATTACCAGAAACTGAGTGGCTTAAAACAACAGAAATTTATTCTCAGTTCTGGAGGCCAGCAGTCTAAAAGCAAGGTGTCAACAGGGTGATGCTCTCTCTGGTGGTTCTAGGGGAGGATCCTTCCTTGCCTCTTCCTATCTCCCAGCAATCCTTGGTGTTCCTTGGCTTGTATATGCATCATTCCACTTTCTGCCTCTGTCTTCACATGGCATTTTCCCTGTATGTCTCCTATGTTTTCTTATAAGGATACCAGTCATTGGACTAGGCCCCACTTTACTCCAGTCCAGTGGCATCACTAGGGTTGGTGTCACTCATTGGGGTAGCTCATGGTGTCATCCTCACCATGGATCCTCTCCCTAACAGACCATACAGAATCCTTAGCAATGTTTTTTGTACTAATGTTACACATAAATCATAATAACTGTGTATCAGTCCTTCTTTTCCTTTAATCACTACTTCATTCTCAAAAAAGTTATTGATACAGGTTTACAGATACTAAATACCACAATATTGCAGATAAAACACCAGAAATTTTGACAAAATCAGCCACCATAAAAACACCGGTGGCAATGAAAACAACAGAGAATGCTTGTAGCGTGTGCAGACGAAACCATGTGACTTGGAGTGTCATTGCAATTGAGTAATAATGAAGGTTCAATAGTAAATTAACGTAGCCTTGTAGGTATATTGATACAAGTAAGCTGGGTTTACAAAAACTGTTTTTGTTGTTATAACTAACTACAAGGATATTTTATTTTTTGTTTATTATTATATGATATTTTATTTGTTTTTTAATTTTCCCATTCAAAAATTTATACACACATTGTTTTTCAACATTAGCTGCAATCCCTAAAATGTAACAGCACTCTCTCGCTTTCCACCCTGGGTTCCCTGTGTCTGTTCGACCAGTTCTTGTCCCTTCCTGCCTTCTCATCCTGCTTTTGGACAGGAGCTGCCCATTTGGTCTAGTATATCTGATTGAACTAAGAAGCACATTCCTCATGTGTACTATTTTTTGTTTTATAGTCCTGTCTAATCTTCGTCTGAACAGTGGTCTTCAGGAATGGTTTCAGTTCTGGGTTAACAGTGCATCTGGGGGCCATAGTTTCAGGGGTTCCTCTAGTCTCTGTCAGACCATTAAGTCTTGTCTTTTTACTTGAATTTGACTTCTGTTCTACATTTTTCTCCTGCTCTGTCCAGGACTCTATTGTGTTCCTTGTTGGGGCAGTCATTGGTGGTAGCGAAGCACCATCTAGTTATTCTGGTTTCAGGCTGGTGGAGTCTCTGGTTCATTTGGTCCTTTAGTCCTTTGAGCTAGTATTTTCCTAGTGTCTTTGGTTTTCTTCATTCTCCTTTGTGCCAAGTGAGATGGGACAAATTGATGTATCTTAGATGGCTGCTTGCAAGCTTTTAAGATCCCAGATACCACTCACCAAAGTGGGATATAGAACAATTTCTTAATAAACTATGTTATGCCAGTTGACCTAGATGTCCCCTAAAACTATGGTCCCCAGGCCCCAGCCCCAGCTACTCTGTCCCTCAGAGTGTTTGGATACATCCAGGAAACGTCTTTACTTTTGCTTTAGTCCAGGTGTGCTGACTTCCCCTGTATTGTGTGTTGTCCTTCCCTTCCCTTCAAGTTGATCCTTGTCTACTATCCAGTTAGTGATTTTTCCCTCCCCCTCCCTCCCCAAGCTCATAACCATCAAAGAATGATTTTTTCTGTTTAAACCTTTTCTTGAATTCTTATAATAATGATTTCGTACAGTATTTGTCCTTTTGTGACTGACTTATTTTACTCAAAATAATGTCCTCCAGATTCATCTATGTTGTGAGATGTTTCAAGGATTCATCATTGTTCTTTATCATTGCATAGCATTCCACTGTGTGTATGTACCATAACTTGTTTATCCATTCATCTGTTGACGGGCAATTTAGGTTGTTTCCATCTTTTTGCTATTGTGAATAGTGCTGCAGTGAACATGGGTATGCATATGTCTATTCGTCTGATGGCTCTTATTTCTCTAGGATATATTCCTAGGAGTGGGATTGCTGGATCATATGATATTGCTATTTCTAGCTTTTAAAGGAGGTACCGTATCATTTTCCAAAGTAGTATTACCATTTTACATTCCCACCAGCAGTGCATAAGAGTTCCAATCTCTCCACAACCTCTCCAACATTTGTTATTCTATGTTTGTTTGATTAGTTCCAGCCTTGTTGGGGTGAGATGGTATCTCATTGTAGCTGTGATATGCATTTCTCTAATGGCTAATGATCACGAGCATTTCCTCTTCTTTGGTGAAACGTCTGTTCATATCCTTTGTTCATTTTTTAATCTATTTGTCTTTTTGTTGTAGAGGTGGTGCAGTATCTTGTGGATTTTAGAGATGAGGCTTTTATCAGATATGTAGTAGCCAAAATTTTTTCCCAGTTTGTAGGTTCTCTATTTACTCTTTTAGTGATGTCTCTTGATGAGCATAAATGTTTGATTTGTAGGCACTCCCAGTTATCTGGTTTCTTTTCAGGTGTTTGTGCATTGTTAGTTATGGTTTGTATACTATTTATGCCGTAAATTAGGGCCCCTACTGTTATTCCTATTTTTTCTTCCATGATCTTTATTGTTTTCAATTTTATATTTAGATCTTTGATCCATTTTAAATTAGTTTCTGTGTATGGTGTTAGGTATGGGTCCTGTTTCATTTTTTGCAGATAGCTATCCAGTTATGCCAGCACCATTTGTTAAAGAGACTGTCTTTTCCCCAATTAATGGACTTTGGGGCTCTGTCAAATATCAGCTGCTCATAGATGGATGGATTTACGCCTGGGTTCTCAATTCTGTTCCATTGGTCTATATGTCTATTGTTGTACCAGTACCGGGCTGTTTTGACTACCATGGCGGTATAATAGGTTCTAAAATCAGATAGTGTGAGGCCTCCCACTTTGTTCTTCTTTTTCAGTATAATGCTTTACTTGTCTGGGGCCTCTTCTCTTTCCATATGAAGTTGGTGATTTGTTTCTCCATCACATTAAAAAAATGCCACTGGAATTTGAATTGAGATTGCACTGTATCTTTGGGTAGAACTGACATTTTCACAATGCTGAGTCTTCCTATCCATGAGCATACTACAGGGATATTTTTATAAAAAATAATAAATTTCTGCTGAAACGCTGCACAAAAATTTTATAGACAATCATTTTGGTGTCACTCCCTCTGACAGTGTCAGCCAGTACTGTCCATACCCCCATACCCACCTAGTGATTCCACTGCTCCAGTAGGACCTCATCCTAACTAATTACATTTTTTAAAAAATTTTTTTATTGTACTTCAGGTGAAGGTTTACAGAACAAATAGATTCTCGTGAAACAGTAGTACACATATTGTTTTATGACATTGGTTAACAGCCCCACGACATGTCAACCGTCTCCCTTCTCAACCTTTTTTTTTTGGTAAAAATATCCATCGTCAAAGATACACCATTTCAAAATTTTCTACATGCACAGTTCAGTGACATCGACTACGCTCTTACAATTGTGCTGCTATTCTCACTTTAGATGAAGGTGTGCAGAACAAAATAGTTTCTCATTAAACACTAACTAATTACATTTGTAATGATCCTGTTTCCGTATAAGGTCACGTTCTGAGGTTCCGAGTGGACATGAATTTTCGTAGGACACTATTCAACCCCATACAACTATCTTCTCAATTTTTCAGTAAATTTAAAACTAGTTTTAAAAATAAAATATGTTAGGAAAAAAAACAAAAGCAATAACAAAACTCCACCAGTTCTGACACTTTTTATGTGGAGGAGATTTGGGTCAGATAAAAGAACTCAGCAACTCTGACCTAGTTCCTTTTTTTTTTTTTTTTTTTTGTCCCAGGTGGCTCGTGCTGATGCTATGGTTCATCTTGTTCTACTTCTGCCACCCCTGATTCAATCACTGGGCAGTTCTAATAGCTTGAAAACTGTAATATTCTGCTTACCTCTTTATGGCTACCTGTTTATGGCTCCTGCCCTCCTAGAACAACACATAACTAATTTTCATCTACAAGATAGTTCTTCAGCCATTTAGAGACACTTTCCTGAAGCTTTACACCGGGGATAAAAATTAGTCTAAATATCCTGTGTCATTTCTCACATGATACATTTTCTAAATATTTCACCCCCTTCGACACTCTTCTGTGAATGTTTGTGCTTGTTAAAATGGCAACACCAGACCTAAATATAGGTTTTGTGTTGTGTTCTGAACATAATTAAGTAGACTATCATTCCTTGGATTGTATTTGCTTTTTTAATCTACAGCTTAAAATACATATATATATATCACGTCACTCTGGTTTTAGGTCTCCATTTAAGAAAAAAATAAGTGTAATTAACGCTCCTTTGTACATCCTCAGCAACCCTCATTAAACATATTCCATTGATAAAATTTAAAACAATTCATTTAAATTCCGCACCTCATACAGATGTTCTCACTGAAATCAACCATTGATTTGACCAATTTTCTGAGTGAATTGGCATTTTCCCTATGGTATAGATAGCTTGCATTCATGCTGTGGATACATAGTAAACATGCTCAAATATGTATCCTTTGTTCAGGAACTGGCTTGGTATATACTAGCAAAATCACAACTCTCTCAAACAGGAATATATCTCAATGGTATTTTCCC
The DNA here is from genome assembly GCF_000243295.1 of Trichechus manatus latirostris. Classification (NCBI taxonomy): domain Eukaryota; kingdom Metazoa; phylum Chordata; class Mammalia; order Sirenia; family Trichechidae; genus Trichechus; species Trichechus manatus. The sequence continues at coordinate 1,261,110 of NW_004444063.1, forward strand.
GAGAGGGATTGACTGAGGTATACAAAATATTTAATCTACCTCATGGAATTTGGTGGCACCAAGTCTTAGGTTCTCATGCTGAGCATAAAACCAAATATAGTAATAAAATAAAACTATGGAGGAATAACTCCCAGGGGGAAATAGAAATTATAGTATTCCGATATGAAAGCTGGAATTAGTTGCTACCTTTTTGTATTCCAAAGTAAACCCTTCTGAACGTTGCAGAGATGTGACTTGGGAATTCTGGTGTTTGGAAAGAAGATGCCTCTTCTTGTTTAAATGATCCTTCTCCTAGGATTTCCCAACCTGGCCCATGCTTGACTTTCTCCTTGGAAGAGTGCTCTAGATGTAAGGATGTAAGGGGTATAGAGTTAACTAAATTTTTCTGAACATGCTTGATGAAGCTACATATATATCTACTGGATGGCTTGTTCAACTTTATTTTTTCTTTTTCCTTTTCAACTCTCAACATTCAGCCCAAGTCTCCCCTGTACCCACACTGATGTTTTGTTGACTGCTCCTCACTTACCTAAACTTTCTGTTTTGTTGTTTGATGTTACTCACTATCTATGTTTATTAGAGTCAACCATATATTCACCTCTGATGATGTCCTGTGGATAAAAGATGTCACCTGATTATCTGATGATGATTTACAGGACCGAGTTTTTGCTTGTACCTCTTTTACCACTAGGACTCAAAGGATACTCAATTATGAGAGTGCTCAGTAGCCCTTTTGAATCTACCAAATGGATACAACCTAAAAGCCAACTCAAACCAAGTCAACAAACCCTCAAAATAATAAAGTTGGTTATCAGTCTTCTATGATTACAGTCATATACCTGTGTGCCCAGAAAAATGCATGCATTGTACTTCAAAGGACAGGCCAGATAGTGGAGTTGGTACAGCTGGTGACCAATTCAGTTTTATCACTCACCTCTATGAGTGTGTTGGGGAAAGAGGGAGATTTGTCTGTCCTTGTATAAACCATTTGAGGGCAAAATGAGGCTGACTACTCATGCTGCTGGGGACCTTGCTTGGTTCACAAATGCAGGATTAATTTTGTGGCATTTAACAGCTTATCCACCTCTGTCTAGCCTTGTAGTAGTTGAAGTTGCTTCCTAGGGGTAAGGCTAAGTCATATTTCCGAACGGCTTCCAGCTTTCCTTCTTTGCAGACCCAGAGGCAGCTCTGAGGCTTCAAAATGAACAAGTAATTTCTTACCCCTGGGAGGAAGGACTGTTGTTCCTTCCTGAACCATTGGTACCTCTGTGAGAAGCAGGCTGTCAGAGCTGGGTGAGGAACATGTAGTGTGACTGTCACTACCTCTGGTGGCTAACCTCCAAGGGGCACGATTCTGCTCCCCTCCCAGAAAGGGATTCCCAGGAATTAGTCTTGCAAGCCAGAAAGATCCTGAGCAAACACATTGGAGGCTTCAGAAATGTCAGCTGTCGATGAGATTTGTTTCTATGCCTTGAGCAAAGCAATTGGGGGTGGCAAATTCATTTAATCTTGTATGTCAATTCTGATCAGTTGTTACGTACTGGAGAACTGTGTGGAGAGAGTTTCAGGCCATGTCTGGATTTAGGGTAAAGAGAAACTTGATTGATTGGAGATGTCTGTCAGGAGCGATGGAGAAGGGTCCTGGGGTCTGAGTGCCTAGAATTTGTCACCGTGGGTAGAGATTTCTCTGGGCCCTGCAATGATTATGGAGCGTATTAAGACATACTGAGTACTATCCCAAATGCATGGAGAAAGTCTGAGGTAGTAGAAAATGAAATTATTGCTCTCAAGGAAAGTGTACATGAAACAACATGACATGTGCTGCCATGCACCATGTTTCTGGGATGGGATTTATTATTGTCCCTCCTTAATACATACACATCTACACACATTCAAACACACACACATAATAACACAAGTGTTGCAAGTTGATGTTACACACTTGGCAATGCCTCTACTACCCAGTGTTCTAAACCAGTTTTTCTCAAACTTTAATGCATACAAATCAGCCAGGGAACAGATTCTGATTCAGCAGGTCAGAGGTGGGACCTCAGATTCTGCTTTTCTAACATGTTCCCTGGTGGTGCCCATGTTGCTGATCCATGAACCACACTTTGCATAGCAAAGTTCTAAACTTTCAAATGGTTTCACATTTCTCTTGGATAAAGACAAAACTTAACTTGGCTTACAAGTCCTGCATGGTCTTATTGTCACCTAACAGCCTCATCTTCATCCCATGCCTGCCCTTAATCTTGCCAAAGCATCCCCATTGACCCTCATTGAGTCCTTTCTACTTGTCTTTCTCTGTCTGTCCCAGGGCCTTTGCATATGCTGTCCATTCTGTCTGGAATGTTCACTTCTCCCTTCTTCACCTACATAAATTTTACTCATCCTTCAGATCTCACCTCAAACATCACTTTTTCAGGACAACCTCCCTGATCTCCTTAACTAGATCAATTCTATTTATTATCCACTCTTATAGAACAGAATATTTTCACATTCATTTTGATGATGATCAGTTGATGTCTGTCTCCTCTGTTAGAGTATAAGCTCTGTAGGACAAGGATCTTGTCTGTTTTTACCTACCAGTATATTCCTAGAACTTAGCACACTGCTTCTTGCTTTAATTTCTGGACTGCGATTTGCTTGGAAATGGCATGGTAAACCTCAGAGTAGGTTTTTCAGAAAAGAGAAGCCCCTTCTTCTGTTTAGGCAGCTGTTTTGAGACACAGGGCTGGGGCAGGAGGTGAGCTGAGGTTCGGGGTGGCCAATGCTTGGTGAGAGATGTATTCCCTGGTTGTGAGACAGGACATGGGTTTGCATTGTTTTGGAATATTATTGCAAGTGATTTAGCCATCTTATCAATCAAAAGATGAGGACATGATCCAATTCTGCCATATGTCAGAGCTCCTTGTAGGCTTATATGACACCACCTACCTTCCTTTTCCCCCTGTTATTGTATTAGAACATCTTTCTGGATAGAGATTAGGTCTTTCTTTATTTTTACTACTGTAAACCTTGTACCCAGTGAGAGTTTGATAATGTATAAGACTAATTGAATCTTGGAACATGTATAGGAAAACCTATGGAAAGCTAGTATCTGGCCCACTAATATCTTCCCTGGGATTGCCAGGTTACAACAATGATAGTTTACCCTGTGGACACTATGATTTACATAAAAGGTCATGCTTCCCTCTTTGTATTGGATGTTGGACAACTTAACATCAAGTTCTGTGCAAATGTATCATGCTTCATAGCAAAGATTTGCTAAGCCACCTCAACTTCTTTTTGGATCGAGGCAGGGTACATGGAAATAGATAATGGATATTTAGCAAGATACCTGTTAATGCTTACGATGTGTGAGGTACTCAACACATATGAACTGCAATTCTCTCTATTCAAAAAGGTAAGTAACATTACCATCACTTTAAGATGAGAAAAATAGAGTGATTTATATAACTGACTTAAAGTCATAGGCCTGAACTCTGGTCTAGACAAAAAATCCGAGGCTCAGAAAAGTTAAATAACTTGTCCAAGTTTACTCAGCTGGTTAGTGACTGTATTAGTTTCCTAAGGCTTCTGTAACAAATTACCGAAACTAAATGGCTTAAAACAATAGAAATGTATTCTGTCAAAGTTCTGGAGGCTAAAAGTTTAAAATCAAGGCGTCAGCAGGACAACGCTCTGTCTGAAGGCTCTAGGGAAGTATCTTTCCCTGCCTCTTCCTAGCTTCTGGTGGCTTCCAACAATCCTTGGAGTTCCTCGATTTGTAGTTATACCACTCCAATGTCTGCCCCACTCCATCTTCACGTGGTCTTCTTTCCTCTGCATGTCCTGTCCTCTTCTTACTGGGACACCAGTCATCAGATTTAGGGCCCAGCCTAATCCAGTAAGACCTCATCTCAACTTAATTAAGATGCAATTAGCAGATTTAGATTTAAAAAAGAATTACAATTTGAGAAGCCAAATATTCAGAGAATAGGGTTGACTAGATAAGGGTGAGTTTAGTCAGCCTAGCGTTTCTGTCCTCATAGCAATAACTTCCTCATCCATAATCATTTTCCCTCCACTCTGCTCCCAAACTTCATTGGAGAGAAGAGTGCTTACCTTGCAAAGTACCTCCTCAGTTGCAGGACCGAAGCAACACTGTCTCCCAATTGCTTGCTTGATGTTAACATTATGCTGAAATTTACATCTCATCCAACATGATATTTTAATGAGCCTTTGTCTGTTCTAGTTAAGTCAGTTGAAACTGAGTTAATGAAACACAGAAATGGGGAGAGGTGGTCCTCAGTAAAGTTGGCCATCTTCATAGTTCCTTAGCTGCTCTGTTCACTCAGGCAGTGAGAAGCTGTGGATCCTGAGAATATCTCCGGGAATACTCTTATCAGGTGTGACCCCCCCCTTACACTTTCTTGTGGTGGCAAAAAAGGTAGAGGATAAAGTATGTTGTACCATGTAGACTCCTCATCCAGGGCCTGGATAAATCAGTGATGCTAGAGGACAAGCCACCACCTACCCCTCTGTCAGTTTGCTGTACTGTGGCAGCTTGCATGTTGCTATAATTCTGGAAGCTTTGCCACCAGTAATTCAAATACCAGCAGGTTAGCCACGGTGGACAGTTTTCAGTGGAATTTCCAGACTAAGAAGGATTAGGAAGAAAGGACTGGCAATCTACTTCTGAAAATTAGCCAATGAAAGCCTTATAGATCGTAACAGAATATTGTCCAATATAGTGCTAGAAAATGAGCCCCCTTGGTTGAAAGGCACTCAAAATACACAGTGTCCATAACAATTCGACTCGAAAATATCAATGATTATAAAGATGGCACAGGTTGGGGAAACATTTCGTTCTGTTGTACATGGGGTCACCAAGAGTCAGAGCCGACTCAATGGCAACTAACAACAACAACGACAAAGAAGACAAGAGGAACTGGGCTGCCTCAGGAAGCAGGATATGCATCAGGAATCTGTGTCAGTTTAAGAAGAACAGCAAGTTGGGAAAAGGAGAGAAGACAACCTGGCCATTCTCCTGAGCTTGGATGCAGGGAGTTAGCCTTGAGAGAAGGGGGAGCATTGCCAGATGGTTGTTTAAAAGTTCATTGTTGTTTTTAGGTGCTGTTGAGTTGGTTCCAACTCATAGTGAACCTGTGTACAACAGAATAAAACACTGCCCTGTCCTGTGCCATCCTCACAATCTTTGTTATCCTTGAGCCCATTGTTGCAGCCTCTGTGTCAGTCCATCTCATTGAGGGTCTACCTCTTTTTCGCTGACCCTCTACTTTACCAAGCATGACATCTTTCTCCAGGGACTGATCCTTCCTAACAACATGTCCAAAGTATGTGAGACGAAGTCTCGCCATCCTTGCTTCTAAGGAGCATTCTGGCTGTACTTCTTCCAAGATGCACTTGTTTGTTCTTTTGGCAGTCTATGGTATATTTAATATTCTTCACAAACACCGTAATTCAAAGGTGTCAATTCTTCTTCGGTCTTTCTTATTCAATGTCCAGCTTTTGAATGCATATGTGACAATTCAAAACACCATGGCTTGGGTCAGGCACACCTTAGTCTTCAAGGTGACGTCTTTGCTTTTCAACACTTTAAAGAGGGCTTTTGCAGCAGATTTGCCCAGTTCAATGTGTCTTTTGATTTCTTCACTGCTGCTTCCATGGGTGTTGATTGTGGATCCAAGTAAAATGAAATCCTTGACAACTTCAATCTATTCTCCATTTATCATGATGTTGCTTATTGGTCCGGTTGTGGGGATTTTTATTTTCTTTATGTTGAGGTGTAATCCATAGTGAAGGCTGTGGTCTTTGATCTTCATCAGTAAGTGCTTCAAGTCCTCTTCACTTTCAGCAAGCAAGGTTGTGTCATCTGCATAATGCGGGTTGTTAATGAGTCTTCCTCCAATCCTGATGCCCCGTTCTTCTTCATATAGGCCAGTTTTTTCAGATTATTTGCTCAGCAGGCAGATAGAACAAGAATGGTGAAAGGATACAACCCTGATGCACAGCTTTTCTGACTTTAAACCACATAGTATTTCCTTGCTCTGTTCGAACGACTGCCTCTTGATCAACGTACAGGTTCCCATGAGCACAACTAAGTGTTCTGGAATTCCCATTCTTCGAAATGTTATCCATAATTTGTTATGATCCACAGAGTTGAATGCCTTTGCATAGTCAATAAAACACAGGTAAACAACTTTCTGGTATTCTCTGCTTTCAGCCAGGATCCATCTGACATCAGCAAGGATATCCCTGGTTCCCTGCCTCTTCTGAATCTGGTTTGAATTTCTGGCAATTCTCTGTCGATGTCCTCCTACAGCCGCTTTCGAATGATCTTCAGCAAATGTCCACTAAGGATGCACTAAGTGTTCTAACCACCTCCCCTCGCTGTATACCATTTTCAGTGGAAAAGCCTCCCTCCTCTTGGCCCTGATGACACCTTCAGTTCTTCTTGGTGACGGATTTTTTCTTGATGACCTAATCTCCATTTTGATCTGATTTATTTTGTGGGTTTTTGGCCCCTGGGCAATATTTCTTTGTGGATAATTCTTGTCACCTTCTTTTTGGGGTCACCAACCATTCATACTTTACTGTAGGAATTTTAGACCCTTGAAAGAAAGTTCTGCTAAGGAAAGAGTTGGAAATTACAAAAGGAAAAGAGAGAATATGACATTTCTCCTCAAATAGGAAACAATTTGACACAGAGAACCAAATATTAGTCTCAACAATATTGGTAGGAGTCAGAGAAAGCCTCTCTGGAGGTGGAGAGGGAAGGAAGGAAGGAAAGAAAGAAGGAAGGAAAGAAGGAAAGGAGGTAAGGAGGGAGACAGGGAGGGAGGGAGAGATGGTGAGAAGGAGGGAAGGAGGAAGTATAGCACTCCAGAAAGTCATAAACGTCCTTCAGATTGATCAGAATGTTTGGGCTCTCTGAATTACTTTGAAAGCATCTAAGCACGGTTACGAACAGGGTTGGCAAGTTCTTGTAGGGCAAATGCATTGCAAGAGATAGTCAGCGTAATGATTTGGATCGTGGGTTCTAGGGTCAAGGAGACCTCGGTTTAAACCTAAGATTTTCTCCTTTATAGATGTATAAATTGGGAAAGTTATTTAACTTTGTAGAGTTCTGCTTCTTCATTTGGAAAATGGGGATAATAATTATCTTCCCAACAGGTTTTGGGGAAGATTAAACTAATGCCTCCAACACATAGTGCCCAGCGCAGTTCTCAGGAAAATGGCAAGTAGGAGTGGTTTTTACTCTTTGTACAAATACAAAGCAGCGAGCATGGGGCTGGGAGCAGCTTCGGATGACCCTTGCAAGCAGAGCTGATTTCCCTTAGAAGGCTCTGCACAGGCTCAAAGCACAGGCTTAGACTGGTCTTGTGTTCCTCGCGTGGCTGATTAGCTCCTGTTTCTGAAGCCTTTTTCTTTCATCCCAAGGATCTACAGGTTGTGTTCTGTCAGTTTCTTCCTCCTGGTTCTTTCAACCCACACAGATTAGCGGCAGCAAACACCTGGCAGGGCCGTTTGTGCCAGGGGCTGGAGCAAGGGCAGATTAACCAGTAAGCAAGGTACACACAAGCTTAATTGTGCTTACTTATTAATCTGTAATGTGACCAATTTCACATAGATTTCACCACGTTTAATGTGGTGAAAAACAGGTGAAATTGGTCACATTACAGATTAGTAAGTAAGCACAAGTAAGCCTGTGCATACCTTGCTCATTGGGTAAACCGTCCCTGCAGGACTGTGTCGGGAAGTAGGGATTCCTGACTGTCTTGAACTTCTTGCCCAGTAACTTTCAGCACTCCTGGCCCTTGCAGTCTCTCTCCTCGCTGACCGTCGGGGTTCTCCTAGGTTTGTTATTCTAGTTCTTTTGTAGTCTTGCCTTCCTTCTCCAAACAGTCCTACTCCTCAAACGTGAAGTGCTGCTGTTGGGGATTTGAGATGACAAGCCAGGTAAAGCTGAGTGGATCATGTTTGTGCTTGCAGGTCAGAGACACAGAGGGTGGACGAAGTATTGGTTTGAAAAGTGGCAGCCTTTCTCTTTTCCTAAAACTACTTGCATTTCTTAAGCCAGCCTCAGAGGGCTTGGAAAATTCTTCTTTACAGACCCCACTAGTGATTTGTGAGAGCGTTTGTCCTAGATTTACTTGGCTCTGCAGCTGAAAAATGTAGCAGGCAGAAAACTAACTTTGGAACGGTTGGAGGGTTTACCCTCTTACACCAGCATACGTTTTCTCTCCTAACTGAGGCCCAATTATATAAAGGACCATACGGAAAAATTTCAATGGAAAAGAAATAAAGTCTGTCTAAGCTTAGACTCAGCCAGGCAAGAGGGGCCTGCTGTAGTCAGGGGATGAATTGAACATTGGTAAGGTAAGGAGGCCGCTCTGAAAGGGAAGCGTTATGGTGCTTAGTGCTGAGGACATCTGAGTTAGATCCAGCCTAGCTTTGTCCCCAGATCACTTTGTGACCTGGGGTAAATAGGTCACTTGACCACTTTGGACCTCAGTTTCTTCATCTGTCAAGAAGAGGATTATAGCTGACTGTCTCTATGTCCCTTTTAGTGTAATTATGTTATAAGGCAATGAGATGGCTGGCCAGAGAAAGACAGATGAGGATGAGCTTTGTGTCCAGGGTGACCTTGTTATATAGAACATTCCCAAAAATTTGTGTGTAAATAAACCTTACTTGCCATGTACTTATGGAGCTCAGATTTTAAAGACCAAACCAAAAACCAAGCCCATTGCCATCGAGTTGATTACAACTCACAGTGATCCTATAGGACAAAGTAGAAGTACTCCACAAGGTTTCCAAGAACAGCTGGTGGATTCCAACTGCCGACCTTTTGGTTAGCAGCCAATCTCTTAACCACTGAGCCACCAGTGCTCCAGCTTTTAAAGAACTACTCCATAAATTCAAAGCTATAATTAAATTGAGGTATCTGGTAATGGGCATGTTTTTTTGTTTGCTTGTTTATTTCTGATGGAGGATACACAGAAGCCAGAATAGGCTAGTAGCTAAACTCTTGAGGGCAAAAGACAGAAGATGGATATAGGAACAAATGCATACATGCAGAGACACACAAACGCCTTCACACCAATCTAAAGATGGAAAATAAGGAGCCTGGGTGGTAAAAGTGGTTTCTGATCTGCTGCTAACCTAAAGGTTGGCAGTTCAAACCCTCCCAGCAGCTCCACCATAAAGGCCTGGTGAACTGCTTCCACAAAGATTACAGCCAAGAAAACCCCATGGAGTAGTTCTACTCTGTAATACATGAGGTCATCATGAATTGGGAACTGACTTGACAACAGCTAACAACAACGATGACAAAGATGGAATAGGAGTCCCTCGGTGGTGCAAATGGTCAACGTGCTCGGCTGCTAACTGAAAGATTGGAGGTTCAAGTCCACCCAGAGGCACCTCGGAAGAAAGTGCTGGCAACATACTTCCTAAAGATCACAGCCACTGAAAACACTATGAAGCACAGTTCTACTCTGACATACATGGGTTCCCCATGAGTTCGAGTCAACTGGATGGCAACTGGTTACTGGTTAAAGATGGAATGCTTTCCTCAAACAAATGTGTTTTAGTGAGGAGTTAATGATGGCAACAAATAGATACCCACTCAATTCAGCACCAGTTTAAGGGCATTCATTGTGTGGGAGCAATCTCACAGTCACCCATGGCCACGCCACTGTCTATAGCCATAGAGTCTGTGTCAGAGTTTCGGAATTTGTTTTTCCTCCTTGTTCCTCACCTTCTCTCCCTGTAACCCCTCCCCACCCCGTGAACACTCACCCAGCTCCTCTCTAAATGAGAGCTCCATTCTCCCCTGAAAGCCTGACTGCCTTTGCTTACTCAGGGGCCTCCTAACGTTGGCTCATGTGTAGCTTTGGTTTTCCTGGCAATGAATCCAACCCTGACTGTCTACATGGCCTTTCAGTTCCAGAGCCCTAAAAAGATTGCTTTAGCTTCTGTGGCAGTTTAAATTCTCAGGAGAGAGAATTTGATTCATTGCTGTTTGAGCAACAAATTGGATTGAAAGCCAGTTGATATGGTACTGACACAGCTGACCAGACCTGCCCTTTCAACATGGATGGATGGAAGACAATCCCAGAAAATAGGACTGCGAGCAGAATAGTCACCACAGAACTGAAGAAAGCTTATTGAGAAAAATCTAGTGTGTAAAGCAAAAAAAACCTGGAGTTACTTTTCTGCTGTCCTGCCTTCTGGTCACCTGTCCCCTCCCAAAAGACACAAAATGAAAACCACTAATCTAAAATGATCTTCTAAGAGTAGAGTAACAATGAGCCTGTGACTTACTTTCCATTGAGCTTCCACGTCTCCAATCTTATCAAATAGGGAGAAAAATCTCACACAAAAAATGTTAAGGAATGATTCAGACATAAAAGAGAGTTTCATACTTTTTGTCGTTTTTTTTCCCGTCTTCCAAAGCCACTCATCATTTCCAAATCAAGGAACACTTTCTTCTCTCCATGTGGAAAATAAAAAGAAGGGTATCTAATATTATCAATTACATCAACTTTTATTGATCACCTACTATATGCCAGCTATAGCTGGCACTGGAGAACTAGATAATTAACAGATTTCCACAGACTGGTGAGACACACAGGTGCCCAGGGAGCTCTAGTTCAAGCAGTGAAAAAGATATTATACATTTGTAAGGTGATTTCACCTCAGTCCTCTCAATACAGCTTTCTCAAAGCCCATTAATGTGGTGTCTTGGCTGGAAATACATTCAAACGTGACCAGAGGAAGGATTGAAGATCAACACGAAGACAAGAGGATTAGTTTTACCCAATTTTTTCCACAAGCTCCATCTGTCCTTACCACATGCTATTCTTCCTCCCAACACCCATGGACAACTTTATTCCTCTCTGAAAACTCACTTATGCTGATAACTTATCTACTGCAGACTTATGTGTTATAACAAATATAATTTCACTGGAATGGATAATCTCTCAGATCCATTCCACCTCATAGAGACTGCGTTTCTCTGGGCACAACACATTATCTGTGTTTGTAGGAGAGCTGCATTTTCTCCCATTGGTTATCTATTTTGTGGAATCCAAACTCCACATTATCTTTGTTTGCTTGCTTTTTTTTTTCTTTTTGTAATGAAAAATGAGGTGCCAGTATTCACCTTGATAAACTGCAAAAAGCTTCTCCCACCCCCTTGCCTGTCTTTTCTCTGCTGAGATCTCACATATCCGTGGCTTAGAAAGAATATCAGGTGAAGCCTGTGCTCATGTCCATGAAAAATGAGAAAAAGCAGTTTACCTATTCTCACTGCAAATTAGAGAAAACACAACTATAATGTAAGACCTTTGGGGAGGGAGTTCGTATGAAACAGCCCCACAATTTGTCACATGTGAACTTCTTATTCTCCTCCAATTAATCAGTTGATATGCCAGTGGCTGTTGATTCAATTCTGACTCATGGTTACCTCATGTGTTGCAGAGTAGTACTGCGCTCCATAGGGTTTTCAAGGCTATGACCTTTCAGAAGCAGATTGCCGGACCTTTCTTCCAAGGCCCCTCTGGGTGGGTTTAAACTGTCAACCTTTCAGTTAGTCATCAAGTGCTTGCACCACCCTGGGACTCCAGCCAGTTGATACAGGGAATCTTCATTCATTCATTTATTTATTCATAACTTATTAATGTATATCAATGTTGATTTTTTAAAAGTTTTTTTACTTAAATTTATTCAACAAATATTTGAGTGCCTGCGAGTTGTCAAGCACTGTGCTAGGCCTATAACATATAGTCCCTCCCTTCCAGAAGCTCGTAGTCTAGTATAAGAAAAAAAAAAAAAGAAGAGTTTAAATGAACAGTGAAGTTAAAGATTACGGAAGTGTAAGTACAGAGTGCTATGAAAACACACAGTAGGGACAGAAGCTTATAGCCTAATTAGGACCCAATTCTGTAAGTGTTACATGTGTATGTGGGTGCATTTATGTGGAAGGGGTGGGGAGATATGGGGGGAGATGCCGTCTTCGTTTTGTATAGTTTACACATAAAACTTTCATCAGCTTACTCAGGGCATGTCTACTTGGTCCAGGTATTGAAATATCACAATACTCAGTGGAGTTCATTAACTTGGGGGTAATCTAAAGAAGATAATGAGATTTATTGAGAATGACTAGGGCCACACTCTATGCATCAGTTACATTTTGGTTCAACTGCATATGATAACAACACCAATAATAGCAGCTTGACAAGACAGAAATTTCTTTCTCTCCTGTAAAAAAATATTGGAGGTGAGCAGCCCAGGGCCGGCATAGTACTTCATGATATCAGAGACTGAGGCTCCTTCTCTCTTGCTGTCTTGTCATCCTTGGCACGTGGATTTCTGCTCAAGGTTCAAAAATGGCTGCTTCAGCTCTAGCCATGCTGACCACATTCCACTTTCCAGGCAGCAGGAAAGAAGAAGAGAGAAGCAGGTATGAAGCCCTATCCCTTTATGAACACTACACTTTACATTTCTGTTTTCATCCCATTGGCTAAAACTTAGTGACATAGCCACACAAGCTACAAAGAAAGCTGGGAAATGTAGTCTTTATTCTAGTGGGCCATGTGGTCAGTTAAAATTTGGGGGTTTTATTACAAGAAAGAAAAGAACAGATATTAGAAGACAGCAATCTCTGCCACACTCCCTAATGACGACTCTATAGAAGATATGCTGCATAGAGCTAAACTTAACAAATAACTATAAAGAATTGTTAGTAGTTTCTGGTCTCTGCTATTGTTCCTCCTCTTTAAGGGACTTTGGTTATCCTTAACCTGAGTAGCTGAGAGATTAGTTTTTGTAGACTGTGGAATCTTCTCTATTTGATCCCTATTGTTTTGGTTTGCCCATAATGGAATGTCTAATTCTTACTTCCCCCCAATGTGACTGTCAGTTTGTCCTATGGTGGGGACTTGTGTGTTGCTGTGATGCTAAAAGCTATGCCACTGGTATTCAAATACCAGCAGGGTCACCCATGGCAGACAGGTTTCAGCTGAGCTTCCAGACTAAGACAGACTAGGGAAAAGGACCTGGTGGTCTACTTCCGAAAAGTATTAGCCAGTGAAAAACTTACGAATAGCAGTGCAACATTGTCTGATATAGCACCAGAAGATGACCTCCCCACGTTGGAAGGCACTCAAAAGACAACTGGGGAAGAGCTGCCTCCTCAAAGCAGAAGAGACCTTAATGATGTGGATGGAGTCAAGCTCTCAGGACCTTCATTTGCTGATGTGGCACGACTCAAAATGAGAAGAAACAGCTGCAAACATCTTTTAATAATCAAAAGGTGGAGTGTATGAAGTATGAATCTAGGAAAACTGGGAATGGTCAAAAATGAATGGAATGCATAAACATTGATATCGTAGGCATTAGTAAGCTGAAATGGACTGGTATTGGCCATTTTGAATTGGACTCTCATGAGGTCTGCTATGCCAAGAATGACAACTTGAAGAGGAATGGCGTTCATTCAGCATCAAAAAGAACACTTCAAGATCTATCCTGAAGTACAATGCTGTCAGTGATAGGATAATATTCATATACCTAAAGGAGGACCAGCTAATATGACTATTATCAAATTTATGCACCAATCACTAAGGCCAAAGATGAAGAAATTGAAGATTTTTACCAACGTCTGCAGTCTGAAATTGATTGAGCATGCAATCAGGATGCATTGATAATTACTAGTGATTGGAACATGAAAGTTGGAAACAAAGAAGAAGGATCTGTAATGGGAAAATATGGCTTTGGTAATAGAAACGATGTTGAAGATCGCATGACAGAATTTTGCAAGACCAATGAGTTCTTTGTTGCAAATACCTCTTTTCACCAACAGAAAGGTGATCCAACCTAATGTGGAAATTATCAAACAATATCATTAATATAATACACAAGTAAAATTTTGCTGAACATCATTAAAAAGCAGCTGCAGCACTATACTGACAGGGAACTTCCGGAAATTTAGAAGAGGATGTGGAACCAAGGATATCATTGCTGATGTCACATGGATCCTGGCTGGAAGTAGACAATACCAGAAAGATGTTTACATATGTTTTATTGGCTATGCAAAAGCACTCAACTCTGTGGATCATAACAAATTATGGATAACATTGCAAAGAATGGGAATTCCAGAACACTTAATTGTGCTCGTGAGGAATCTGTACGTGGATCGAGAGACAGTCGTTCAAACAGAACAAGGGGATACTGTATGGTTTACAGTCAGGAAAGGTGTGCATCAGGGTTGTATCCTTTCACCATGCCTGTTCAGTCTGTACGCTGAGCAAATAATCCAAAACCTGGACTATATGAAGAAGAACTTGGCATCAGGATTGGAGGAAGACTCATTAACAGTATGCATTATGAAGATGACACAACCTTGCTTGCTGAAAGTGATGAGGACTTCAAGCACTTACTGATAAAGTCAAGTTGAAGGTCAGCGAAAAAGAGGAAGACCCTCAAGGCATTGGATTGACACAGTGGATGCAACAATGAGCTCAAGCATAGCAATGATTGTGAGGATGGTGTAGGACAGAGCAGTGTTTCGTTCTGTTGTACATAGGATCGCTGTGAGTCAGAGTTGACTTGATGGCACCTAACAACAACCATTCTTACTTCAGGGTCCTTATTATTGAGCTTAGAAGCCCTGCTAGCATAGTGGTTAAGAGCTTGGCTGCTAACCAAAAAAAGTTGGCAGTTCAAATCCACCAGCTGCTCCTTTGAAACCCTATGGGGCAATGGGGCAATGGTCGTCATTGAGCTTAGCAAATTCTTTTCAAAATATTCTTTTTCTTAAAAAACTATGTCAACCTATGTTCATTGCAGAAATTTTGGAAAACTTAGAAAAGTATGAAGAACTCAACCATAATTCCATCATCAGAGATAAATTTCTATTAATAGTTGGAGGTATATACTTTCAGTTTTTGTTTTTTTACCTTTTTACTGAACATTACAAAAGTAATACATAATATATCTTTTAGGTAAAAGACTCAAACAATGGTTAAGTAGTTAAGTATACAGAGCAAAACATGAAAGTCTCTCCAGAGGACCCTTCACTTTGACTTATTCATTTAACCAATCATTCAAAAATATTGAGTTTTGACTATGCTGCTAAACCCTGGGGTTCCAGCAGTAATGATGACAGACACTCACCTGTCCTCAGGAGCTTACATTCTAGAGCGGTACACAGACCGTATACGAGAAGGAAAAAAAGGGTTAGGATAGAGGGGGCTACTTCAGATATAGGTGATGGTGATGATTTTGCAAGTAATAGAAAGCCCAAGCACTCTAATCAAGTTTGACCCAGTGGATTTAATGATATCACCAAGGAACTGGATTTTCTCTCCAGTGTTTGGGTTAGCTCCCTCAGCATTGGCTCCATTCTCAGGTGGACTCCATTCTTACAGAATCAAGATGTCTTCCAGCAGCTCCCGGGACTGCAACTTTTCTCATTCATAGCCCTTACTTCAGCAACACTGCAAACCATAGTTCTGGAATTGAATGTCATTGGCCTGATTGGGCTAACTTGGTCAATTCCAGAGCCAACTGTTAAGGCCAGGTAAATGTAAGACACCGAACGGCTTAAGCAAGTTACGACTCACTCCAGGAATTAGATATGGGATTAGTCATTCACCGAAACCATGTGGCTAGGAAAATTGTGCTCCAATTAGGAAGAGGAGCAGGAAAATAGTTGCTAGGGTGTAGGGGTGAACGTCTGACTAAGGACCACTTGATGTACAGTTTGACACTTCATGAATGAGAAGGAAGCAGCCTCCTGAAGAGTCAGACAGAGGAAGAGTGTTTCAGAAAAGTAAAAAAGGTCCTGAGCAAGAGGTTGGCAGGTTTAAAGAGATCAGAAGGCCAGGACTGCAAGGTGAGGGGGAGACACTGTGATGGTGATCCTTCCTGTGGTGATGCTATGCATTTATGTATATGCCTGTACATAAAACAAAGATTGTTATTCTCCCTACATATAAGAAGCCCTGGTGGCATAGTGGTTAAGACCTCGGCTGCTACCCAAAAGGTTGGCAGTTTGAGTCCACCAGCTGCTTCTTGGAAACCCTATGGGGCAGTTCTACTCTGTATATGTAATGTATGTATAATGGGCATGATGCTGTATGAATTGTTTTCTGATTAGACTATCTCACTGACAAATAAAAATGCCTTGGAAACATTTTTATGTCAATACATATAAATTTACCACATTCTTTTTAATGACAATAATTTCTGTGTATCAACAGTTTATTTAATTTCTCTCCTAATTACAGGTGTCTTTTTCCATACTTTTACTGTGACAAACAGTAATGCAACAAATGTTCTCATACATAAATCTTGAAGAACATGTGTATTTCTTGAGGATAATTTCTGAGATGTAGAATTTCTGGATTAAGGGATGTGCACATTTAAAATTTTGATTATAATGCCAAGTTATACTCCAATGGGCTTTACAATGAATACTTCTAACTAGAGTGGATGACAGCGTCTGCTTCATTAACAACACTGAATATGAGCAATAGGTTTCATTATTTCCAAAGTGATGGATAAGGAATGTTAGCTAACTGTTGATTTAATTTTCATTTCCCTGATTACTAGTCAAGTTCAATAACTGTTCATATGTTTATAGTCTGTTGTTCTTTCTTCTTATGTTAATTGTCTATTAGTATTCTTTATCAATTTTTCTTTTTTTGGCATTTATAGGAGCTTTTTATATATTCTGAATATTAATCCTGTCTATAATTTGTATTGTAAATATTTTCTTCATCCGTTGTTAATTTTTTCCCAAAACTTTATTATGAAAATTTTCAAACATTCAACAAGTTGAAAAATGTTGCTTATTTTTTTTAACTTCCCTTATAAAGCTTTTTGTAATAAGTTTAAATTTATTTCCTATATCTGTTAACAATTTTTTAACTTCTGGCATTTTGTAGTCTACATTGGAAGACTCAACCAATTTCAAAATCATCTAAATATTCACATACATTTTCATCAAATATTATCATTGTCTTGAAAACAGAGCTCTTTAGTCCATCTCAGTTATATTTTGATGCTGAGGGTGGAGGGTTGGGGCATGCCTACCTTTATTAAATCAATGATGTTGGAACATTCCTCTCTCCATTTGAGGGGGAAATGTTGCTGTTGTTGTTGTTAGGTGCTGTTGAGTTGGTTCCGACTCATAGCGACACTATGCACTACAGAATGAAACACTGCCTGGTCCTGTGCCATTCACACAGTTGTTGCTATGCTTGAGCACGTTGTTGCAGCCACTGTGTCAATCCATCTCCTTGAGGGTTTTGCTCTTCTTTCGCTGACCCTCTACTTTACCAAGCATGATGTCCTTCTCCAGGGACTGATCCCTCCTGATAACATGTCCAAAGTATGTGAGACATAGTCTCACCAT
>NW_004444063.1:1278640-1297357 GCF_000243295.1 Trichechus manatus latirostris
AGCATGATGTCCTTCTCCAGGGACTGATCCCTCCTGATAACATGTCCAAAGTATGTGAGACATAGTCTCACCATCCTTGCTACTAAGGAGCATTCTGGTTGTACTTCTTCCGAGACAGATTTGTTTGTTCTTTTGGCAGTCCGTGGTATATTTAATATTCTTTGCCAACACCACAATTCAAAGGCATCAATTCTTCTTCGATCTTCCTTATTCATTATCCAGCTTTCACATGTATATGAGGCGATTGAAAACATCAGGGCTTGGGTCGGGCGCACCTCAGTCTTCAAAGTGACATCTTTGCTTTTCAACACGTTAAAGAGGTCTTTTGCAGCAGATTTGCCCGATGCAATGCGTCTTTTGATTTCTTGACTGCTGCTTCCGTGGCTGTTGATTGTGGGTTCTAGTAAAATCAAATCCTTGACAACCTCAGTCTTTTCTCTCTTTATCATGATGTTGTTTATTGGCTCAATTGTGAGGATTTTTGTTTTCTTTATGTTGAGGTGTAAGCCATACTGAAGGCTGTGGTCTTTGATCTTCATCAGTAAGTGCTTCAAGTCCTCATCACTTTCAGCAAGCAAGGTTGTGTCACCTAATTAACACAGATTGTTCATGAGTCTTCCTTCAATCCTGATGCCCCGTTCTTCTTCATATAGTCCAGCTTCTTGGATTATTTGCTCAGCCTACAGATTGAATAGGTATGGTAAAAGGATACAACCCTGACACACAAATTTCCTGACTGTAAACAATGCAGCATCCCCTTGTTCTGTTTGAACGACTGCCTCTTGACCTATGTACAGGTTCCTCATGAGCACAATAAAGTGTTCTGGAATTCCCATTCTTTGCAATGTTATCCATAATTCATTATGATCCACACAGTCAAATGCCTTTGCATAGTCAATAAAACTTAGGGAAACATCTTTCTGGTATTCTCTGCTTTCAGCCAGGATCCATCTGACATCAGCAATGATATCCCTGGTTCTACATCCTCTTCTAAATCTGGCTTGAATTTCTGGCAGTTCCCTGTCAATACACTGCTGCAGCCACTTTTGAATGATCTTCGGCAAGATTTTGCTTGCGTGTGATATTAATGATATTGTTTAATAATTTCTGCATTCCATTGGATTACCTTTCTTGAGAACAGGCATAAATATGGATCTCTTCCAGTCGGTTGGCCAGGTAGCTGTCTTCCAAATTTCTTGACATAGATGAGTGAGCAGTTCCAGCACTGCATCCATTTGTTGAAACTTCAAGGGGAAAAATAGTCTATTTTTTTCCTACCAATATGAAATTCTGTCTTTCCCATAAGCTAAATTCCTGTATGTACATGGAACTAGTTCTGTATCTTCTGTTTTAATTGTTCATTTTTTATTTATTATTTTAACTTCATTGTATATTTTGATGTATGTTAGACCAAGTATGTTCCTTGCTAAGTATATTCCTCACTGTTCGCGTTCAATTGTTTCTTCTCTTTCTTGTTCTTCTTGTGTTCCTTCTCTTCCTTCTCCTTTTTCTTCCCCTCCTTCTCTTCCGCCTCCTTCTCCTTCTTCATCTTTAAACAGTTTCTCACTGAACTTTTTTCTTTTTTTAAAAATTTATTTTGTTGTTGTTGTTGAGAATATACACAGCAAAACATACACCAATTCATCAGTTTCTACATGTACAATTCAGTGACATTGATTACATTCTTCGAGTTGTACAACCATTCTCACTCTCCTTTTCTGAGTTGTTCCTCCCCCATTAACATAAATTCTCTGCCCCCTAAGGTTCCTATCTAATCTTTCAAGTTGCTCTTGTCAGTTTGATCACATATAGATAGTTCTCAAAAGAGCATAATGCTTAAGGCAGGCATTTTTTACTAGTTAAGCTAAACTATTATTTGGTTTTAAGAAGACTTCAGGGGATATTTTTGGTTTAAGGTTTACAAATTATCTCAGGGCACTTTTAGATTAAGTCAGAGAGTGTGGGCATCTTAACCACACTTGGCCTTTTTATCCAGGGGCTTAACCCTGGGAAGGCGGAGCATTCTGGCTTTTTAAGGGGAATATGCTGGGGCTGCAGCCTCTGGTGATGGCATCATCCCTGAGGACTCAGCTCCTCTTGCCGTCTGCAGTGGATGAAGGGAAACATCTCACTGTCTGATAGAAATCATCACTTCTGCCCTGGGAAGGAGACTGAAGTCTGGGTGCCATAACACCCTCTGGACAGGTCTCTGAAACTTGTCCAAGGAAATAGGGGCTGCTGAGTCACTGCACTTACTCTCCCCATACCCAGTTTCTTCACATGGTCACAAAGGACTGTGTGACTTTGCTGTTGCTTAACCTAATTCATAACACAATTCTTGAACTTCCTTCCCAGTTTGCTAATTTACTCTCAGCCAAGATCCTTTGAACTTTTTTTTTTTTCATTTTGAGGAAGGGATATGTAAGAATTTATAAGACTTAGCCTTCTGCCATGTCTGTTCTTTGGCCCTTTCTAAGATGCTTTCTTGATATCTTCCACTGTTCTACTCTCATCCCACATCTTATACACCATTCAGTGTTGGCGTGGGTATATAACACTGCCCCTACCCCACCTATGTCCACATCAACCTAATACTGTGACAAAATATACAGATTAGTATAATTATTATATATTATTATAATATGTATATTTTAAATATTCTTAAAATGTTTAAAATTCAGAAGAACGTGGAGAATAATATAACTAACGAACTGGGTTTTTAAATTTTTCTCCAATAAGGCAGTGCCTCCTCGTTGAACAATTTCAACAATACAAGCCATAACTACTCACATATGTGTAAAATAAAGCAGAAACATCCTCCATAGCCAGAAGAGTAGGGATCCTGGCCTCCTGGGCTGTATTCCCACACAGATTCCTCATATTAAGATTGACTCAGTAAGAGTCAATTCAAGCAAGGATACACAATAAAAGGCCAATTCAGTTCAAAGAGTTGAATCTTGAGTTTGAGCCATCTCCAGACCACCTTAACGGAATCTCAAGGAATGAATAATAAAGTACATAAACCTGGGTAAGGCGTTGGACCTAACAGATGAAGGCATAGCTTTAGATTGAAGCCCCTTAAAATGAGGTGGGAGTCAGATTCTGCATAGACCTTAGACTAAGCAGACTGTGGTCCCAGATGACTGTTGATCCCACCATAATGAAAAACTTTCGATAGAGTGCAATGCAGTGGTTAGGAGCAAGCACCCTGAGGACAGACTGCCTGGGTTCAAGCCTTGGTCTCACCCTTTACCAGCTGAGTGATTTTGGACAAGTTACTTAAACGCTCAGGGTTTCTGTTTCCTCATCTGCAAAATAGGATTAATAATTGCTTCTATCTCATAGAGTTTTTGTGAAGATTAAATAACACAATACATATAGGAGTCCCTGTGTGGCAGAAACAGTAAAGCACTTGGCTACTAACTGAAAGGTTGGTGGTTTGAATCCACCCAGAGGTGCCTTGGAAGAAATGCCTGGCCATCTATTTCCAAAAGGTCACATCCATAAAAAAACAGTTCGACTTTGACACACATGGGGTCACCATGAGTTGGAATTGACTGAACAGCAACTGTTTTATTTATTTATTTATTTGGACATATAGAATGCTTAGAAGAGTACCTTATTCATAGCAAGAACTCAAGTAAGATCAGCAGTTATTATTACATTTATATATTTATTTGGAGGCCTGGTGGCATAGTGGTTAAGAGCTTGGATACTAACCAAATGGTTGACCGTTCTTTATTTAATTAATGGTAGTTATTATTTTTTCATAGTTATCACTTCTGGACAGGTCACAAGACTTGGCGTGTGGATTTTGCTGCATAACAGTACCAGAGTTTGACTGTTAGTGATGCAGGCTCAGACTTCATATCTCCTGGCTTTTTGCCAGGGATGTATTGGGATCCAGGCAGGTGTTAGAACCCTATTAAATGTTCCTGTGTAGTAAACGTGCAAATGACCCACTCACAGACCACAGGTGGTGATCAGTTTAGGGCACACAGAGAACTGATTAAGCCAGAAACAAACGGAGATTCTCTGCGGATGAGGCTGAAAGCATCACATCCACACCAGCTCACTCAGAACGGCAGGGGGTCCCAGGAGGAGAGAAAAAGAAGGTTGCACAGTTTTCTTAGGCAGTGGGAGCCTTTAGTTTAGTCAAATTAAGAAATGGTTTATTACAGTGTCGCTAGAATCTTCCTTAGGCTGTCTGTCTTAGCAAGGGTATCACCATTCTCCAAATCCTCTTGTCACGTTTTCCATTACAACAAAGCAATTGCTGATTTCTCTGCTCTCTCAGACTGAAGTTCGCATAATTTTCTCATCTTCTAATTGGTCTTCCCATTCAATCCCATAAAATAATAGGACAGTTACCACTGTGCCACCGGAATTTGGGAAGTGAAGAAAAATCCCTTTGTTGTGGAATTCAGTCCAGTTCAGCCCTGATTCAGTAGCCATGTTTCTTGGGGTGGTTTCAAAGTGCACTCAGATGTGTGGCAGCCATCCCTGCACTCAGACACAGGACTGCTGAGCTGCAGTCTGTGAGGTGGTCTCCCACTGCAGGGTCTGGCTGGACATGGCCGGCAGCGGTGATTGATGAATGTAGGGCCCGCCTAATGGGCATGCAAACCCCAATCTTTGTGTGCCTCCAGTCACCCCCAGGTTTGCTGATGCTGATCCCTCTGCCTCCAACATCTTTCTCCTAACTCATTTCTTTATTCAGCCTTTTCTTTCTTTCCCAAATGCCACCCGAGGAATAATTTGTCCTTGTTGACCATGGTGACGCAGTTGTTAATGAGCCTGACTGTTAACCAAAAGATCAGCAGTTCAAATCCACCAGCTGCTCCTTGGAAGCCCAGTCAGCAGCTCTAACCTGTCCTGTAGGGTCTCTATGAGTTGGAATCGACACTATGGCAATGGATTTGGTTTTGGTTTTTGTTAACTCTTATGAAGGCTTACTGTTAACACCACTAGGATGTAAACTGTGCTGAAGGGAAGGGAGACAAAGGGGAAGGAGGTAGGATTTTTGTCTGCTTTTATTCACTGTGAGTCCCTGGGTGTTACCAACAGTTAAGAACTAGGCTGCTATCCAAAAAGTTGGAGGTTCCAGTCCACCCAGAGGCACCTCAAAAGAAAGGCCTGGAGATCTACTTACAAAAAATCAGCCATTGAAAACCCTATGGAGCACAGTTCTACTCTGATACACATGAGGTCACCATGAGTCAGGGTTGACTTGATGGCAACTAGTTTATTCACTGATGTATCCCAGTACTTAGAACAGAGCCTGGTACATTGTAAGTGATCAATACACACTCTCAAATTCTGAATGAATGAATGAGGGATGCTAAGTGCATTACATAGATGATCTCAATGAACCCTACTAAAATCCTACAAGTTACTATTATTATCCCCATTTTATAGATGAGGAAATCAAGGCTTAGCAGAGTTAAGTCACCCAGGATCACACAACTAGCAAATGTGCCAACACCCTCAAACAAGAAGTATGAGTCCAGAATCCATGCTCTAAACTACTCTGAACCACCCAGCCATGCTGTCATTCTCTTGACCACAAGGCTACACTGCGTCTGTGTTCTCCTTGCCTGTTGTGATGTCTCTCACTGGGTTTATCAGGTTCAGTTTAAACTATTTACTTACATAACTAGAATCACAATGGCATATCCTCCCGCCAGGTCTTCTGTTAGGAAATGGCCCCTTCTACATGTCCACCCCCAAGCTGCTCAGTGAGAATCTCTCAGGGACCACCTCATGGGGGCTCATGTCTGAGCACACAGGGTCTTCTGTGCCATGACCCCTGCTTCTATCGCAACTTTGACCTCACAGGACCCTCTGCTCCAGCCTTGTCTACCACTCACAGTGTCGAGCATGGGCCAGGCTATCGAGGCATCTGGCCTGGCCAAAAACTATGTGGGATTTTTCAGGCCCGAACACTGGCAATGACAAAGGCTGTACCTGGCAGGCCTCAGGGGGAAGCTGCCTGCCCAAACTGAGGGCAGTTAGTCAAGGCCACAGGCCCCTCTGGTCTTTCGTGCTCTTATGCATAGCTGCATTCCAAGCCCAGGTATCTCCCTATGGAGGTCTCATTATTGGGGAACTTCGACAGAGGCCTTCCTCGGGCATCTCTTCTGAAACCTCCTTATCAGAGGGGATGGAAACTTGAAGACAATTTTCTCCACTCTGACTCAGTACTCAGTAGTTTTCCACTCCTAGGCTTTCCCTCTGTCCATTCCTCCAGCTCCGAGGTCCATAAAACTGCAGGAACCTTTTGTTTGGGACTTTGTTGGCAGTGAGAAGGTCCCCACATCTGCACTGATCCACCTGACCCTCATTCACCTGATCCTCATTCCTGGGGAAATATGGAATGGAGGAACTGGTGCCCTTTCCAGGCTTAACCTCTTGCTTATACTATCTCAGGAAGTGATTAAAGGCTGGCCTGTTATTTCGTTTTGGCTCCTTATCTTATTCAACTGCTTGGACACCTGGCAGCTCAGCTCAGCTCAGCTCAGCTCAGCTCCCAGACAGCTGCGACTTTTACACTTTACTGAAATTTCAAGAATGATGTTTCAAGAATACCAAGGAATAACATTCAATACTCACAGGCCAAGCCCCATCCTTGGGATTTCTCATCCAGTTGTCTCTTTACCTCATTCCTGACCCTCTTTCCTGTGTCAAGGTGAGTTCACCATCTTCTCCACCTACCCTTAAATCAGGACCCCTCATGCCTCAGGTCCTAGGCAAGATGGATGTTGGGAGAGGAAGAAACGTTTGTCTTACTCAACTCTAGAGGCTGCCTTCCAAATCATTTCTTGCCCAGGATTAACCTCTCTCTAGTATATAGCGTTGTTATTAGTCTGAACCAACTCGACGGCAACAGGTTTGATTTCGTTTGCTTTAGGATGATGGATTGTGCGTGTTCTCAGTCCCTCTAGGAGAAACCTCATCACCAGTCTGACCCTAATAGCCTGTATTAGTTTCCTACGGCTCTGTGACAAAATGCCACAAATTGGATGGCTTAACACAACTGACATTTATTCTCTCACAGTTCTGGAGGTTAAAAGTCCAAAATCAAAGTGTCAACATGGTTGGTTCCTTCTGGAGGGATCTGAGGGAGCATCTGTTAAAGCCTCTTTCCTAGCTTCTGGAGAGGTTTCCTTCTGTCCCTGGCATTCCTTGGCTCGCAGATGCATCACTCCAATCTCTGTCTCCATTCCTTACACCTTACATGGCATTCTTCGTGTGTCTCCTTCTCTCTTATAAGGGCAGAATTCATATTGGGTTAAGGTCTACTCTACTCCAGTATGACCTCATGTTAACTAATTACATCTGCAGACTGCTGTTTCCAAAGAAGTCAACATTCACAGGTACCAGGGATTAGGACTTCAACATATATTTTTGAGGGACACAAATTAACCCAGCACACAGCCTCAGCTTAAAGTCATACAAGAGACCAGCATTGATACATTCCAGAGTTTGGGTTAATTCAAGCTCAAGAAGAACCTGTGAGATCTGTCCCTCAGTGGGACCCAAACAGTTCAGTCTAGGCAGGGCCACTTGAACCCAGGCCATCTCCTTTCCAGCCCACCCCCAACCCAGCCTGAATTTGCTGATTGTCCATGTAAGTCTCTCACCAAACAAAAACCAAACCCATCACTGTTGAGTCAATTCCAACGCATAGTGACCCTATAGGATAAAGTAGAACTGCCCCATGGGGTTTCCAAGGAGGGGCTGGTGGTTTCGAACTGCCAACCTTTTGGTTAGCAGTTGCGCTCTTAACCACTGTGTCACCAGGGCCCCGAGTCTCTTACAGTAGTCGTTAAGTCCTTCAAGAACAGATCTGTGACTTTGTCACACATCTTCCCTGTGCCTAACCCACAGCTCTCTGCAGATGCAGTTGTGTTGAACTGAGTGCCCATTCTCCCTATCCTGCCTCTGATGCAACCTCATCTCAGAGCCCTGGAAAAACATTAGCTTTCTGTAGTAGACATCTGTAGACTTAGCAGCTTGGAGCCAGAGGAATCAATCTGAACATTTCAAGCCCTGGAGAGAAAAGTTTTTTTTTTTAAATGTTACCCTGGGGGTAGGTGCCAGGTGTTACCCTGGGATTCTGGACACTATGTATAGCATAAGATGCAGAAAAGATAGGTTTCGTAAAGCTCAGTTTTAATGTGGTTTTCCTGGTCTGTGTTGGCAAAACAAATAATGGCCCTCAGACAGTATTACCTCAGATGTGATAGAGGAGATGCAGATAAACAGACAGGCTCAGTCTGAAACTCAGAGTTCTCTGCCAGTTAGTTCATTCTGGGCTGCCCAGGGACCTGCTCTGATTTGTGCAAAGGGAAGAGGCCAGTGTGGTCAACAGCCCTGCACTGTGTGTGAGTTCTTTAATCTATTTAGCGTATACAGGCTCTAGCCAAAGAAATTACAAAGGAGAATGTAAAAGGGTTTGCCCTTGGCAGGAGAGCTGTTGTTTAGAAAGTTAATTATGGGGATGTGGCCAACCTGAGAATCTTCTAGACATATTTATTTATATGAGCTTCCATTGTCTCAATAGCCATTAGAGGACATATGGATACTGACAGTTTGTATTATTTACCTGCTGCAATCCTAATGGTAGTTAGATGTCTACTTAAGGCCTGTGACTTCATCGTATCACCAGTAAGGCACCTTTCCCGGCTCCTCAGGACACAATTGGAAAAGGCCAATAAACCATAAACTTGCATACTCGTTGCCGTTGAGTCAATTCTATAGGAGTAGAACTGTCTCATAGGGTTTCCAGCGCTGTAATCTTTATGGGAGCAGACTGCTACATCTTTCTCTCACAAAGCAGTTAGTGGGTTTGAACAGCTGATCTTTTGGTTAGCAGCCGAGTGCTTAACCACTGCACCACCAGGGCTCCTTATAAACTTGCATACTACATAACTAATAACCCCCAAAAGAAAGGCAGCAATAGCCTTCAAATCTTTTCAGATTGGTCATTTTACCCCTCTCTGACCCGAAGACTCCACACAACCAGACCTGGCTGGGTTGTTGTTGCTGTTGTGTGCTGTTGAGTTGACTCTGACTCATAGTGACCCCATGTGGCAGAGTAGAAGTGCCCCAAAGGGTTTTCTAGGCCCTATAAGATAATCTTCATAGAAGCAAATCACCAGGTCTTTTTCCCACAAGTGCTTAACCATTGCACCACCAGGGCTCTCCTTGATTGGATTTGTTGCCAAATTTTTGTTGCTGTTTTTGCAAACGAATAAAACACCCTTCACTTAGGTTTCCAAAATCTGTGTCAAGCACAGGGTTGAGATAATTGGCTGGTTGTGGGACCTGTTTAACCACAAATGAAGGGCTTGCTGCCTATACCCAGACTAGGGGCTGGCCCTCCAGGAGTGCCTAGCTCTAAGAAAATGCCCATCATTTGCACTTATTTTTGTAAACTGGGTTAAAGTTTATTTAGGTAAAGGATGTCCAGGCATATTTATTGACAGAGGGAAGAATTCCTTGGAGAGAATGAAAATGCAAACAAACGAGGAAGTAATGATGTGATTAAGGGCACCCGAGGAAAGATTGGTCTGATAAGGATATTTCCCATTTATTGGGTCTTTATGTTGGCCAGGACATATCTTATGTGCTTTAGACCCACCAGAACAGCCTCACAACACCACCTGTAAAACAGGTATTGCTATCATCATTTTGTAGAGGTGAAAATTGAGATGCATACAGATTAAATGACTTGCTCAAGATCATACAGCAGGTAAGTAAGCTAAACCAAAAATGTCTGTCCACTGCTTTCCTTGGAATAAAATAATTGCTCTATTCATTTCTCCAGAGTCAGTAAGAAAGAAAGTAGTGCTAGATGAAGAGTGTTCTATATACTCTCCTCTTTGTTCCTCCAGGTCCAGCCCCTGCCTCCCTTCACCACCTGGCCCTGTGCCCAGGAGTTTGACCTCCATGTGGTACTTTGATGGGCTCCCTTGCCTGCTGGCTTCTGGTTGGTTCAGCCAGTGGAAGTCACCTGCAGAAGATCAAAATACAAGAGGACAGTGTGTTGGGACGTATTTTCTTGCCTCCTTCCTTGCTGGGTTGCTGCAGGTTGGCCATGTCCCTTGACCACATGATTCTGCTTCTATCAGGCAGCCCTATCCATAGAGCCCTCTCTCCACATTCCAGTAACATTCACTTCTGTTCTTAGTCCTAAAGTACTGCACCATCTCTTGTTTTTAATTTAAACTTTGCCCACGTCTTTGTAAACAGCTCCTTTATCAAATTTCCTTGCATTAACCAGCTTGTGTGTGCCATTTCTTTCCTGCTGAGACCCTGAATAGTACAGAGAACACAGCAAGTTTGGCACAGAAAAGAGGAAAGGTGACAATAAAGCAGGCAGGTAAAAAGGTTTCGAATGGTGCTATAGGGATGGGGGTCCTTTAGAACTGAATAGGGGTCATATTGAACTGTGTTTCAGGCCCCTTGCAGGTTATGTGGCAAGGATTTGAAGTAGAACTAATCTGCCTGGCTTCTAGGCAAGTAAAGTCTTAGAAGAGAAATAGAACAACGTTTTGCTGAAAGACTGGCCAGGACGAAAGGAAAAGGAGATGAGCTCCTGGATGCCTAGGACCCCCTAGTAGCAGAGGAGACAGATGTGAAAGGAGACAACTACGGCATAGTAAGTCAAGCTGTGCCTACAACCTGGTAGGTGCCCTGAAAGATGTGTGGCTTGGGTAGGCTTCAAGTCATGGTGCTTTCTCTTCCATATCCATGTCTCTTTCCAGGTAGGTCTCTGGATTCTGCCTCCCTCAGTCACTCAGGCTTGTGGTTTGGGGTCTGGCTGGAAAGAAGACAAATGCCTGCCATGTTTTAATGGTGTCTCCAGTTGGCATTGACAGTGAATTTCGGGTACTGTTAGATACTGTTTTTATTAGGCACTTGGGAACTTAATCCTTCCCTGTCAATCATCTTCCTCCCCTTGAATTCCTAGAGAGAGAGAGATGGGGGGAAAAAATAGTTGCCATGGAGTTGATTTTGATTCATAGTGACCCCATGTGTATCAGAGTAGAACTGTGCTTCATAGGTTTTCAACGGCTGAGTTTTTGTAAGTAGATCACCAGGCCTTTCTTCTGAAGTGCCTCTGGGCGGACTTGAACCTTGAACCTTATGGTTAGCAGCAGAGCATTTTAATTGTTTGTACCACCCAGAGAAATACCTGGCAGAAATAAAAAACAACAAACATAACAAAACAATGTATTTTTACCTGTGACTTTTGCCTCAAACCTCACAGCAGTGAACTCTAGTAAGCTGGTAAGCACCATTTTCCTAAGCCAGTTATGCCTAAAAAGCCAAGGACCAAAGGTTCATCAAATATAAACCCATCAGATTCAGGAGGAATGTAGCCAGAGCAAAGAAGCAATAGGAGAAAGGGTTTTGGGTAGCACCTAGCACTGAGCAATCCTGGATCTTAGCTGAGGCAGATGTCCTGGGCCAGTTGTCTAGGGAGAGGAAGGAGCGACCAGAGAGAAACAGACACTGGCTGAGTTAGCTGAGGGAGTGGACCTGTGTCAACTTGCCTCTTTGCCACAGGAAGGGAAGAAGCAAAAAAGAGAATAATGCCCACGTACCGAATGTTTGTCGTTGTTGGTTGCCACCTAGTGGATTCTGACCCATGGCGACCCCCTGTGTGCAGAGTAGAACTTCATAGGGTTTTCAAGGCTGTAATCTTTCAGAAGAAGATTGCCAGACTTGTTCGAACCATCAACTTTTCGGCTAGTAGTCAAGCACTTAACCATTTGCACTACCCAGAGCCCTACCAAATGTTTAACTCATAGCAATTCTATCCACAGGGAACTAGAATCTACATTAATTAGTATTCTCTCTTGGGAGGGAAGAAGGAGGCTTGAGAATATCTCCCCCTGAATGCCTCTTCCACTCTCCTGTGGCTGAGTAGCTCCAAACCACCAGACCCTCCTATAAATAACCACTAGACCAAACAAAATACCAAAAAGGAATGACTCGAAGGCATTGGAGACTGGAGAGTGAACAAAATCAAGCAGATTCTGAATGGAGACACTCAGAATGAAGAAATGGCATGATGTGAGTTCCTGAGCTTAATGTTTTTTGTTCGTTTGTTTTGTTTTTGCCTAAGGGTAGCCTCTGGAGGGCAGCTAAAACTCCAATAGAAAACTCATAGTCTTTTTGGTCTGAAAACCAAAGGACTGAGTTTGGGGCAACCACAGCTGCTGGAAAGTGAGGAATGAATCCCAGAAAGGAAAGAACCAGAGAAGAATAGACCAGAATTCTGTGTTTAAACTGTGCCCAAACCTTTGGTGTTTCCCTTAACCATGAAGGCACAGAACAGACTACAGTTAAGCTTTAAGATGTTAAGATGTTGGCCAAAAGACCAAGGTTGCAATCTGAGCCCAACCAAATGAATTTCCTGGGGCGGGGGGAGAAGGGCAGGTAGGGGAAGGAGGCACTTTTCATAATCCGTACTTTCCCCAACATAATATTTGCAATGTCCAAGACACAATCCAAAATGATTTCACATATGAATAACAGGCAATATCTGATCTAAAGTCCAGCACCTCCAGGGAGATGGTTAGGGGCAGCAGTTCTCAGAGTATGATTTGGGGGTATCTGGGGGTTCCTAAAACCCTCTCAGGGTCCATAAGGTCAAAACTACTCTTCTAATAATGCTATTTGCCTTTTTCTCTATCATTTTCTCACAAGTGTACAGTTGAGTTTCCCAGAAGTTACGTGACACATGATATCAAAACAGATTGAATGTGGAAGTAGATACGTGAATCCAGTTGTCTTCTATTAAGCCAGACATTGAAGAAGTTTGCAAAAATGTGAAACAATGCCACCTTTTTTTTACTAATTATTTTCCAATTTGGAAAATATAGCTTTTTTCATACAAACAATAGACCTATTTTTTAAAATAAACTGATAAAACATTTCTACAATATCTTAGTTTGAACTTCTAATATGATAAATTTTGATAAATATTACCCACATAAACAACAGTTGTTTGGGATTATGAGACCAAAAAGTTCGAGAATTGCTGGTATAGGGCAGTGATTTTCAAACTCTAACCTGCTTTAGAATCACCTGGGTAGTTTATTAAAACAGATTGCTGGACCCTACCCCCAGAGTCTCTGATTGATTAAGTCTGGGATGGGGCCTAAACTTTTGTATTTCTAACAAGTTCCCAGCTGATGGTGATGCTGATGCTGCTGATTCAGGGAACACACTGGTGTAAGGATGCTGTGGTATGCCGACAAAATGTCCCCTTCAGGACCAAGGTACTTATTTTCCAGTGGCCAGAAGGGTTGCCTACTTGATGACTCACAGCTGAGTCCCTCCTGAAGCACTGCCCTGGGCAGAGGGAGCTGCTTTGTCCAATGTTACACCTCTTCTCCAGGGACAGCTCACATCTAATGACTGGTTGATGTGGGAGTACGAAGCCTGTCCCCTTTGCCTCAATGTGAGATAACTGAGGAGCCCTACCAGCACTGCTGCTGGGATCAGCTGAGACCCTTGTTGCATCTACATCACAGTCCAACACCTCACTCTGCCCAATCCAGCCTCCCTCACTCTTTTACAGGTGTTATGCCCAATATCACTCTGTAATAAACACAACTCTCCTTTCAGAGTCCCTTCCTCCCCAGGGAACCCAACATTTAACAAATTGGGAAAGGATGGGTCTGCTTTGTAGCCTGAATCATCCCCAGTCTCTCTGATGGGCAAGATGGCAGTTCTTCTGATGTCTAGACTTTCTTTGCTTTGTGTATGTCTGGACAAGTTTGATGCCCAAACCTCCAGTCCTGGGGCTATGGATTCCCCTACCGAGCATCCCCATCAGTGTGTAGTGTACTGGAGGTGTGGTCACGGGCAATGACCAGGGCCAGTCATCCTGACAGTGGTGTTCTGGAGCCAGCTCATAGTGACGTGCATAAGCTGATTGTTATATTTTCAGGAATTTTTTAAGCTGGTTATTAAACATAACCATATTAAAAATTGTTATATAAATTTTAAGTTAAATAAGTTATATTAAAAACAAGACAAAAATACTCAAAACTCATCACTTCATAGTTATTTTACTGCATTTCACTATTATCTGTGCTTTTAAGGTTATTTATGTCTACTGAATCATATGGTGGAAATACCATATATTGGTGTGAAACTATGCATTTCTTCCTAACTGTGTTAAGTGAAGTCATGTTGATAGCTTAAAATCTGATATAATGGGAACATTTATACCATGCTGATTCACTAGACTTAAGAAAGTAATGGAAAAAATGTCAATAATATAGATTAAACTAAAAAGTGTGCTATGTCTATAGTCATTACATTATGAATAGCATAAAAATTTGAGAAAATATCTCCCAGTATTTGAAAACTATCATATGATTCAGCAAAGAAATTGTTCACATCTGTTATGGATTGAATTGTGTCCCCAAAAAACACGTGTTATAAATCCTAACTTCTATGCCTGTTGTTATAATCCCATTTGGGAAGGGGTTGTCTTTGTTATGTTAATGAGGCAGGACTAGTGTAGGGTGTGTCTTGAGTCCATCTCTTTTGAGATATAAAAGAGATTAAACAAACAAGAGAGGGAGCAGAGATGAAGGAAGAGAGATGCCAAGCCACACAAAGATCAAAGATTGCCCAGGAGCAGAAGCTCGAAGAGACAAGGACCTGCTTCCAGACCTAGGGAGAGAGAAAGCCTTCCCCTAGAGCTGGCATCCTGAGTTTGGACTTCTAGCCTCCTAAACTGTGAGAAAATAAATTTCTGTTTGTTAGAGCCACCCACTTGTGGCATTTCTGTTATAGCAGCACTAGATAACTAAAACAATGTCATCAACAGGTGAAGTGAAGTTCTGACATACATCTTCATTGTTTCATTTTCATCTTGATTATTAACATAAATGAAAACATCAGCTAACATTCATGTCAGAACTACACTTGTTCATCAGTTGCAACCATAAGTTGGCTACAGATGCAAGGGTTCTGCAAAAATTCATGAAAGGCCTCTTGAGAATCAATTGGCTGTAAAGAATTTATAATTAAGAGTGTTGCATATATTATTATTATTTGTGAATTTTACATTATGTTATTAAGAATTTGGCTGTTAACCAAAAGGTTGGCAGTTTGAATCCACCAGCTGCTCCTTGGAAACTCTATGTGGCAGTTCTGCTCTGTCCTATAGGGTCACTATGAGTCAGAATTGACTTGATGGCAATGGGTTTGGATTTTGGTATTTTATGTTACACATCTTTTATATCAGTAAATAAATAAACTTTTGAGTGAGAGCTTTCTCTCTTTCTCACACACACCCCCACACATACACACACACATCAGAGATCTGGTTGTTAAACATTTACTAGTACACCACTGGTGAGTACCCTTCAGAAAACAGGAAAGCCAGGTGGCCAAGAGCTTAAACAACTGCTAAACTCGGTGGGAAAACAGACAAGGACTGAAGTCTTCCATCCCAGCTTAGGAACTGCCCATTTCATCCGCTAACCGGGGAGACCATCAGAGGCTCTTCCATTCCTCTTAGCTCTTCACTGATGGAAAGCCTATGCTTTACCCACTAGTGTGACTGGAAATCTGATATTCTTATTTATCTGAGTCCTATTTTTCTAATTCTTATGGTCCTATTGATTCATATCTTCTTATTCTTCTGGTCCTATTGATTTGTACCTTCTAATATCAACTGTTGGCTGAGCATTGGAATAGAGAAGAAGATGTGTTTCTGCTCTTGAGTAGTTAAAGTCTAAAAAAAGCACAGGACTTCCAGCAAAATGGCACTCCAGGCAGAAGCACCACACCGTCCCTCCACAGCAAAGATCCGAAAACTAAGCCAAACAGAGAAAACAGCAATCCTCAAACCCTAAAACATCAAATGAAGAGATAAAGAATTCAGCCAAGCACCAAATGGAGTGAGAAAACTGACAGAGGAAGGAGAGCGTGGAGAGATTCATGCAGAGGTCCCCTATCAGCTAACACAGCGTGGATCCGCCATCTTGGACTCCTATCGGAGACCAGCAAATGGGGGTACAAAAAGCAGCTTCACAGAGCTTCCAGTGGGAGACAAAACAACTGGTAATTTGCAATATACGCTTTCCCACCACTCACACTTCTTCACCCCCACTCAGCCTCCTATGCTTCCTGCGGCCACAGTCTCTTGTCCGGTAAGCATGGCTGCTTGGATTCCATCTGCCCGCACTGGCCGGCTCCCTGACTGCCGTTTGTTGGCTGCTGGTGTTGCTTTTTTCCGCTTCTTTTGATTTCTTCCTTACCTCTCACCACCTCCCCCTCCTTTCGCTCAAATACCTGGCTCCATGCGCCATCTTTGCTTCTTCCTGAGGGGCTGTGGAGCTCTGTTTGAGTGTGGAACTGCTTCCTGGTCTGGGCTGCCAGGCTGGTGGGATCCCAGGGCTTTTGCTTGTTTGTTTGTTTTGAATTGTTTGTTTTCTTTTCCTTTTCTCGAGTTGGGAGCCCATTCTGGCTGGGAGGTGCTGCGCGGCTTGGGACCTACCCCCTCGGCTTACACAGACATGCAGAGGGATCCCTAAGGGAATTTCTTTTTTTGTGGGTTTTTTTTTCCTCCTGTTTTTTGGGGGGCATTTCTTGTTCTTTTTTTCTTTTTTTTAAATTTGTTTTGTTTTCCTTTCCCTCTTTTTCCCTTTTTGTCTTTCTTCATTACTCAGTTTCTTGTCTATACCTTCCTTCTCTTCCTGTTCCCTGAATACCTGGTGCTGAATACCTCTACGCCTTCTAGCCAGGCTGTACTGCTACACCTGAGAACAACCTCCCCAGACCTCGTAGCTGCACCAGTGGGGTCCCTGTGAGCTTTGCTGTTCTTTTTCCTTTCTGATTTTTATTTATTCATTCTATTCTTCTCTTTTCTTTTCTTTTTCTTCTTCTCCCCCTTTTTGTTTTTCTCCATTTCATAGTCTCTCATCTCTCCACTCCAATGGCAAGCTCGCCTAGCACTCTTTTTTGTTTGTTTGTATGTTTTTGGCTCCTGTTCCTCTCTCCTCACTCCAATATCCATCTTAGTTCCACACATAACAATCTCCCCCCTCCATCCTGCCTACCTGCACTGTGCACTTAACATCATACCAACAAGCAGCACAGGCACGGCCTACCAGAACCTGCCCTGCACTGATTACTGACCCGGCCTAGTGGCTGTAGTAAGTGCCACAAACAACCCATCCCAGTAACTCCTCTTCAGCTAGACATTTCCTGCTGTAACATATCTGAGTGACTGACCCTGCCAATTGTAGAAGGAGGTGAAAACAATCATGCCCACAGACAAGCAAACAACAAAGAACACACAGCCCACCTGCTCAGCCATAGCCAAAGAAAAAAAAGGAGGAAACAAACAAATCTACAATCAATAAATGAGAAAAATAACTACTGAATGCCCCGAAGACAACAGACAATATCAAAACATTTACTAAAACAGGACAGGATGGTTCCAGTAGGCACACAAAATAAAACACCAGATAACTTTCCAGTGGAAGAAAAGACACTAGAACTATCTGATAGGGAATTCAAATCTCTAATACTCAGAATTATCCAAGAGTTAAAGCAAAAAGCAGACAAAAGTGAGGAAAAAATAGACAAATTCATGGAAAATGCAGACAAAGTCATTAAACACAGACAATAAATGGAAGAATTCAGGAAAACAATCCAGAAACAAAAAGCCAAAATAAATTCACAACTAAAAATTATAAAAAAACAACAATTAGAAATCCAAAAGATAAATAACAAGATTTCAGAAAAGAGCAGTGCCATAGAAGGGTTGAGGAGCATATTTGAAATGGTGGAAGACAGATCAGTGAAACTGAAGACAAACACTTCGATACAATTCTGTTCTAGGAGAACTGAGAAAAAAGAAGAAAGAAAAATGAAGAGACCCTGAGAGTTATGTGGGATACAATCAAAAGCAAAAATTTGAGATTGGTCGGAGTTCCAGAACAGGGGGGGAAAACAGAAAACACAGAGAGGATCATTAAAGAACTGCTGACAGAAAATGTCCCCAGTATCATGAAAGATGAAAAACTGGCCATCCAAGAAGCTCAACGAACCCCATATAGGATAGACCCCAAAAGAAAATCACCAAAGCATATCATAATCACACTTGCCAAAACCAAAGACAAAAAATCCTGAGAGCAGCTCGTGAAAAACAAGAAGTCACACACAGAGGAGAAACAATAAGAATAAGCTCAGATTATCTGGCAGAAAAAATGCAGGCAAGAAGGCAATGGGATGACCTATATAAAACCTTGAAAGAAAAAAATTGCCAGCCAAGAATAATATATCATGCAAAACTCTCATTCAGATATGACGGTGAAATTAGGACATTTCCAGACAAACAGAAGTTAAGGGAATATGTAAAAACCAAACCAAACTTACAAGAATTATTAAAGGGAGTTCTTTGATCTGAGAACAAACAACTTCAGCTCACAGGCAGAATCTAGGACCCAGGATCACATCAGCCAGATACCAATCT
Organism: Trichechus manatus latirostris; assembly: GCF_000243295.1. NCBI lineage: Eukaryota > Metazoa > Chordata > Mammalia > Sirenia > Trichechidae > Trichechus > Trichechus manatus. The sequence continues at coordinate 1,297,164 of NW_004444063.1, forward strand.
AGGAAATGAACTCTCAAGGACTATCCAAAACCAAAAACAATAAAACAGTGAATCAGAGCAGTTAATCTGTACATGACAACAACATGAGAACAATAAAAGAGGGAATAAACGGTGTAGGTATAGAACCTTCTAATGGAGAGGAAGGCAAGGTGATACCAAGTAATAATAGACAGCTTCAAACTTAGACAGATAAG
>NW_004444063.1:1303486-1327931 GCF_000243295.1 Trichechus manatus latirostris
CTCATCCCTTCGGGAGCAAGGGAGAATGAAGAGAACAGGATACAAGGAAAAGATTAGTCCAAAGGACTAATGGACCACAGCTACCAAGGCCCCACCAGCCTTCACCAGACTGAGTCCAGTAGAGCTAGCTACCAGCACTGACTGCTCTGACCGGGGTCACAACAGAGGGTTCTGGATATAGCTGGAGAAGGATGTAGAACAATATTCTAACGCACACACACAAAAAAGACCAGATTTACTAGCCTAGAGCAGACCGTAGAAACCCTGAGAGTATGGCCCCCAGACACCATTTTAGCTCAGTGATGAGGTCACTTCTGAGGTTCACCATTCAGCCGGGGATTGGACAGCCCCATAAAACCAAATGGGACTAATGAGGCACAGCACTCCAGGGACAAGGGCTAGAAGGCAGAAGGTGACAGGAAAGCTGGTGATAGGGAACCCAAGGTTGAGTAAGGACAGCGTTGATGTGTTGTGAGGTTGTTATCCATTGTCATAGGGTAACATGTACTAACTGTTTAATGAGAAACTATTTTGTTGTGTAAAACTTCATCTAAAGTGACAATAGCAGCACAATTGGAATAGTGTAGTCTATGTCACTGATCTGTGCATGTAGAAATTTTTGAAATTGTGTATCTTTGGCTATGTATATTTTCACCAAAAAAAAAAAAGTCGAGAAGGGAGAGGGTTGACATGTCGTGGGGTTGTTAACCAATGTCGTAAAACAATATGTGTACTACTGTTTAACGAGAAACTATTTTTTCTGTAAACCTTCACCTGAAGTACAATTAAAAAATAAAAAAAATAAAAAAGAGTACAGACACACACGAATAATAAAATATAGTGACACACGTACAAATCTAAGTAAAAAGAGAACCTCATAAATGTCTATTGGACAGAACTCCTGAAAGTGTCAGGTGACTCACTGTATATTAAGGAAACTTCACAGAGGAGAGGATATATGAGTAACACCTTTGCAGGACTGATGGGACCTGCCAGGTGGAAAAGGGTGTCAAATGGAAAGAACATTATGTTCAAGCACACAGAAGGAATTCAGGAGAGAGCCTTTGATTTTTGGTCATGGGAACTGTGCAGAGCTGGTCCCCAAAGAGTGAATGTTTTCTGATCAGCATTAGGTCTGCAGGCATCAGAGAGAGGTCAGCTGGCTTATGTGAGAATCACAACCCTGACTAAGGCCATGCTCACAGGCTATAATCCCCTGAGCTAACTGGACACTATTTCTATATTTCTGTGCTTCCACAGCTTTGTATAATGGTTTAGAGGTTTTATTATTAAACTCACTGGAAGAGTCTAGGGAACTGATTTCCCTGAAAATCTTCCAAAGACAGGACTTGTCTCCTTCCTTGTTTGGGATGGTTTGAATACACCTTCTGGGTGGAAGGTGCTGACAGGGCATCAGGTGATCTACAACCTTTGCTGTTGGACTCTATGATCATATCGAGAGTTGGTCTACTCACCCTCAGCTTGGAACATTGGTATGGATGAACTAAAGTCCTGGCAAAGTTCCTGGAGTGTCTAGCCACCTGTACTAAAAAGCTGGTCCATTTCCCATTCAGTAAAAGAAGGAGTTATTGTAGCAATGAAATCAGGACATAACTCAGGTCCCTCGAGACCACTCTATAGTGATAGCTTCCAGCTCATTCTCTGGGACCATGAGGCTTCAATGAGCAGACAGGAGCAATGAGGAGACAGTACAGTGTGGTCAAATAAGAACAGTCTGTGTTAGCTGTCACTTGACTGAGGAAGATTGACAGGCTCCAAGTTGGCAAGCCATTTAAGATGTACCACATCATAATAACTTTTGTTTGTATTTCTGTCTTCCTGGTAAGACTGCCAGCTCCTTGAAGGCAAAGAATAGATTTGATTAGTCTCTGGATCCTAAGTGTTTGGTGGTTGGTTAGATGGAGGGATATATGGATGGATGAATGGATGGATGGATGGATGGATGGATGGACGGGTGGATGTTCAATCTTTCCCTAAAAGAACTAACAATGAAAAATTTAAGTAACTTAAAAAAAAAGTTCATTAAACACTTAAATACATGCTAAGCATTTTTCTAAGTGTTCTTTATGAATTATCTTATTTAATCTTCATAACAATCCTATGAGGCATATATAATTAGTATCCATATCTTACAAATGAGGAAACTTTTATTTAGAAAAGTGTAATCACTTTAAGATCACTGATAGGAGGATTATCACGAGATAACTAATGAGAATTCAGATTCAGATCTGTCTAACTCGAGTCTTAATTCTCAAACACAGTTGAGTAAGGGAGAGAACCCAGGTGTTGAGGGGAGGAAGGGAATAGAGTAGGCTGCGGTAGGGAGTGAGTGCTTCTTGGGGGAAGTAGAATTGTATCTGATGTCTAAAGGACAGCTATAATCTGGAGAACTGCAAAAGACAATGAAGAATATTCCAGAAGGGAGGTGAACAGAAGCTTGTTGAGACTGTGATGGTCTGAGCCAATCAGTGAAGAGATCAGAGAAGGATGGTTCCAATTCAGCCTTCCTCCTTTACCCTTCCCCTGGGGCCTGTCCATTAAAATGAAAAAAAAAAAAAAGTCAGTCCTGCACACTACTTCCTCCATCGGCCTACCTGAACCTTGCATGACTTATCCCAAGGAAGTGAGTAAAGCAGGAATGCCTACCTCAATGACAAGCTGACATGGGAGTTATTTCCATATGAGGTAGCTGCCTGCTCCTTGAGGCTTAGCCAGCTTTGCTTGAGGTCTTCACAGGGGCTACCATTGGAATTTTGAGAAGCAAAGAAAATAAGTTGAATCAGAGGCAGATTTGCAAGTAAGCAGGAAGCCACTTAGAACCCTTGTCAAGAGGAACTGCAATAGTCAGTGTTCAATTAGAAAGTGTAATGGAAGAAGGCACGTGGAGCAAGTCGCAGGGCAAGTGGAAGCAGTTCCCTCATGTTTGAAAATGGGACACACAGTGTTCTACCTTTCAGATTATGAGGTCAGAGTGTCAAATGGATCATCACTTCGAATGCTGAAGGCTTTGTGAAGAGGTGGAGAGAATCAATAGTTCTAATCTTCTAGGCAACGTTCCAGGCATTCCATATGTATCATCTAATTTAATACGTAGAACACTTCTACGAGGATATAGAGATTCAGAAAGGTTAATTGACTTGCCTAAAATCATCCAGCTTTTAAGTTGTTGAGTTGTATTTGAAAACCAGTTCTGCCAGGCTCCAAGTGCTTTGCACTACAAGTTCCCTTGGGCAAAAATATTCTACATGTTCTCCTTCTGGAAGTCGAGTATAATTGACTCTGGTGAAAACAGGTATCCTAACCATTAGCCCTATCAGAACACTCTAGATCACACAAATTATGGGGTATTAGAAAGGCTATAAGAACAGGTATCAGAAGAGCTGAGATGTAGTTCCTAGGCCTTTTGATGAGTAAATGTTTGACTCTTCTTAAATGTTGAGGCAGGATGTGTAAAGAAATTATGATAGTTCCTAACACAAAGCTAATGTGTAATAAGTATAGCTTATTATTATTTGAAACACTGAAAATTGCTTGAGGAGTTCTAGAAATGGCTTCATAGTTGGGAATCACAATCTTAGATAATCTACATAGTCTTTTCAAGTCTTAGCATTCTATAATTCTTCCTGCCTTCTCCATTCCCACCTTCCAGGTTTTCTAGAAAATTAGAAATTTCATAAAAGCAAAAAGTCACTCCTAATCTTACTTAGAAGCGATGAGTTGACATTCATTTTATTTCCTTTTAGTCTACAATCCTATTTTTTTAAATAATAAAAATTATTCTATATAAACAAATTCTATCATATTTTTTTTCATTTAACTTTGTATCATAAGTACTTTCTCACATTTTTAAAAATTTCCCTCAATATCACTTCTAATAAATAAAGAACAATCCATCATTTAGATATTCTTATGATGCTAGACATGCAGCTTGCTTATAACTTTTGGCTAAAAGACATAATGCTTCAATTAATGTCTTTGTGCAATAGATCATAGCATATAAAATCATTTCCTCTGGACAGAAACTTTTATACACACCATCCAACTTCTTGACTTATAGGTCTTTTTGACTACTGAAGCTATTTCTTCAAGCATTTTTTTTTTAAAGATATCTGTGTGGTGGCGGTTGTTGTTGTTGTTAGGTGCTCTTGAGTTGGTTCTGACTCATAGCGACCCTATGTACAGCAGAGTGAAACACTGCCTGCTCCTGCGTCATCTTGATAATCATTGCTATACTTGAGCCCATTGTTGTAGCCACTATGTCAATCTAGCCCGTTGAGGGTCTTTCTCTTTTTTGCTGACCCTCCACTTTACCAAGCATGATATCCTTCTCCAGGGACTGGTCCCTTCTGATAGCATGTCCAAAGTGAGATGAAGTCTTGTCATCCTGTCTTCTAAGGAGCATTCTGACTGTACTTCTTCCAAGACAGATTTGTTCGTTCTTTTGGCAGTCCATGGTATACTCAATATTCTTCACCAACACCACAACTCAAAGGCATCAATTCTTCTTTGCTCTTCCTTATTCATTGTCCAGCTTTCTCATGCATACGAGGCGACTGAAGACACCATGGCTTGGGTCAGGCACATCTTAGTTCTCAAAGTGACATCTTTGCTTTTTAGCACTTTAAAGAGGTCTTTTGCAGCAGATTTGCCTAACTCAATGTGTCTTTTGATTTCTTGACTGCTGCTTCTATGAATGGTGATTGTGGATCCAAGTAAAATGAAATCCTTGACATCTTCAATCTTTGCTCCATTTATCATGATGTTGCTTATTGGTCCAGTAGTGAGGACTTTTGTTTTCTTTATGTTGAGGAGTAATCCATACTGAAAACTGTAGTCTTTGATCTTCATCAGTAAGTGCTTCAAGTTCTCTTCACTTTCAGCAAGCAAGGTTGTATCATCTGCATATTGCAGGTTGTTCATGAGTCTTCGTCCAATCCTGATGCCACATTCTTCATATAGTCCAGCTTCTCGGATTATTTGCTCACCATACAGATTGAATAGGTATGGTGAAAGGATACGACCCTGACAGACACCTTTCTTGACTTTAAACCACACAGTCAGTATCCCCTTGTTCTGTTAGAACAACTGCCTCTTGATCTATGTACAGGTTCCTCATGAGCACAATTAAGTGTTCTGAAGTTCCCATTCTTCACAATCCATAATTTGTTATGATCTACACAGTCGAATGCCTTTGCATAGTCAATAAAACACAGGTAAACATCTTTCTGGTATTCTCTGCTTTTAGACAGGATCCATCTGATGTCAGCAATGATATTCCTGGTTCCACATTGCCATGGATTGAATTGTGTCCCCCCAAAATATCTGTCAACTTGGCTGGGTCATGATTCCCAGTACTGTATAATTGTGTACCATTTTGTAATCTGATGTGATTTCCTTATATGTTGAAAATTCAATGACTATGATCTAATAAGATGGATTAGTGGCAGTTATACTGATGAGGTATACAAGATTGGATAGTGTCTTAAACCAATCTCTTTTGAGATATAAAAGAGAGAAGCGAGCAGAGACACATGGGAACCTCACACCATCAAGAAAGCAGTGCCAGAAGCAGAGTGTGTCCTCTGGAGCTGAGGTTCCTGTGCTGAGATGCTCCCAGACCAAGGAAAGACTGATGCATCACAAGGACATCCCTCCAGAACCAACAGAGAGAGAAAGCCTTCTCCTGGAGCTGATGCCCTGAATTTGGACTTGCAGCCTACTGGACTGTAAGAGAATATACTTCTCTTTGTTAAAGCCATCCACTTGTGCTATTTCTGTTATAGCAGCACTAGATGACTAAGACACACGTCCTCTTCTGAATCTGACTTGAATTTCTGGCAGTTCTCTGTCAATGTACTGCTGCAGGTACTTTTGAATGATCTTCAGCAAAATTTTACTTGTGTGTGATATTAACTATGTTGTTTGATAATTTCTGCATTCAGTTGGATCCCCTTTCTTTGGAATAGGCATAAGTATGGATCTCTTATGCAGGTGGTACATTTACTTAACATCAGTATTTCTGAAAGTATTTCCCTGCTGCTTTTACATATGAATTATTGGATCCTATTCTTGGATAACATTGCAAAGAATGGGAATTCCAGATCACTTAATTGTGCTCATGCGGAACCTGTACATAGACCAAGAGGCAGTCGTTGAAACAGAACAAGGGGATATTGACTGTGTGGTTTAAAATCAGAAAAGGTGTGTGTCACGGTTGTATCCTTTCACCATACTTATTCAATCTGTCTGCTGAGCAAATAATCTGAGAAGCTGGACCGCATGAAGAAGAATGTGGCATCAGGATTAGAGGAAGACTGATGAACAACCTGCAGTATGCAGATAACATACCCTTTCTTGCTGAAAGTGAAGAGGACTTGAAACACAGATGAAAATCAAATACTAAACAGCCTTCAGTATGGATTACACCTCAACACAAAGAAAACAAAAATTCTCACAACTGGACCAATAAGCAGCATCATGATGAACACAGAAAATATTATCCTCAAGGATTTCATTTTACTTATATCCACAATCAACGTCCATGGAAGCAGTGGTCAAGAAATCAAATAACCCATTGCATTGGGCAAATCTGCTGCAAAAGACCTCTTTAAAGTGTTAAAAAGCAAAGACGCCACTTTGAGGACTAAGGTGCGCCTGACCCAAGCCATGGTGTTTTCAATGGTCTTACATGCATGTGAAAGCTGGACAATGAATAAGGAAGACTGAAGAAGAATTGATGCTTTTGAATTACGATGCTGGCAAATAATATTTAATATACCATAGACTGCCTGAAGAATGAATAAATCTGTCTTGGAAGAATTACAGCCAGAATGCTCCTTAGAAGCGAGGATGGGGAGACTTCTTCTCATGTACACTGGACATGTTATCAAGAGGGACCAGTCCCTGGAGAAGGACATCATGCTTGGTAAAATAGAGGGTCGGCAAAAAAGAGGAAGACTGTCAACGAGATGGACTGACACAGTGCATGCAACAATGGGCTCAAACATAACATCAATTTTGAGATGGTGCAGAACAGGGCAGCGTTTCGTTCTGTTGCACATAGGGTCGCTATGAGTCAGAACCAACTCAATGGCATCTAACAATAACATTGTTTTACCCAATGTCCCTGAGTGGTGCAAATGGTTTGTGCTCAACTTCTCACCTAAAGAATGGCAGTTCTGATCCACTCAGCCATGCTGCAGGAGAAAGGTCTAGTGATCTGCTTCTGTAAAGATTACAGCCAAGAAAACCATATGGAGCAGTTCTACTTTGTAACACATGGGGTTGCCATGACTTGGAGTCGACTCAACAGCAACAATTCTTTTTTTTAATATTTATTATTGTTTTCTCAAAACAATTGCTTTCTTGTTGTTGTTGTTAGGTGCCGTCGAGATTGCTCTTATGTTTTATAATTTAGTATCACAGAGAAAATGTTTGAATCCAGTCAGATATATGTTTCTTTGTGGGTCATTTGTGGGTCATCTAAAAGAATGCTTGTAGAATTATTTTTTCTTCTAATTAAAATATTTTATTTCAGATCTGTATCTAGGTACGGGTCATTTTTATTGATTTTATAAGGAAATGTGGTGAGGTTCTTCCCTCAATATCTTACTATTAAAATCCCACCTTACTAAAAAAACAAAAAATTCTGCAGAATATACTTCAATTATGTTCTTAGTTACTGATTCATAATAATGATTCCAGATTTTTTTTCTAAAATTCTTAGAATTGTTAAATGGAATCTCTACCCACTATTCTCGCTATATAATATCACTCCTGCAGTTTTTATACTTGTCCTATTTCTTTAATTGTTAAACATAAAGTTTGTTTTTGTATCACAGAATTGAATTTTTGTATAATTTCTGATCTTTAATGCCTCCAATGTAGATTTAATTCTGTATTTTTAGTTTACCTGAAGTCTTTATTTTATCTGTCTTCCCCTCCATCTTATTATGGTGGCTTTTCATTTTAGCTTATTCTACCCTTCTGAATCTTTGTTTCTGTTTCATAGAGGCCATATCTCCCGGCATCTTATTAAGGGTCCAGATAATTTTCTAATCTTTTTTTTTCTGAATCCTGTAGTAAATTATCTTCAGAGATTTGCTATTCTTCTGCACCTTCAGAATAATACTACATTTCAACAATCCCTTATAATATTCACATCGATCCTATGTAGTATTTTTTCTCATGTGCTTAAATAAGGTGAGCTTCATCCAGAGCCAAATGTTACTGTGTGTGTTATCTACCTTTGGTGACTTTGAACACTAATCTACTTTTCTTCTCACACTTTATAACCAAAGAACAAAATTATATGCATCATTCTCAGCCCAGTCGCTTATTTCCAGTAGGCACTCAACCACTGTGGGTCCCTAGCCTAAGGTGACCGTCTACCTGCCTTCCTGGATTCCTCACTTTCTGAAGAAATGGAGAATGTGACAAACTATGATTCTGTGCATGCCTTATGGCCAGAACATCTCTTTTCATGTATACTTAAAGTACATGTGATTGAAAAAGCAAAACCAAAAACAAACAAAAAAACTCCCATGGACAAAATGTTTGCATTCATGCACACATATACATGCACACAAACACACAGAGACACACACACTCTTCCTCCTCCATACATCTTCTTTAGTTGTTTCCTCAGAGCTTGTATAGCTGAATAATATAAAATGTACTGAAAAAGTGTGTGTGAGGAGTATACTTTTTGAGTGAAGGAAAAACATTTGTCTGCTGAAAAAGCAGCACCACGCAGATGGAACATAACACTCCACTTTCTTGGTTGTGCTTTTGAGCTAGGTGGATAGGGATGGACAAAAGTTCTAACTACTTCCTTTTGAGCGGGAAGAGGGTTTTCATAGGTGAGATAGTGGAAATATGAGAAAAGTTGTGTCCAAGGCTATTACAAGATTTCTTCTTAAGCCAGAAGCTAACAGTCTAGGGACCAAAAGGTTCATCTGGTTTTCTTGGGTCACAGGGACTAGGTGAACCCAGTCTACAATCTATTTAATTTCTCCAAGGTTAGAAGCAAGCTTTACTGCCATGACCCTTTTATCAACTCTTCCCCATCATCAACTTCCTAGTATTTTCTGCCTCTCCCATTTTTCCAAATAGTTCTCCCTTTCATTTAAAGTCTTCAACTTTCCCTTGCACCACCATGTTCTCAAACATTCCTCTTACTGGGATGAATTCTATACAGCACCGAAGTGATCTTTCTGTAGCAATGAGATGTGAGAATATTCATTTTCTTCTACATGTCTCTAATTTACAAAACATAGCTATCATCAATTTCTAATGCAGTGGATAGTTATGCTTAATTATTTTTTTACTTCATTTCCCACTAATGTGTTTAGGGGAAGTGATTATTGGAGATGTGATTGAAGTACTAGAAATGCCATTTGGGAGACAGATGGTTTGTCTCAACCCAAGAGCTCCATTCGTAAATGGAGAAATGGAGCCAACTCCACATGGGACAGTGGACGCGAGCTCCCAGAATTGGTTTGTGTGTGCTCATGCATGTGCGAGCATGTGGTTATAGAGGTTACTGGTTAGGAATCTCTGTGTGGAAACAGGGTCTGCATAGTTTCAAGACTCATTAAAATTTAGCAAGTTGTGAAGTGACAAGCTCCATAGATCTCTGAGTGAATAATGTTCCCTTTAGTGACTTTGTATATTTCAAGATGTAATGATCATTCAGAACTCATTACCATCTGAAAAAATTGGCGGCAGGGGGGGTTGGTAGTAACTTAACAATTGTCCTTCACTAGTGTTAATTCCTGCCTTTGGAGGCAGAAATAGAAATTGTAGGGGGAAGAATAAATGCCCAAATTCAAACCACTCTCTCCTTCCTAATATACTCCTGTCCTCTCCCATCTCTTCCTCCCTACAGTGTGACAAACCTGTTCTCAAGGATTCTTGCTTCCTTCTCCACTTACATCTTTCTGCTTTCTTCTGTCAAATGCTCAAAGCATGTTTCCCTTCTTACCCACTAGAATATCTCTCTCCTGTCATTTAAATTCCATCTCATTCAGGAAACCTATGCTGGAGCCCTGGTGGCAAAATGGTTAAGAGTTGGGCTGCTAACCAAAAGGTTGTCAGCTCAATTCTACCAGCTGCTCCTTGGTAATCCTACATACAGGGGCAGTTCTACTCTGTCCTATAGGCTCAACTATGAGTCAGAACCAACTCGACAGCACATAACAACAACAATATGCTGGACTTGGCCCAAATTCCAGCCTCAGATATCCCTACCCTTTTGCCCAAATCAAATCATCCAGAAGAAGAAAAGGATAAAAATAAGCATAAACAAGCATCATCGTAACTGTGAATTGTAAAATTATGATTAATGATAGCTCAGAACCGCCAAAAATTTTAGAAGTGTATATATGGCATGTTGCCAAATACTGAAATTCATGGAGAACATTTCTATCCAAATGCTAATAATAAAAATACAATAATGGCAATAATAATAATTGTTTAGAGAGGGTCTATTATATGACAAGAAGTCCCTGGGTGGTGCAAACTGTTAAGTGCTCATCTGTCTACTAACTGAAAGGCTGATGGTTTGAATTCAAACAGAGGTGCCTCAAAAGAAAGCCCTAGAGATCTACTTCCATGAGATTACCAAGCCAAAACCCACTGCTATCGAGTTGATTTTGACTCATAGCAACCCTATAGGACAGAGTAGAACTGCTCCACAGGGGTTCCAAGGCTGTAAATCTTTATAGAAGCAGACTGCCACATCTTTCTCGCTCGGAGTGGCTGGTGGGTTTGAATGCTGACCTTTTGGTTAGCAGCCAAACACTTTAACCACTGCACCACCAGGGTTCCTCCATAAGATTACAACTATTGAAAACCTTATGAGCACAGTTCTACTCTGAAGCATATGGGGTCACCATGAGAAGGAATTAACTTGACAGCAACTGGTAGTTTTTTAAATTTTTTTGGTTTGGTTAGCCATGTGAAGGCCTTTATCTTATGGATGATGGGGAATCACTGGCGAGTTTTAAGAAGAGAAGTGATGGGATTTAGTTCTTTTCTCTGCATGCAGAGTGGGGGTTTAGGGGGGATGAAGATGTATCCATGGTGGCAGAAAAACCAATCAAGAGACAACTGCCATGGTCCAGGTAAGAAATAAGCTCAAACCACTGCAGAGGAGTGATGTCTTCTGGGCATCTTCAGAGAGAGAGCACAAGCAAATGTGTTTTCAGTTACCATTTGTAGTATAACAACGGTGTCCAAAAAACAAAACGTAATCATTTTGAGAGATTTTTCTAATCTTTTCTGACACACTTAACTCCATTTAATTCTAAAAGAAGACTTTGCATTTGGCCCCATTTCCCCTTTTGCATTTTACTGTTGTCTATAACAGTGAAGAAATTGAAGATTTTTTTACCAACTCTTGCAATGTGAAATTGATTAAACATGCAATCAGGGTGTTGATAATTACTGGTGATTGGAATGGGAAAGTTGGAAACAAATAAGAAGGATTGGTAGTTGAAAATCATGGCCTTGGAAGACCAATGACTTCTTCATTGCAAATATCTTTTTTCACCAACATAAATGATGACTATACACGTGGACCTTGCCAGATGGAATACACAGAAATCAAATCGGCTGCATCTGTGGAAAGAGATGTTGGAAAAGCTTAATATCGTCAGTCAGAACAAGGCCAGGGGCTGACTGTGGAACAGACCATCAATTACTCGTATGCAAGTTCAAGTGGAAGCTGAAGAAAATTAGAACAAGTCCCAAGAGCCCAAGTATGACCTTGAGTATGTCCCACCTGAATTTAGAGACCATCTCAGGAATAGATTTGATGAGCTGAGCACTAGTGACCCAAGACCAGACGAGTTGTGGGATGACATCAAGGACATCATACATGAAGAAAGCAAGAGGTCATTAAAAAGACAAGAAAGAAAGATAGACCAAAATGAATGTCAGAAGAGATTCTGAAACTTGCTCTTGAATGATGAGTAGTTAAAGGGAAAGGAAGAAACGATGAAGTAAAAGAGCTGAACAGAAAATTTCAAAGAGCAGTTCGAGAAGGTAAAGTATTATAATGACTTGTGCATAGACCTGGAGATAGAAAACCAAAAGGGAAGAATACGTTCAGCCTTTCTCAAGCTGAAAGAACTGAAGAAAAAATTGAAGCCTCGAGTTGCAATATTGAAGGATTCCACAGGGAAGGTATTAAACAACGCAAGAAGCTTCAAAAGAAAATGGAAGGAATACACAGAGTCACTATACCAAAAAGAATTGGTCGCTGTTCAACCATTTCAGGAGGTAACATATGATCAGGAACTGAAGGTACTGAGGGAAGAAGTCCAAGCTGCACTGAAGGCATTGGTGAAAAACAAGGCTCCAGGAATTGATGGAATACTAATTGAGATGTTTCAACAAATGGATGCGGCACTGAAAGTGCTCACTCGTCTACCCCAAGGAATTCGGAAGACAGCTACCTGACTAACTGACTGGAAGAGATTCATATTTACTCCTATTCCCGAGAAAGGTGATCCAACAGAACGTGGAAATTATCAGACAATATCATTAACATCACATGCAAGTAAAATTTTGCTGAAGATCATTCAAAACTACCTGCAGCAGTACATCGACAGGGAACTGCCAGAAATTCAAGCCAGTTTCAGAAGAAGATGTGGAATCAGGGATATCATTGCTGATGTCAGATGGATCCTGGCTGAAAGCAGAGAATACCAGAAAGATGTTTGCCTGTGTTTTATTGACTATGCAAAGGCATTGAACTATGTGGATCATAACAAATTATGGATAACATTTTGAAGAACAGTAATTCCAGAACACTTAATTGTGCTCATGAGAAACCTGCACGTAGATCAAGAGGCAGTAGTTCTAACAGAACAAGGGAATGCTGTGTGGTTTAAAGTCAGGAAATGTGTGTGTCAGGGTTGTATCCTTTCACTATATTTATTCAATCTGAATGCTGAGCAAATAATCCAAGAGGCTGGACTGTATGAACAAGAATGGGGCACCAGGATTAGAAAAAGACTCATGAACAATCTGCGTTAAGCAGATGGCACAACCTTGCTTGTTGAAAGTGAAGAGGACTTGAAATATTTATTGATGAAGATCAAGTACTACAGCCTTCAGTATGGGCTACACCTCAAAATAAAGAAAATAAAAGCCCTCACAACTGGACCAATAAGCAACATCATGATAAACGGAGAAAAGATTGAAGTTGTCAAGGATTTCATTTTCCTTGGATCCACAATCAATACCCATGGAAGCAGCAAAGAAATCAAACGACACATTGCATTGGGCAAATCTGCTGCGAAAGACCTCTTTAAAGTGTTAAAAAGCAAAGACGTCACCTTGAAGACTAAGGTGCACCTGACCCAAGCCATGGTGTTTTTGATCGCCTCATATGCATGCACAAGCTGGACAATGAATAAGGAAGACCTAAGAAAAATTGATGCCTTTGAGTTGTGGTGTTGGTGAAGAATATTGAATATACTCTGGACTGTCAAAAGAACAGACAATCCGTCTTGGCAGAAGTAGAGCCAGAATGCTCCCTTAGAAGCAAGGATGATGAGACTTCCTGTCACATACTTTGGACTTGTTATCAGGAGGGACCAGTCCCTGGAGAAGGACATCATGCTTGGTAAAGTAGAGGGTCAGAGAAAAAGAGGAAGACCCTCAAAGAGATGGATTAATACAGTGGCTGCAACAATGGGCTCAAGCATAACAATGATTGTGAGGACGGCTCAGGACCGGGCAGTGTTTTATTCTGTTGTACATAGGGTTGGTATGAGTTGGAACTGACTGGATGGCACCTAACAACAGCAACACAATAGTGAGAACTCTGCTGAGAAATAGCTGCAGAATGGTTTCCACTTAAAACAATTCAACATCTTACTTTACCATGGTTCCCCTTTCATTTTAAAACAAGGTTGTTTGTATGGATAAGTCACCTGAATATAGAACCCCAATGAGTCTCATTTGAAAACAGCGCTGTATACCAAATACCAGCTTAGTATTCTTTCAGTGGGAGGTCTCTCTGAGGGAAACCATCTCACAAATCGTCAGGCTCCTCTTGCAAGCTTTTTCTAGCTGTTTCTGAAGTAGATCTCCGTGGGCCTGCAGTGCCCTCTCCTGGTATCTTGAAGTTATAGTTTGACATTCTCATTTTTCAAGCACTGAGGAAGTTATTCTGATAGAAAGAAGCATTGTTAAAATTTACTTTCTCTACCTGGAGAGCTAAATTAACTAATTATTTGGCGTCCGGAGTTGTGGAGAATGGGCTTACGTGGGGATCAAAGGAGACTTATTTTTCCATAGGCAAGGTAAAGGAGACAACTGAAATATTAAACAAAACAAACAAAAAGCCTGAATGTGCTGTCTGAAGCTGGGTTCAGATATCAGTTTTGCCTCTTGCCTACCACGTGACACTGGGCAGGTTATTTCCCCTTTGCTCCTCACTGAGCCTTGTGAGCACTGGCTGTGATCATGCATCTGACAACCACGCATGGTAAAAGTTCAACGTATGTCATAGAAAAATCTGAAGTTTCCTTAAAGGAGTGTGATTCATACAACTTTTCTAAGGAAACAAATCCATTAGCAAATATCAAGAGCCTGAAACAAAGTTTATGTGACTTTTGACTCGATAATAAGACTTTTAGAATGTATCTTAAGGAAAAAGAATTGAAATGTGGAAAAAGTTGTAGGTACAAAAGATGTCATTACGGTGTTAAGGATAATACAAATTAGAAATAATCCAAATGTCCAAAAACTAAAGAAATGGTTACATCAACTTGCTATTCCATTCTATGTTTCTATGCTGCCATTTAAAAACAAGGTTTATGATAATTTTTGAATTAAATTGTTTATACTGTTAAGAAAGAACAGGCTATATGTTACATCAGGAGTCCCTGAGTGGTGCAGAGAGTTAAGTGCTCCACTATTAGCCAAAAGCCTGGCAGTTGGAGCCCACCCAGGGGCTCCTCAGAAGACAGGCTTTGCAATCTGCTTCCGGAAGGTCACAGCCTTAAAAACCCTATGGAGCAGTTCTACTCTGCATACATGGATCACTGTGAGTCAGAATCAACTTGATGGCAATCAACAACAACAACATGTATCAAGTATTACCTCAGAGAAGTAAATAAAAACAAATAGAAAAATCTTTGAAATGAAAAAAATTGCTAATGTCAGGTATTGGTAAGGTTAAGGGGAAAATAGGAACCTGGGTGGCCTAAGCAGTTTGCAGTTGGCTGCTACCTGAAAGGTCTGAACCCACCCAGCAGCTCTGCAGAAGAAAAGAGCTGGCAATCTACGCCCATAAAGATTACAGCCAAGAAAACCCTGTGGAGTGGTTCTACTGTGTAACACATGGGGTCACCACGAGTGACAGCAGCTAAAAACAAAATGAGGAAAATGGGTCAGAGCACATACTGTGATAGAAGTGAAGATTTGTAAAGTCACCCTATCATCTTTAGATATATTTATTAAGATAAAAATATAATCGCCTCCCCCCCCAAAAAAAAAAAATTATTATCGAGTCAATTCCTACTGATAGCGACCCTATAGGACAGAATACAACTGCCCATAGGGTTTCCAAGGCTGTAAATCTTTGCAGAAGCAGGCTGCCACATCTTTTTCCCTTGGAGTGGCTGGTGGGTTTAAACTTCGCCCTTATGATTGTAGCCAAGCTCTTAACCGCTGTGCCTCCAGGGGTCCTACACGTGATTTGATTCTTGGGCAATTACCCCAGAGAAAAACTTGTATATGAGCAAATGTGTGTCTTCTTGGATAGACCAGAAGATGCTGTGGGAGCGAATAATACTCAAATCTTGATACTCTAAGAAAACAAAAAGGTTAAGTTTTTACACACACTATATGCCCATTAGAAACCCTGGTGGCGTAGTGGTTAAGAGTTTGGCTGCTAACGAAAAGGTCAGCAGTTCAAATCCACCAGGCACTCCTTGGAAACCTCGTGGGGCAGTTCTACTCTGTCCTACAGGGTGGCTGTGAGTCAGAATCAACTTGACAGCAATGGGTTTGGTTTGGCTTTATATGCCTGTCACACTTCACATGGGGCTTAGCTCTGCATTATCCTGAAGGCCCGCACTGAAAACTCCAGGTAGAACTGTGCTGTCCCAGTGGTAGCCACTAGCCACATGTGGCTGTTGAGCACTTGAAATTTTGCTAGGCCAAATTGATATGCACTGTAAACGTAAAATACACACTGGATTTCAAAGACTTAGTAGAAAAGATGTAAAATATCTCATTAATGATTTGTAATATTGGTTGCATATTGAAATGATAATCATTTGGATAGTTGGAATAAATAAAATATATTATTAAAATTAATTTTACCTATTTCTTTTCATTTTTTAATGTAGCTTCTAGAAAATTTAAGATTACACGTGTGGCTTGCGTTATATTTCCATCAGACAGTGCTGTCTAGAATATCACTAGATTCAATGGCAGAAGATAAGAGAGATGGTAAAGCATTGAGCTGGCTCTTAAAGCTTTTGGCTGAAAGTGACGCATGCCACTTTGGTTGATATTCCCCTGGTCAAAGGAAGTCACAAGGGTACACTTGAGCTTATTGGAGTTGGAAACTACAATCCTGCTCTGTGCCCAGAAGGAGAGAGAGATCTAGAATATTGGGAAACAGCCTTCCTCTGGACCACACTATGGAACATCATGCAGGGATTTAAAATAGTGTATTAGGTCTGTGTGTGCTGACACAGAAAAATCCCAAGACACATTGTTGAGTAAAAAAGCAAGTTTCTTAACGTTACATACTGTACAACACCGTTTGTAAAACACACACACATACACGTGGGCAGAACAAAACTGCACATTTTATAAGGGCATATATTATACCGGTAATTACCCAGAAAAATGTTTGAAAGGGTCTATACCAAACTTAGAACAATGCTTGCCTCTTGTGGGAGGGGGGAATAGCTTTTTCTTTACTGTTTGGATATTAAACCACAGAGTGTATTCCTGTGGGGGCTGGATGTCTTCTGTTTGCCCCTCCCGATGGACTCTCCCTCCTCCACTCTGTTCCAGTCTCCACCCAGGAAGGCTGACCTGAATCAATGGACAACCTTGCTCTCTGGTTTCTGGTTGTGTTTGGCTAATGGAGGCCCCTGGTAGGGAGGGAGGGCAATGAGGATAAGGTGTTTATTCCCCTCCTGGTGATGTTACAGCAGCAACTTCCCTTTCTTAGCAGGAGGTCCTCCCCACATATTCTGCCTCGGGTTCTGATCATGGCTGCTCCCCTTATCCCTTCAGGCTTATGGGGGTAATAGCACCCCACTACTACTAGACTCAGGGTGCTGCACCATCTCTTGAGTTTCCTTGTACCCTGACCACTCCTTATGCACAGTAACTTGACTAAACTCTCTCCAAGTTACATAATTTGAGTGTACAGACAGTCCTCAGATTACAAACGAGCTCCGTTCCTAAATCTGTCTTTAAGTTGAATTAGTATGTAAGTTGAAACAGGTAAGGTTCGTATCTAACGTCAGTTAGTCAAATGTTTGTCTTAGTATATAGTATATTGTGTACCTATATATACATATTGTGTATATATAGTATATTGTGTACCTAAAAAAGCATTAAAGAAATACTTCCAGATACACTAAAACATCTTTAACATAATAATACTATAATAATAATAATATTTTGATGCACATCACAAAGTAGCACCCATTTGTTATTATGAACCATTTTATGTACCTTGAGTTTTTAATGTAATAGGCTTTACAGGGGTTGGTTTGTAACTACAGATTGTGGGTAAATCGGACATGGATAACAAGGAGACTGCCTGTACCATCTATTTTTTTGCTGGGACGGTGAGTAATAGCCACCACCCATCTATCAGTTTGTTGTACTGTCGTGGCTTAAGTATTGCTGTGATGCTGGAAGCTATGCCACCAGTATTTCAAATACCAGCAGGGTCACTCATGGCAGACAGGTTTCTGCAGAGTTTCCAGACTAGGAAGAAAGGCCTGTTGATCTATTTCCAAAAAGTAGCCAATGAAAACCTTATGGATCACAACAGAACATTGACTCACTTGCTTTGGACATGTCATCAGGAGGGATCAATCGCTGGAGGAGGGCATCATGTTTGGTGAAGTAGAGGGCCAGCGAGGGCAAGGGAGATCCTTAGTGAGATGAATTGGCATAATAATCACAACAATGGACTCAAACATGCCGGCGATCATGAGGTTGACGCAAGACCAGGCAACATTTTGTTTTGTTGTTCATAAGGTCACCATGAATCAGAGTCCACTCGACAGCAGCTATCTGTGAGTAATAAAATGCATCATTTGTATAATTAAAAATAAAAATCACAGGAAAAAACTTTGAGGGCATTATGACAAACGTGTTAAAATTGCTTGCCTCAGCTTCTTTGGCAGTAGGATTATTTGTGAATTATTTTTGTGCCCTTACACTTCTTTGTAGTTCCTAATTTTTTCTATGATATATGTTATCTCTACAATTTGTGAAAAAAAGTAAAAGTCTAAAATGAACAAACAAGCCAATAGAAAACGTTATTCTCAAATCTGATTTGTTCTGAAATTGCTGGACTTTGTTTTATGAAACTATGGCAAGCCAAGAGCAGTCCTTGCTTACCTGGCAGAGACCATGCCTTTTTCTTTGTAATATCTGGAACAAAATTCACAACTAGCATTTCCTGAGTGGTTATGACAGGCTAAGCCCTATCTATGCCCCGCTGCTTGTAACCTTACTTTGACCCACTGCTAACAGCTCTGCTGTTTAGCCTCCTGCGGTGGGGCAGCTTCCCGACTATGAGCTGACTCATACTCACCACCCCACAAGGACAGACTGCAGGGTCGCAGAGTGGGAGTTCTCACAGGCCATTGCTCATGGCCAAGAAATTCCCAAGTGTGGCGTACTGTGCTGAGACACATCTGCCACTTCCCTTCACTAAGACATCTTTCAGGATACCAGCTGGTAGATTTTCGAAGGACCAGAACCACGCCAATTCCCTTAAATGGCCTATCTGGGGCCGGGGCACTCACCACTGATATCAATTGTTTAATTTCTTCATTCATTTATTTCATGGAATAATACACTGCAAATGCCTTCCCAGAGTTCACAGGGTGGCTTCCACACGCAGTAAGGCAAAGCGGTGAGGCAAGCCGGGGAGAGTAACTGCTCCCTTCTTTATTTAGTGTGTGCCATTCCTGAATTTTAGGGCTGGCAGAGGCAGGAAAAAAGGCTAGCACACCAAGGAGAAATAAGTGCCTGGATTAGTTAATCCCTCCCGATTTAGGGCAGTGATCCTCAACTGGGGGGCTATTTTGCTCCCCAGGGGGGATTTAAAAATGTCTGAAAAGATTTTGGTTGTCACAACTGGAAGAGGGGTGCTACTGGCATCTAGTGGGTAGAGGCCAGGATGCTGCTAATCATCCTCCAATGTACAGGACAGCCCTTCACTGGCCCAAAATATTAATAGTGGCGAAGCTGAGAAACCCTATTTTAGGGCAGACACCACTGTTCAGTGTCCTCAGTGTTCTGGTGATATTAGAAGCAGTTCCAGCTGCCCAAGTAAAGGTCTAGCCACATGCCCTCACCAACCTCCTCTGCAATGGGTGTAGGTAATAGCTTAGGGCTGGACCATTTGTAAAAGCTGGTCTTCCTCTCTATCTCAAGAAAGCCAATTGCATATGCATCACAATTCGTATATAGTTATTAGCAAAAGGTCTGATTGGCTCAGAACAGCATATGGATCTGATTTGAACTCTCCTGTTATCTTAATTGTGATTGCTTTTAAAGCTTTCAAACTAAACACAGTCTTCAGGTCCAGGGGACCTTTGAATCTCATCAAACCTCAAATTCAAATGGCAGCTTTTAATCTACCCAAGTCAGGGTCTGGCCTGGACTAAGGGCACTCTCCTGAGGAGAAGCTCCTGGAAGTGTGGCTTGCTGGAAACAGGGTTCAAATCCAGGATCTCCCACTACTGGCCATGTAGCCTAGAGTAAGCTCTCTGATACTTGGCTTTTCTTCTTTGAAAAATAGAAGTAATAGCCTCCATGTTGAGTGGCTGTAAGATACACCGAGTAGTGTCTCAGTAAATGGGAGCAATTATTCGTATTAGTGGTGAAGTGAGGTATCATTATTTAATCAGTCACAGTATGTCATCAGGAAATGGTTTCCCCATTTGTATTTTGCAGGTCTGCCCCTCTCACAGGATTTTCTAAGCTTTTGTAGCGGTGTTTGGTTTCCCAGAACATTTTAAGTCAAGCCAATATAATTTAATTCTAGCACCTTCCATGTGCCAGATGCTAAGGACAAAGTAGTGGACCTGCCTGACTTGACCCTGCCTCGTGGAGCTTATGCTCCCTTAATGTGGTCTCCTCCCAGGGCCCAGCATCACATACAACCAGAGGAGCCTGGTGGAGAATTCCAGCCCTATCAATCTCACTCCAAATCCAGATTCGTTCCACATGAATATGTTACCTAATAAGGGCCAGATATTTTAATTGATATTTTCCATATAGTCTCTTTTCACCAGTTAGGCTTCAGAGTCAGACAGACATGCATGTGGCTTAAATCCTAGCTCTCCCACCTACCAGCTCATCTTCAAATAAGGCATGAAGAGCATTTAGTACAGTGTCTGGCACATGGTAAGCACTCATAAACGTTAGCCATCAAATGCTTACCTTCTAGATATAACCCTGTAGGCTCCATGAAGGCAGGGACTATGTTTGTCATGTTCACCATTTTAGTCCCCAAATCCCAGCATGGTTTCTGACAGTAAATGTTTAGTGAATGAGTTCATAGTCCAGGTCCCAGAAGTGGGTTGTGACTCCAGAGTCTGAACTCTGTCCATGATTCATCGCTGTCTCTCCAGAAGCCTCCAGTGACCAGTTAGAGAGACAAATGGGCCACTAGACAATGGTCACAGAATGTGACACTTATCACTCTCTTTTTACCCATGGACTTCTGAGATGCTGCCTTGGGAACTTAGATGGGAGGGGATATCACAATGCTTGACTTCTATCTCTGCTCTGTTGTTAGTAAAGAAGGGGCTTTTTACACTGACCTCTCAGTTCCATTATTGACCTCATGCACTGGATTAAGAGAGGAAAGACTCTTGAGATGGTAAGACCAGAAAGAAGGGAAACAAGAGTGGGCCAGCCAGAGAGACAGGAAGAGTCTAGGAAGGAGGATGCAGAGTGGGAATTTAATTTATAGTCTCTCGTCTAGCTTTGCCTCTGCCATGGTTTTGCTCTGTACCTCTTGGCTTAAGAATCTCAGTGCTGACAGCTTCTGGGAAACATGTTGCTATAGACAGAAGCACCATGCCATACCTCCACACAAAGATCTGAGAAACTAAGTCAAACAGAGACACACGTCTATCCTGAAACCCTAAGCCTCAAACGAAGAGATAAAGAATTCAGCCAAGCACCGAATGGAATAAGAAATTGACCAAGAACAGAGAGCAAGAAGAGATACATGCAGAGGTCCCCTATCAGCTAACACAGCACGGATCCGCCATCTTGCACTCCTATCGGAGATCAGTGAACAGGGGGTACAAGAAAGCAGCTTCACAGAGTTTCCGGCAGGAGACAGAACAACCGGTAACCAGCAATATACACTTTCCCACACCCCACCCTTCTTCACCCTCACTCAGCATCCTCTGCTTCCTGTGGCCACAGTCTCTTGGCCGGGAAGCACAAGCTTCACCCCGATGTCCCTTGGATTCCACCTGCCTGCACTGGCTGGACAACTTAGTGCCATTTGTTGGCTGCTGGTGTTGCTTTTTTCCACTTCTTTAGATTTCTTCCTTGCCTCTCACCACCTCCCACTCCTTTCTCTCAAATACCTGGCTCCGTGTGCCACCTTTGCTTCTTTCTGAAAGGCTGCAAAACACCACTTGACTGTGAAACTGCTTCCCAGCCTGTGCTGCCATGCTTGTGGGACCCCCGGTGCTTTTTTTGTTTCCTTGTTTGTTCTGACTTGTTCTGTTTTGAATTGTTTGTTTGTTTGTTTTCTTTTTCTTTTCTCGGCTTGGCAGCCCCTTCTAGCTGGGCAATACTACGTGGCTTGGGAGCTACTCTGTTACTCTGCACAGATGCACAGTGACATCCCTGGGGGCATTTCTTTTTTCTTGTTTTTTTTGTTTGTTTGTTTTGTTTTCTTCTCTCTCTTTTTCCCTTTTTGTCTTTATTCATTCCCAGTTTCTCATCTCTCTATACTTACCTTCTCTTCTTGTCTCTTGAATACCTGGTGCTGTGTGACACCTCAACCCTTTCCAGCCAGGCTGTACTTCATGGCCTGGGAGCAACTTCCCCAGTCCTAGCAAACACACTGGTGGGATCCCTGAGGGCTTTTCTTTTCCTCTAATTTTTATTTATTCATATTTTTTCTTTTACCGTTTTTCTTTTTGTTTTTCTCCATTTCTCAGTCTCTCATCTCTTCACTCCAACAGCAAGCTCCCTTAGCACTCTTTCTTGTTTGTTTGTTTCTATGTATGTTTTTGGCTCCTGTTCCTCTCTCCTCTCTCTCCTCTTTCCCATATCCATCTCAGCTCCACACATCACAATGTGCCCCCTACTTCCTGCCTACTTCCACCGTGTGCTGAACATCACACTCTTAAGCAGCACAGGCACGGCCTACCAGAACCTGCCCTGCACTGATCCCCAGTCCACACTGTCAGCCTTGGTACATGCCACAAACATCCCATCCCAGCAACTCTCCTTCAGCTGGACCTGCCCTGCTGTACCATACTTGGGTGATTGACCCTGCCAGTTGGAGAAGGAGTGAAAAGTGTCATGTTAGCAGATGAGCAAACAAGGAAGAACACACAGCCCACTTGCTCAGACGTAACCAAATAAAACAAAAAAGCAGGAAGAAACAAACAAATCTACAATCAATAAACGAGGAAAATAACCACTGAATGCCCCAAAGACAGCAGACCATATCAAAACATTTACAAAAACAGGACAGGGTGGTTCCAGTAGGAGTACAACATAAAACACCAGATGACTTTCCAGTAGAAGAAAAGGCACTAGAACTACCTGATAGGGAATTCAAATCTCTAATACTCAGAATTATCCAAGAGTTGAAGCAAAAAGTAGACAAAAAGGAGGAAAAAATAGACAAATTCATGGAAAGGGCATGAATTCATGGAAAATACAGACAAAAAAATGGAAGAATTCAGGAAAATAATGCAGGAAAAAAATGCCAAAATAAATTCACAACTAGAAATCATAAAAAAACAACAATTAGAAATCCAAAAGATAAACAAAAAGATTTCAGAAATGGACAGTGTCATAGAAGGGCTGAGGAGTATGTTTGAAATGGTGGAAGACATGATCTGCAAAATTGAAGGCAAACACTTAGATACAACATTGAGGAAAAATAAGAAAAAAGAATGAAGAAAAATGAAGAAACCCTGAGAATTATGTGGGATATAGTCAAAAGCAAAAATCTGCAAGTGATTGGAGTTCCAGAACAGGGGAAAAAAATGTAAAACACAGAGAGAATCATTGAAGAACTGCTGACAGGAAACTTTCCCAGTATCATGAAAGATGAAAAGCTGGCCATCCAAGAAGTTCAACGAACCGCATATAGGATAGACCCCCAAAAAAAATCACCAAGGCATATCAGAATCACACTCACTAAAACCAAAGACAAAGAATCCTGAGAGCAGCTGGAGGAAAAGAGTCACATACAGAGGAGGAACAATAAAACTAAGCTTGGATTATTCGGCAGAAACCATGTAGGCAAGAAGGCAATAGGATGACATATATAAAACCTTGAAAGAAATTGCCAGCCAAGAATAATATATCCTGCAAAACTCTCATTCAAATATGATGGTGGAATTAAGTCATTTCTGATAAACAGAAATTAAGGGACTATGTAAAAACCAAACCAAACTTAACAAGAATTATTAAAGGGAGTCCTCCAATCTGAGAACAAACAACATCAGACCACAGGGTGAGTCTAGGACACAGGATATTACTAGCCAAGTACCAACCTAGGATATGAACTCCCAAGGACTATCCAAAACCAAAAGAATTACAACAGGGAACCAGAGAGGTTAATCTGTAAATGACAACAGCATCAGAACAATAAAAGAGAGAATAAACAGTGAAGGTACAGAACCTCTAATTGACAGGAAGGCAAGGCGATACCAAGTAATAATAGACTGGTTCAAATCTAGGAAGATAAGGGTAAATTTAAAGGTAACCACAAAGAAAGTTAACAAATCTACTCATCAAAATAAAGAAGAAAGGAGTTCTGGCAAAATGGCGCTCTAGGCAGAAGCACCACGCCGTCCCTCCACAGCAAAGATCCGAAAAACTAAGCCAAACAGAGAATACAACAATCCTGAAACACTAAAACATCAAATGAAGAGATAAAGAACTCAGCCAAGCACCAAATGGAGTGAGAAAACTG
>NW_004444063.1:1338688-1341134 GCF_000243295.1 Trichechus manatus latirostris
AAAAAATAATACACCACGACCAAGTAGGATTCATACCAGGTATGCAAGGATGGTTCAACATTAGAAAATCAATGAACATAATCCACCACATAAATAAAAGGAAAGAAAAGAATCACATGATCATCTCAACTGACGCGGAAAAGGCATTCGACAAAGTCTGACACCCATTCCTGATTAAAAAAACTCTCAGTAAAATAGGCATAGATGGCAAATTTCTCAACATAATAAAGGGCATCAATGCAAAACCAACGGCCAACATCATTCTTAATGGAGAGAGGCTGAAAACATTCCCCCTGAGAACAGGAATAAAACAAGGATGCCGTTTATCTCCACTCCTATTTAACATTGTGCTGGAAGTCCTAGCTCAAGCAATAAGGCAAGAAAAAGAAATAAAGGGCATCCAAACTGGTAGTGAAGAAGTTAAACTGTCCTTGTTCGTGGATATGATACTATACATAGAAAACCCTAAAGACTCCACAAGAAAACTACTGGAACTAACAGAAAGATTCAGCAGAGTAGCAGGATACAAGACAAACATACAAAAATCAGTTGGATTCCTATACACCAATAAAGACAAAGATGAAAAGGAAATCAGGAAAACACTAATATTTATAATAGCCCCTAAAAAAATAAAATACTAACCAAGGATGTGAAAGACCTATATAAAGAAAACTACAAAACACTACTGCAAGAAACGCAAAGGGATCTACATAAATGGAAAAACATACTATGTTTATAGATAGGTAGACTCAACACTGTGAAAATGACAGTTCTACCCAAAACAATTTACAAATACAATGCAATCCCGATCCAAGTACCAAGAACATTTTTTAAAGAGATGGAAAAACTAATCATTAACTTTATATGGAAAGGGAAGAAGCCCCGGATAAGTAAAGCTCTATTGAAGAAGAACAAAGCAGGAGGACTCACACTACCTGACCTCAGAACCTACTATACAGCTACGGTAGTCAAAACAACCTGATATTGGTACAACGACAGATAACATTGACCAATGGAACAGAATTGAGAATCCAGATGTAAATCCATCGACCTACGGTCACCTGATCTTCGACAAGGGCCCAAAATCCATCAAATGGGGGAAAAGACAGTCTTTTAAACAAATGGTGCTGGCAAAACTGGATGTCCATCTGCAAAAAAATGAAACAAGACCCATAGCTCACACCATATACAAAAACTAATTCAAAATGGATCAAAGACCTAAAAATAAAGCCAAAAACTATAAAGTTCACAGAAGAAAAAATAGGATCAACACTAGAGGCCCTAATGTACAGCATTAACAGGATACAAACCATAACCAACAACACACAAACTGCAGAATATAAGCTAGATAAACTGGGATCTTCTAAAAATTAAAACACTTACGCTCATCAAAAGACTTCATCAAAAGAGTAAAAAGAGAACTTACAGGCTGGGGAAAAATTTTTGAACATTACAAGTCAAACAAAGGTCTAATCTCTAAAATCTACAAGAAAATCCTACACTCTACAACAAAAAGACAAGCAATCCAATTAAAAAATGATCAAAGGGAATGAACAGTCGCTTCACCGAAGAAGACACTCAAGTGGCCAACAGACACATGAGGAAATGCTCACAATCACTAGCCATTAGAGAAATGCAAATTAAAACCACATGAGATACCATCTCACCCAGGCATTACTGGCACAAATCAAAAACACTGGAAATAACAAATGTTGGGAGACTGTGGGGAGATCGGAACTCTTATGCACTGCTGGTGGGAATGCATAATGATACAACCATTTTGGAAAATGATATGGCGCTTCCTTAGAAAGCTAGAAATAGAAATACCGTACTGTCCAGCAATCCCACTCCTAGGAATATATCCTAGAGAAATAAGAGCCGTCACACAAATAGACATATGCACACTCATGTTCATTGCAGTACTGTTCACAATAGCAAAACGATGGAAACAACCTAGATGCCCATCAAAGGATAAATGGATAAACAAACTATGCTACATACACACAATGGAGTATTATGCAATGATAAAGAACAATGATGAATCTGTGAAGCATCTCATAACGTGGATCAAACTCGACATTATGCTGAGTGAAATAAGTCAATCACTAAAGGATAAATATTGTATGAGACCTGTATTATAAAAACTCATGAAAAAGTTTACACACAAAAAGAAACTATCTTTGTTGGTAACGAGGGCTGGGGAGGGGAACTAAATAGACAATAGATAAGTGGTAACTTTGGTGAAGGGTAAGACGGTACACAATACCGGGGAAGCCGGCACAACTTGTACAAGGTCATGGAAGCTACATAGACACATCTAAATTCCCTGAGGGACTGAATTGCTGGGTGGAGGGCTGTGGGGACCATGGGCTCAGGGAACATCTAGCTCAGTTGGCATAACACAGTTTATAAAGACAATGTTCTACATTCTACCTTGGTGAGTAGC
>NW_004444063.1:1341882-1372713 GCF_000243295.1 Trichechus manatus latirostris
CACAACTGGAAGAATGTAATTGATGTCACTGAATTGTACGTGTAGAAATTTTTGAAATGGTGTATCTTTGGCTATGTATATTTTCACCAAAAAAAAAAAGGTCCTCCAAGGTTGAGAAGGGGAGTGCTGACATGTCATGGGGTTGTTAACCAATGTCATAAAACAATATGTGTACTGACTGTTTAATGAGAAACTATTTGTTCTGAAAACCTTCATCTAAAGTACAATTAAAAAGGAGAAAAAAATCAATAAAGGAATTAAAATGTTACATTAAAAAAAAAGGAAAAGAAAAAGAATCTCAGTGCCTCAGATTCCTCACCTGTAAAATAAGAAGTCAAATTTCTACTTATATCGTTCAAATATGTTTTATTCTAGTTCTGTCAAAGCCTGAAGGCCACCCTATATAATTTGAAGACAAGGGATTGAAAATTGCTTGAAAAGAGGAATGGGGAAGTCACTTTAATTTATCTGATAAGCTTTTAATAGTCGCTTACTATGTATCAAGCACTGCGCCAGACCCTCCGAGGACTCACCTTTTGGTGGTTTTCACTTTCAAAGGAAGACACTAACAGTAGAAGTTACTGTGTGTGACTTCAACATCCTCCCCACAAACTGCCATGAGGAAAGATAAGGAAAGTCACACTGGAGTCACCGCTGGAAATTCTGAAGAACCAACTACCCCAACAGACAAGTTTGGGATGTGCTGCAAGGCAGCTAAACTCTTGTTCCCTTTCATGAAAAGGATTTTAATTCCACAGAAAAAGTAACTATATAAGTGGTGACAATTAGGAACATTAAGATCTGCTCAGCTTGATTTCTTTGGGCTTTTCCACTTCAGTCACTCAGAGAGTGATAGTCCCCATGGAAGCAACAGATGTGTGCTTTGCAGAGGGAGCTGAGAGGCAAGATGGGGGCCAAGCAAGAGAGGTGGGGCCTGCTGCCGATGAACAGATGCTGTAGCTCTAGGCTCAATGGGATAACGTTACTGGCTTATTGGGCTAGGAAAGTCAAGTCCACCCACTTCATCTAAAAAAATCATTTTACTACCTGTGGAATAGGTCAGTCTAAACTAATAATGTTATTGAAAGGAGAAGACAGGGCAGTGGAAAGAGAATAATAGGTTTGGTGTCAGAAAGACAGGGGTTTTGATCGGACCCTAATAAATAGTAGGTGTTTGCCCTTTCAAGTTCAACAGTGAAAACTGTGAGAGCCAGAACTTAAAAGGACTGGGTCTTGAAAGTTTTCTGCCTTTGACAGGGTACAGTCTTACTACTTTTCTATTGCTCTCTATTAACCAAAAAAAATCAAACTCATTGCCATCGAGTTGATTCCGACTCATAGTGACCCTGCCCTCTATTAGTGGAAAATATTTGAGTTTTCCTTCTCTGACAGGTTTCCACCTTACACAGTTTCCAGCTTTCACACGTTTATGGTATAACCGTTTTGAACTGCTTTTGTGCCTATAAGTGAAGATATCAGTTTAAGTATTAAGTTCATAGTGTTGTTGTTGTTAGCTGCCACCAAGTATGCCCCCGACTCACGGCGACCCCATGTACAACGGAACTAAACGCTGCCCAGTTCCGTGCCATCCCGTGATGGGTTGTGGATCGGACCATTGTGATACATAGGGTTTTCATTGGCTAATTTTGGGGAATATATCACCAGACCTTTCTTCCTAGTCTGTCTTACTCTGGAAGCTCTGCTGAAATCTGTTTAGCATCATAGCAACACATAAACCTCCACTGACAGACGGGTGGTGGCTATACATGAGGTGGATTGGTCCAGAATCGAACCCAGGTCTCCCATTCTACCACTGAATCACCAATGTCGCTACTGGGTTGTAGAGAGGATTAAATGGTTCAACATATCTATGTATATCTATATCTATCTATACATCTATATCTATCTATCTATATATATATAAATTGTTTAGGGTGGTGCCTGATCCAGGTACGAATTAAGTAGGAAGTTATTTTTAAAGAGTCAGCTTTATCACATCCAAATCCTTACATGTGAAAATTTAAGTTGATGACTTGAAGTAGACAGCATAAAACTTTATTAATTGAGTAGACAAACCTATTTTTAGTGAGAGAGTTTCCCATCAGCAGATGAAGAGTTCCTAAACCTCTTTGTAACAGAGTCTTTTCTTCCAAAGTTTAAACCCTGCTTTTACTAGTACGTTCCTGTTCATGCTATTACTTCATTTGCTAAGCAAATAGTTCTAAACATAAAAAAACAGACACTTTGCCTGAGCTGTGCTTATCGTGTTTTGTTCATTAGCAATGTCCACATTCAGAATCATGCAGTTTAAAATGGCAAGTGGCTGCTTTGACATGATCCACAGGAGTGTGATTAGATTCGCACCTGGATCACCTTCAGAATACCTTAAACACTCCCACCCATCGCTGCTTCCCATGGGAATCTATTCCAGAAAACAGATCTTTTAGAAAAGCTGTCACTGCACACATATTCCAGCTACTAGTCCCCAGACCCAGACGTCTTTTTGATCATGAGATTGGCATGGCCAGATGGGCAGAATAAAATAATCCATCTGCTTGTTCAATCCACCTCAATGTGAAATAACAGGAGATATCTATACAGTAGCACCCATCCTTATTCCCTTTGCCCCATATACATCCCAATTATAAGGATCCTCATGCCCCCTGCCCTTAGAAGAGCACTGGACAAGGAGTCAGCTAATTGTTTAAGTAATGTGTTATTGCTAGAGAAAAAACATAAATTAGAATAATCATAATGTAAAAATTAAAACCATCTATATTCCTATAGGGTCACTATGAGTTAGAATAGACTTGACAGCAACAGGTTATATTTCTACCACCTACAGATAAAAAATGAATTTTGTTGAATGTTAAGTCCAATGAATGATTTATTTAATTATAATTGGAATCCTAAAGAAAATGTTGCTTGGGAACTTGCAAATTTTGACCCAATAAATTGCTGTTTATAGCTTTCTATGTCAATTCATTTACTTTTTTCAATTTATATTTGTATTATTCTATTTTGGAATATATCACAGTTTATTAAGCCAATCTTCTTTTGTTTGACACTAAAGTAGTTTCCTAGGAGCCCTGGTGGCACATATGGTTAAGTGCTCAGCTGCTAATCAAAAGGTTGGTGGTTCAAACCCAACCAGTGGGTCCTTGGGAGAAATACCTGGTGATCTGCTCCTGTAAAGATTACAGTCAAGAAAATCTGATAGGGTTGTTCTACTCTGTAATGTAGACTTAAAAGCACCTGACAACAAGAAGATAATTTCCATATTTTCACTATTGTAGACAAGGCCATCTTGAACATTTTTTGTAGTTAAATATTTTTATGCATCCTAAAATATTTTTTTAGTATAAGTTGCTGGAAGTGGAATTTCTAGACCAAAGGTATAAAAATTTTTTATGACTTTTAATGTAGAGCAGTAATTTGCCCTTCAGATATTGATTGCATCAGTTTATGTCCAATTTTCCATACTGTCAATGTTTAAAAGTAAAGAGAAGAAATCATAAGTGTACACACCTAATATGTCAAATCAATAGAATAAAGGAAAAGAACCACGTATCTCTATGGATGCTGAAAAATCATTTGATAAAATCCAACATCCTTTCTTGATGAAAACCCTAAAGAAGACTGGAATACAAGGGAAGTTCCCCAGTATGAGTTAAGGCATATATGAAAAGCCAACAAGCAACATTATACTTAATAGAGAAAGACTGAGAGCTTTCCCCTTGAAATTGGGAGAAGACAAGGGTACCCACTCTTACCACTTCAATATTGTATTAGAAGTCTTAGCCAGAGCAATAAGACAAGAAAAGGAAATAAAACATATCTGGATTGGAAAAGAAGAAGTAAAATTATCTCCAGTCACAGATGATATGATCCTATATGTAGAAAATCCCAAAGAGTCACAAGAAAACTTCTAAAGGTAATAGAGGAATTTAGCAAAGTTTCAGGGTATGAGGTCAACAAACAAAAATCAGTTGGGTTTCTATATGTTAGCAATGAGAAATCTGAAAGGGAAATTAGGAAAACAATTTAATTTACAATAGCATCTAAGAGAATAAAACATCTAGGAATAAATCAAACCAGGGGCATGAAGGACTCATACAATGAAAATTATAAAACACTGCTAAAAGAGATTAAAGAAGATTTAAATAAATGGAAAGATCTTTCATGTTCATGAATTAGAAGAGTTAATATTGTTAAGATATCAATACCACCCAAAGCAATCTATAGATTCAAAGCAATCCTGATAAAAATTCCAATAGCCTTCTTTACAGATAAGGAAAAACCAATCCTCAACTTTATACGGAATAGCAAGAGGCCCTGAATAGCTAAAGCAATGCTGAAAGAAAAGAACAAAGTAGGACTCACACTTCCTTATTTTAAAACATATTATACAGCTACAGTAATCAAAACAGCCTGGCACAATACACATAAACAAATGGAATAGAATTGAGAGCCCAGAAATAAACCCACACATCTATGGTCAACTGATTTTTGACAAGGGTGTGAAGTCCATTTGATAGGGAAAGAAGAGTCTCTTCAATAAATGGTGTTGAGAGAACTAGATTTCCACATGTGGAAAAATGAAATAGGATCCATGCCTCATGCCATACACAAAAACAAATTCAAAATGGATTAAGGACCTAAATGTGAAAACTAAAACCATAAAATTCTTCAAAGAAAATGCAGGGGCAACACTGTTGGGCCTAGCTTTTATCAATGGATATCTAACATAATAACGAAGCATACAAAGAACAAAAGACAAATAAATGGGACCTCATAAAAATTAAAAACTTTTGTTCATCAAAAAACTTTGCCAAAAAAGTGAAAAGACAAGCCACCAACTGGTAAAATATCTTCAGAAACTATATATCCGATAAGAATCTAATAATGAAAACATACATGAAACTTTGACAACTTAACAACAAAAGGACAAATAACCCAATCATAAAATGGGCAAAGAACTTTAACACACATTTTACCAAAGAGGATACTCAAATGGCCACCAGACACATAAAAAGATGTTCAATGTCATTAGCCATCAGAGAGACGCATATCAAAACCACAATGAGATACCGTTTCACTTCTACTAGGATGGCTAGGGGCCCTGGTGGTGCAGTGATTAAGAGCTACAGCTGCTAACCAAAAGGTCGGCAATTCGAATCCACCAGCCACTCCTTGGAAACCTCATGGGGCAGTTCTACTCTGTCCTATAGGGTCACTACGAGTAGGAATTGACTTGACAGCAACAGATTTTTTTTGGTTAGGATGGGGAAGATTAAAAAAAAGAAAATAACTAATGTTGGTGAGGATGTGGAGCTCTTACCCATTGCTGGTGGGAATGCAAGATGGTACAGCCGTTGTGGGAAACAGAGTGGCAATTCCTCAGAAAACTAAAAATAGAGCTACCATATGACCTAGCAATTTCACTCCTAGGTATATACCCACAAAACTTGAAAGCAGAGATTCAGAGACTTGTACAACAATGTTCATTGCAGCACTATTCATAATAGCCAAAAAGTGGAAACAACCTAAATGCCCATCGACAGATGAATGGATAAACAAAATGTGGTACATACACACAATGGAATACTACTCAGCCAGTAGGAGAAATGAAGTCTTAATACATGCTACAATATGGATGGAACTTGAAGACATTATGCTGAGTGAAATAAGTCAATCACAAGAGGACAAATATTGTATGCCCCCACTTACATAAAAAGATAAGAAAAGGCAAATGTATAGAGACCAAAGTTTATTAGTGGTTACCAGAGGCAAAAGGGAGGAGGAGGGGAGAGTTAATGGTGATGGAAAAATCACACTGAATAAGGATAGGGTTGCACAGATGATTATTGTAATTGCTGTCAATAAGTTGTACACCTGTAAAAAGTTGAATTGGCAGAAGTTGTGTGATAGATATATGTACAACAACAACAACAAAAAACAGTAGTTGCTGAGGCTGCTTATATACAACCAAAAACCTCAAGGGATTTGGTTCCTTGGTTTGGAGGTTTAGGGTCATGGTTTCATAGGACATCCCAGTTAATTGGCCTAATAATGTGTTTAGTGTTTCTGTTCTACCTCCTAGTTCATTGCCTAGTGCCTGGGGCTTTAAAAGCTTGAATGCAGCCAGCCAAGGCAAGGCAATTGATTACTATTTGCATGGAGCAACACAGAAAGAAGGAGTCAGGACTAGGAGGAGGATATGGAATGTGTGGCTAATTGCCTCCATGAACAAATGCCTCCTTTGCCATGAGACCAGAAGAACTGGATGGTGCCGGGCTAACATTACTGAAATTTTTATCAAAGATACTATAGAAGAATCCTGATCAAATGGGGGGAAATGTATAACAGAATTTCAAATTCTCATGAATGCAGACTTTCTGGAGCCATGGAGGCTGGATGAACTCCTGAAACTATTGCCCTGAGATAATCTTTAAACCTTAAACCAAAAATATCCACTGAAGTCTTCTTAAAACAAAACAACAGTCTAACTTAACTAGTAAAAAATGTCTGCCTTGAGCATTAGGCTGTTTTAAGAACTATATATATAGGGTCAAAGTGACAACGGCAAATGGAAAGATTAGATAGGCAACTTAGGGGGCAGTGAGTTTATGTTAACGGAGAGGAACAACTCAGAAAAGGAGGGTGAGAATGGTTGCACAACTCGAAGAATGTAATCAATGTCACTGAATTGTACATGTAGAAACAGTTAAATTGGTGTGTGTTTTGCTGTGTATACTCTCAATAACAACAAAAAAGAAGTCAACACATCTGTGTAACCACTAGACAAGATCAAGAGATAGCATACTACCGGCAACTGGAAAGCTCCCTTCCTGTTCCTCCGGGTCACTACTCTTTCTTTCAAAGCACAACTACTATCCTTCATTCTAAGATTTTAGACAAGTTTTCCTGATTTTGTACCTTATACACATGGAATCATACAGTATCCATTTTCTTTGTCTGGCTTCTTTTGCTCAATATTCTGTTTTTTAGATTCATCTATGTGTTGGGTGTAATTGTAGATCATTCGTTTTTATAGCTGTGTAGATTCCATTGTATGAAAATACCATGATGTATTTATCCATTCTGTTGCTGGTGGACACTTGCTTTGGTTATACTTTTTGGCTATTAAGAACGTCACCTGAATAGGGTCTGTGTCTTGGAACAGTTGAGCCAATGAAACATGTTCCATGTCAGAAGGAGTGAGAAAGTTTTATTTTAGGATGTGTCCACCACCGGGGATCTGACAGCAACACAGGCTGTCTCTATGGAGTCCTGAAACACATTTTTACATTACAGCTTATATATGATTTTTACAAAGGTTAGAAGTGTTGTTATTCACTACAAGGTAATTACAAGAGACTCTATCATACTAAAGAGATACATGCTGGACATTTCCTTATCAAGCTAAAGGTATACATATCTGACATCTGCGCTCTAATCTTCCTGTGGCATGTCATAAGCCACAGGTGGCCAGACAGAGCAAAAAAAAGTCCTTAACAAATGTATGCAAAAAGGAGAAGGCAAAGAATAAAGAAAAAAAAACTTATAGGTTCATCATGGTGTTGGTCATATCAAGCTTTCAGTCGCCCATTTTGAAAAGGAGAAAAAATATGTTGGGGATTTTTAGGGTCACAAGAATAATGCAGTTATTTGCATATTCTTATATATGTTTTTGTACAGTGAATGAATATATACATAGTCATATATTATACATATATATATTTATAACTCACACTACCTTCGGTTGGATTTTTTCTCAAGTATTTTTTCAGCTTTTCTGATTTTGGGGAAAGGGTTGATTTGAAATATGCTAGCCTGATATTTCCAGAAGTAGAAATTCACTAGTACCTGCTTTTATCTGCCAGTTTGATAGGTTAAGTGAGATCTGCTCATCGCCCCCCCCTCATGTCCAAGATTGTCATTGGAATAGTGAAGAATTCCCCCTTCAAGTGATTGGAAAATTACATTTCTGTGTTTAAAAGTGACCAGAAAAACTCATGAGACCCACCCTAGACTGTAACCAATGTGTAGGAAAAACTAGCCCACCAAGCAGGTGTGAAAAGGCAGTAGTTGGGAAAGACACTACTAGTTGTTTTATGACTATACCCTGTTCAATTCTGCTCTTTCAACAAAATATTTGCATATCTTTAGCAATGAGGTAAAGTAGAAGGTCAAAGAAAACAAGGGAAACCCTCAATGAGATAAATTGACACAATAGCCTCAACAATGGACTCAAACGTACCAACGATCATGAAGGTGGCACAGGAGCAGGCAGCGATTCGTTCTGTTATACACAAGGTTGCCATGAGTTGGAGTCAACTTGGTGAACACTAACAACAACATAACAATGAGAATAAGAAATACACACAGTATTTCAATGAATTCTCCTTCCACCCATCCATTTATTGATTTATTTAACAAATATTGATGTAATGCTTACGTGTACAAAGCTCTGCATGAGATACTTGGGATTCAGTTGTGAGTGAGGAGGATCCAAGTTTTCTTCTCTTCTAAGGGATATAAAGGAGTTTAGGGGCAAAGTCTGAATTAAGAACTCTGAGAGATGTAACTTCCTGCCATCAGGTAGGTGGGGCCTCAGAGCAAATTATCTTCAATGACGCTGGAGAATCAATGGACAGTCATTAAAATCTCATATGTGAGGGGATGGAGTGATCAGAACAGTGTCTCAGGGAGCAAAGACTATAACTTGTTTTCCACAATAGTATAGAATAAAATTAACATACGTTACAAGTGAATGAAAGAATGAGTGGAGATGATTAGTCCTTGCTGTGCTATCTCTGATTTTGACAGGTTGAGCAAGTCCTTTCTCTCTAGTCTTTAGTTTCCCACCTATGCAAGAGGTTGATGATGTTCACTAGATTATCTGTAATGGGTTTTTCATTAAGGAATAATATTTTGTTATCTGTGACTGTAAGCAGTGGTTAAAGTGTTTGGCTGCAAACTGAAAGGTCAACGGTTTGAATCCACCAGATGCTCTGTGGGAGAAAGATGTGGCAGTCTGCTTCCGTAAAGATTTACAGCCTTGGAAACCCTATGGAGCAGTTCTACTGTGTCCTATAGGATTGCTGTGAGCCGGAATCAACTCTATAGCATGGTTTTTTTTGGTTTGTTTTTTTGTTTTGGGCTCTATATAATCTATGGTCAGGGGTGAAGAGGAATATTTAGGTTCAACAAGCTCTTAATACTCTGAGGCACTAGAGGGCAGAAAAACCACATGTATAAAAATGCACATGCTGTTGGGGATTATCACAATAAAAAGGACTTGCTAAATTCATGCTTTCTTCCTGTCTGCCTTGATTCTGCTCTGATTACCAGGTATGGATTTTCCTTATCATTTATATCTGTGATACGGCTCAATTTCATAACCTTTTTTCTTTTCCAAATACTCACTGCAGTGACTATTTTCACAACTGAAATTTAGAACTGGAATAAAAAACAGAACGTAAAATATGAAATTGGGACTGTCCTGGAAAGTCCTTGGCATGAACTTGTTATAGCTAAGAGCCTTTTGTGTCTGATTAAAACCCCTTCTGGATCAACCCATGTATGGAGCCAAAGTGGAAATAAACAAACTTGTATACTGTGAGCCAAATATTTGTTTGTGTTAAAGCGATTGGCGTGGGGGTGGGGTGGGTGGTGGTGGCAGAATGAAAGTGTTTAGGGAATGACCTGATATTCATTGTGCTGATAGCCAACACCCTGGTGGTCACAGAGCTGAGGTGGGGACCTCAGTGTGAGCGGGAACAAGAAATCAGAATCTAAAGGGAGGACAGTTCCGGAGCCTGTAACAGTGAAAAGCTGTTCTTCTCTGTCCAAAGGACAGGAGATGCAAGGGAAGATATCAAATACAGTAAAAATGATTTTGACTTAAGAACAGGGGTAAAGTTCCTTGACCTTAAGTTGTGCATTTCCATGGGCAGAGGCCAGTATCACTGAGCAACAGGATGCTAGATTGGGGAGGGCCCTTAGATTGTCCAACCCACTCTACACAGCTGTAGACCGGTAGGCTGGGACACAGAAGGCAAGTCAGCTGATGACGAGGTCACCCCTATTCCAAGTTTTTGTCTAGGATGATAAAGTCTTAGGCTGAATGTTCAGGTTTAAGGAATAAGTGATCTGGGGGCCACCAACTTGTATCCAGATTGTTTTTGACATGGTTCCCAGGTTGTGTTGTTGTGGTCCCCTCAAACCCAGATGGTGGTGATGCAGGCCAGTCAAATTTTGAGACATGGAAAATTATCACACTCTTAAAACATGCTTACAGATGAATGTCTTTGCTTGGTAGGTCAGTGTCATGGATTGAATTGTGTCCCCCCAACATATCTGTCAGCTTGGCTGGGTCATGATTCCCAGTATTGTATAATTGTGTACCATTTTATAATCTGATGTGACTTCCTTGTGTGTTGTAAATTCAATCACTATGATCTAATAAGATGGATTAGTGGCAGTTACACTGATGAGGTATACAAGATTGGATAGTATTTTAAGCCAATCTCTTTTGAGATATAAAAGAGAGAAGCTAGCAGAGACACATGGGAACCTCATACCACCAAGAAAGCAGTGCCGGAAGCAGAGCGCATCCTTTGGATCTGAGGTTCCTGCGCTCAGATGCTCCCAGACCAAGGGAAGACTGATGGCAAGGATCTTCCTCCAGAGCCAACAGAGAGAAAGCCTTCCCCTAGAGCTGACGCCCTGTATTCGGACTTGTAACCTACTGGACTGTGGGAAAACAAATTTCTCTTTGTTAAAGCCATCCACTTGTGGTATTTCTGTTGTAGCAGCACTAAATGACTAAGACAGTCAGCTCCTTTTCTTGTGCATTCCAATCCTTCCATCATTGAAAAGATTCAGTGGTCACTGAGAGAGGCTGGTAGGCTTCTGTATAACCAAATCTCTCACTCTTTGCTTTGCTAAGGGGCTAATAGCTCTCTGACCCAGCCTGATATTCCCCCCTCTTATCTTACCAAAGAGAACCTGCTTTTGGACCCCTGGTTGCACAGTGGTTAAGAGCTCAGCTGTTAACCAAAATGTTGGTGGTTGTAATCCTCCAGCTGCTCCTTGGAAACCCTATGGGGCAGCTCTACTGTGTCCTATAAGGTCTCTATGAGTCAGAATCAACTTGACGGCAATGGATTTTTGGGTTT
Source organism: Trichechus manatus latirostris (assembly GCF_000243295.1). NCBI lineage: Eukaryota > Metazoa > Chordata > Mammalia > Sirenia > Trichechidae > Trichechus > Trichechus manatus. The sequence goes on from NW_004444063.1 coordinate 1,353,069, forward strand.
TGGTTTTGATTGTTAGGGAAGATGAACTTTTCAATTAGTTGAGATCACTCAGAGAGAGAAATTGAAGGGAGCTGATACATGTCTTATACTTATTATTAACCAGATAGTAATGAAGCTATTTTGAGCATGTAGCTTTATTCAATCCTCAAAAGTATGCTTGTTAGGGATAAATTATCATTTCCATTTTACAGATGTAGAAACTGAGGCTCAGAAATGTAAAGAGACTGGTCCAGGGTAAAAGAAATCCTAAGTTGTAATGCTAAATTCAAAACAAGGTGTGTTTGATTCTAAATTCATATTCTCTAGATAGAATGAGGACCTTGATCAAAGAAGTTAGGCATGGAATGTGGGGCACCCAAAGTAGGGCAGAGAGAACCGGAAAAGAAGGTGTTCCCAGATAAAGAGAAGATTCCTCCAGGCAGGTTCAAGGCTGAGCCCAGCCCCTAGTTTCTAAGCTTAGGTGGACAAGGTACTTGTAAAATGGAGACATGCTGATTTAATAATGTTGGATACTAATGTTGTGTGACGCTTTGTGCTTTATGAAGCACTTTTATGTGAATTATCTCATTTGCTTCTCACAGCAATCTGCAAAACAGGAGGAAATGGTGTTTCTACTGTTAGGCTATGTTTGAATGGGTTTTTATATAACTGGATATAATTCAATTATTTTTCAGAAGAAAAGAAATCCCAAGTCCGTTGTACAGTCTCCCCATGTTTGAGTTGGGAAATTTGGAATCATCAGAATCAGTTTTACCACTTTGATGAGAGAACACGTTATTGACAAATGAAAAGGTCTTTGAATGTCATCCCAGAAGAGAAAGCCACTTTGGACAATGGGAACTCTGGGAAAGACTCTCTATTTTGTAGGGTATATGGGTGAACCTAGGAGTCCCTGGGTGGCACAAATGATTAAGTGCTTTGCTGTTAACAGAAAGGTTGGAAGTTTGAATTCACCCAGAGATGCCTCAGAAGAACCTGGCAATCTACTTCCAAAAGATAACAACCATTGGAAACCCTATGGAGCGTAGTTCTACTCTGAAACACATGGTGTTGCCATGAGTTGTAATCAACTCATTGGCAACTGATTTGATTATAGGTGACACTGTCTGCCAAATCATAGAATGAGAGCACTTGACTATGTCATTATCATTCATTTATTTATCCATTCATTCATCTACAAATGGGCACTGAGCACCTACTAATTGTCTGTCATTGTGTTAAACCTATAGGTAAAATGGTGAGCAAAAAGGAATACTATCCCTGCCCTCACGGAGCTGGGAGTCTCTTAGAGGAGACAAACGAGACAAGTGTTCATCAAATAATCACCGCAATGCAGGGACAATAGCATTTCTGATAAGTAGAGGTCCACAGTGCTATGAGATTCTTTAATGGAGAGACAAATTAAGGTCCTTGGGGAAATGGTGATTGAGCTAAGAATGGAATGATGAGATGGCAATATTTAGGCAAAGATGGAGTGGGAGAGTGTTCTGGCCAGAGGGAGCAGAGCAGCAAAGGCCTGTGGCTAGGAGCTTGAGGAGTCAGGGGCTGAGGCACAGAGGGAAGAGGAGACTGCTGCAGGGTGTGGGGCATGGTGAGGCTGGAAAAGCAATGGGCAGCCATTAAAATGACATATGTGAAGAGATGGAATGATCAGATTTGTGTTTCTGTAAGGTGTGTCTGGCTCTGATATAGAGAACGGACTGTGGAGTTAGGAGGTTGGTTCAGTAATCCAATCCAAAGTGGATTGCAGCTCAGGTGACAGGAGAAGGTAAGGGCACCAGATTAGGCAAAATTTAAGAGCTATAGTAGAGAAGAGTGTTTCCAAATTCCTGACAATGTTCAGGATTTGGGAACCAGAAATTGGAATTCCTGAGAATTCTCTGGAATTTCCAAAATCATGAATTTTTCTTAAAATACTTCCAATACTTTCCATACTGTTTCCTTTTATTATGAATATCTAGAAACGTTTGTTAATAAATAAGAAATTTTAAGTTTAGTATATTTACAAAGACCTGTAGCCTATTCTTGTTGTTATGTGTTAGGTGCTGTCGAGTCGGTTCCGACTCATAGCGACCGTATGTACAACAGAATGAAACACTGCCCGGTCCTGCACCATCCTCACAGTTGTTGTAATGCTTGAGCCCATTGTAGCCTATAGCAATATTCAAAGACTAGCCAGTGCCAGCAGACGTTACTGGGCAGTATTTCAATAAGGATAAGAGCCTGGTGACACAGTGGTTAAAAGGGCTCCACTGCTAACCCAAAGTTCAGTGTTTTGAAACCACCAGTGGCTCCAGGGAAGAAAGATGGGGCAGTCTGCTTCGGTAAAGATTTACAGACTCGGAAAACCTATAGGGTCGCTATGAGTCAGAATCGACTCGAAGCAGTGGGTTTGGTTTTTTGGTTAATTCCAATAAGGTAGCATTTAGATCACCTAGTAAGATTAATGGCACTACACAGAATCGTATGTCAAAATTGCCAACTTAAGGAATTGATTGGTTTTTAAAACTTGTTATTTCTTGGACCACCACACGTAACATTTGTATAAAGTATACTATGTGTATAAGCTTATTAATATTCATTTTATCTGCAAGAATGACTCATCATTAGCAACAGACAGTTCTGTGGACACACACTTAAAAGCATGACAACTTCTACAAGTGAAACTGACTGATTAGATTGTGACTGCCTAGGGACTTCTGTCTGGGTTCCCAGAAATATCGACCTTAGCTTCTCACTCTCCATGTCAGCTTTTCCTGCTCTTGCTTTCAGCAAGAAGTCAGTGATTCTCTCGAGCCAGTAACTTCCCTGTTAATTGTTTAGCTTTAATTCTCCGAGGAGATTTTTGATACTTGTTTTCCATTTTCCCGACTTCTTGATTTATTTTTCTCAGAATTGGGGATTCAGAAAAAAAAAGTGTAAGTTTCCTGAGAAATGCCGAAAGGAATTCCAGCACAGAAACACTAGTTGACAAGACTAGTGATAGATTGGCATGTTGGAACAGTCTGGCAGAGAACCAAAAACCAAACCCACTGCGGTCAAGTTGATTGCAACTTATAGTGACCCTGCAGCACAGAGTAGAACTGCCCCATAGCATTTCCAAGGAACAGCTGGTGGATTCAAACTGCCAACCTTTTGGTTAGCAGCCAAGCTCTTAACCACTGTGCCACAGTCTGGCAGAGAGGTGACTGATAAATCTGTACCTGACTGTGTGTGTGTTCTCTCTAAATTGATTACTTTCCTTATGAGTGATCAACACAGGAAAACTGAGGCAGGCCATCAGTTACACGATCAGATAGATAACCAACTCCACTCCATTCTCCTAAATGAGAACTACATTTCCAGACAATGCCCTCTTACTCCTCTTTAAAAAAAAAAAAAATAATAATAATATGCCTTTTGAAAGAACAGAGAAGAGACTGAAATACAAGTCTTTCCAAAATCTAGGGCTCTTTCCATGGGACCTTCAAACTCCAGACTTGGAATGGGGACAAGATAGGTCAACTAGAGGTTTCAGCACCAGTTCCTGGAGGCTGACTCTCTTCTAGACATATTACTGAATTGTTCTTTGACTTAAATCCTGAAGTTTTTTTTTTTTTTTTTTACTTAACTACTCTTAAAGACCACGTAGCTTGACAACTTATAAAGTAGGGTCAAGTGTGTCCTACTGAAGCATGCATGCATGATTTAAAAGATAGAATTACGACAAAAACATGAATACAGGAATTGATTCTGAGAGGGGAAAAACATGAAAAAAAAATCTGATTATCTCAAGTGGCAATAAACAAAGTCCCAGAGTCACTAAATAATCTCAATCTTTTCCCTTTGGCTCTGAATCCAAACAGGCTTTCCCAAAGATGCATTGGTGATTCAGAGGAGAAATGAAAGTGGAGATTGGATAGCCTACCTTCTGGCTTCTGGTGGTGGCCACTGGCAACGTTTCTAATAGCACAGTTTTCTCTGGGTGGTTTTTCAGCATGTGACATATGTACTTATCTAGAGATGTGTGACTATTAGCCGTGCCGAAATCTATACCTGGGCTGGAAAGACACTTCGCTATTTTCCCGTTTATGAAGTAATTATTATGTACCCCGTAGGTACTTTCATGTTTTGTTTTGTTTTGGAGCATTTGTCATAGCTTTCCCCACTGGGGAATATTTTTCAGGCTGTGTAGGCATAAGAAAACAGGGAGGAAAATGAACACTGCAGAGACTCAGAGGAATACAGTGTGCTAGAAGAATCTTAAAGACCCACAGCTATTTATAGAACTTGAAATAAATGCCCTTCCTTTGATTGGAAGAGGCACTTCTAAAAGGACTTAAAAAAAAAAAAAAAAGGACACGAGAATGGTAGTGAAGCGGGAGAAAATTATCCAAGAACTGTCTATCTGATACAATTTTTTCTTACGAAAAAAATCAGAATTACCACATGATCACATGTGCCACCTCCCCCCAAAAAAATCTTTGAAGAGGTGGTAGATCTTCCAAAACTTTTTTTTTCTTTTTTTCTTTATTTATTTATATGCAGCTGGAGATAAAATCAAGGAACTGATTGAAAATGGGAAAAGAAACCGTTGGCTTGCTGGTGTGTTTCAAGATAAAAATTCATGTTGTAAACTTGAACCTTAAGACATTTGTATAAGGCTAAAGAAATTGGATTGGATGTGATTGTGTTCCTAGAAGACATTATATATATATATATAGGGAGGACTTGGAAATATTTTCATAATTTTATACAATTGTTCCTTTAAATAGAAATTAATTGTTTGACTCTCGTTGACGCCCATTTCGAAGAAATCAGTGCAATTAAGTGAGGACACAGAGTATCAGAGCTGGGCAGTGAGGAGGACTTGGAGCTAGGTCTCAACCAGTTGCATGGATGATGGGCATAAGGCTGATTAGCAAAGTCTGCCCATACTCTAAGATTTAAACTCGGTCAACAAGAGCATTCTTGGGCAGCCGTTCTCAGAGTAGTGGCATATTGAGTCATCCCAAGAGTTAAAAATGTGATGTCCGGTTCTCAGCAATTCTAATTTAATTGATCTAGGGTATGGTCTGACATTAAGATTTTTAAATGCTCCCCAAATAATTTTGATGTTCAGCCAAGGTTGAGAACCACTGCCCAAAAAGCCTCGTTCAAAGCAGTGGGTTAGCGTTATCCTTAGATCCCTTCACAATCTCTAGAAAGTCTAGGAAATCTAGAAGCTAGACTTTCCCCAGGGACCCCTTAGTGAAGCTAGACAGGGAAGACTTGCTGCATAAAGTGATGTCTCTTCCCTCCTGAGCCCCAACCCCTCCTTGTGCTTGTTACAGGTTTACAGTATCCCCCGGGGTAAAAGCCAGAAGAAGTGAGAGAAATTACTTCCAAGCTCTTTTGTTGTGGATTGTGAAAAACTGTGTCCTGTCCTTGTTCACAAGAGTTTCCCCTTCATTTGAGCAATCAAATGCTTAGCATGATCAGAACAGCTGGGAGGAGCCAGCTGTACAAAGAGGTGGGCGTCTCCACAAGATGCATATCAGTTTTTCTTCATTTCTTTCCTTTTTCTGTCTTTTCTTCCTGCCTTCCTTCTTTCCTTCTCTTTTTTCTCTTTTTTAATCTCTTGATTAAACATTTTTTTGCATGAATCTTATACCAACATAAAACAAATGGAACTGTGACTTTTGCTTCCCAATCTAGATAGCTGGTTTCATGTAAGATCACATCTCATGTATGAAAACATTTTTTTTTTTTTTTGAAAACCATTTATATTTTCTTTTTGTATACTGGGATGTTGAAGAACATGTTATAATCTGTGGGACACTCTGCCACGCCCTTAATGCCCCCACAGTTGTTATGCTTGTATTTGACATTCATCCTGAAAGCATGCTCAGAGCAGCCCTAGAGCTGTGACATGTGACTGCTACATGGCACTGAATTTTCAACATAGGCTTTCAGACAGAGCTCCTACTAATTACCTGCTGCCTGATTTTGCACTGATTCATTAACGAAGATGGAAAGCGTGTAGTCACTAGAAGTGTATTGGCCGGTTGAACAACTCCTTGTACATACAGCACATCTGCATTTGGACGGTCTGTCCACATTAAGAGCCAAGGGTCAGCCTGACCTTAAGCGGAGAATGGAGAAGCAGCTGCACAGGAAGGGGTGGGAACAGTTCTTGTACCGCGAATTGAAATCTTTGCCACCACCTACAATTTGACCTTGGCCAGGTCTCAGCAGACAGGGACAGCGTCCTGGGACATGAAAGAGTGGGGTGGTCTGAGCTCCGACCACTCACTGTGCCCTGGCTGCTGCCCGCCCCCCTCCCTTTTCCTCCTCCAGACAATCTTCACCATTTCCTGCTGGGCTGTGTGTGGCACAGGTCAGGAGGAGCCTTTGTGCCCTAGTAAGGCAGGCAGAGTAAGTATGTCTGCTTTTTGATCTTGAGACAGTGAAACCAAACCTCCAGAGAGGTGCAATTCAGATTTTTGCAGGTTGGACACAATGGGGAGTAGGTTCGGGCTGTTCTGGGTGATCCTCAGATCAGGCAGGGGTCATGACTGGTGGTCTTCCTCACTGGCCCTGTCATTGCCCAGGGAATTAGCATTCAAGAACCCTCTGTTGGGCTCCATAAAACTCACAGGAAGTGCCGTCTCTTGGACCCCCCCTCCACGGGAGCCACGGGAGGGAGAGGATCAGGCTCAGCGTCTGTTTCTGCTATATGTCTATAAGCTCAGTGGCATAATCAGCCCCAAATGCCAGATGATACATACTAAAGGAAACACATTTCTTTGTCATACACTTGGGTTAGTTTTGAGCCAACTATTCATCAGCCATCCAACCTCTAGAGCAGTGGGTCTCAGTGTGGTCCTAGGGTCACCTGGGAACTTGTTAAAAATGCAAATTCCCCACTCAGATGTATTGAATTACAAACTCTGCAGGTGGGATCCTTCAGGTGATTCTGATGCACTTTGAAAGCCACTGGTTTGGGGCAGTTCTACTCTATCATCTGGGTCGATATGAGCTGGAATCAACTCCGTGGTATCTAACAACAGCAACAACATCCAAGAGTGTTTATAAATAGAGATGAGGGAACAAAACTGATTGGCTTATGAACCCTTCAGCCAGTTACCTAAGCTCACTGAGCCTCAGTTTTCTCATCTGTAAAATGAGAATATTAAAATTCTGACCTCACTAGGCTGGTACGATGTTTATATGTGGTGGGGTATGTCTAGTGCTCAGCAGGTAAAGTCTCAATAAACATAAGCCCTTGTTTTGATCCTGTGTTGCTTGGATGCTAGCTTTATGCTGCCTCTTGTGTTTCTGTGGAATCCCTGGGTGATGAAAATAGTTAATGTGCTCGCTGCTAACCAAAAGTTTGGAGATTCAATTCCATCCAGAGGTGCCTCAGGAAAAAGGCCAGGTAATCAACTTCTGAAAAATCAGCCATCGAAAACCGGATGGATCCCCGTTCTACTCAGTCACATGTGGGATTGCTATGAGTCATAACTGACTTGACAGCAACTAGTTTGTGTTTATTACTTAGTCATGCTATGATCTACACTCTTAGGTAGTGGAAATCATTTCCATCCCTTCTCTGGGTGTGTGCTTTAACCTTTCCACATCATTCCTGTTGCTGGGTGTCATTGATTGAATTGTGTCCCCCCGAAAATATGTGTCAACTTGGCGAGGCCTTGATTCCCAGGGTTGTGTGTTTAGCCATCATTTTGTCATCTGATGTGATTTTCCTATGTGTTGTAAATCTTACCTCTATGATGTTAATGAGGCAGGATTAGAGGCAGTTATGTTAATGAGGGAGGACTCAATCTACAAGATTAGGTTGTGTTTTAAGTCAATCTCTTTTGAGATATAAAAGAGAGAAGCAAGTAGAGAGACAGGGGGACCTCATACCACCAACAAATAAGAACCAGGAGAATTGCGCATCCTTTGGACCCAGGGTCCCTGTGCTTAGAACTCCTCATCTGGGGAAAGTTGATGACAAGGACCTTCCCCTAGATCCGACAGAGAGATAAAGCATTTCCCTGGAGCTGGCACCTTGAATTCAGACTTCTAGCCTCCTAAACTGTGAGAGAATAAATTTCACTTTGTTAAAGCCATCCACTTGTGGTATTTCTGTTATAGCAGCTCTAGATGACTAAGACACTGGGCATGGTTTTTCCCTCTCAAGCAGTTCCTCCAAATGGAAAGAAGTAGTCCTCTATAAATTTTCAGCTCTGGGGGAAAGGGTTCTTAGAAAAAAGTAGCAAGGGGAGATTTTGACACAACCATTCTTGTATCAGCCCTTCCTTGTACCCCAGGCCATAGCTTTGGGTTTAGGAGCCCTCATTGCAATCCCAGGGAAGTTTGTTCCTAATGGTGCCCCATCACAGAGTTTGGGAATGAGGATGTTTAAGGGCAGCGGTAACAACACTGGCAGAGTGTCTAGGTCCTGCCTGCTGATGAGAGGGCAGGGGAGGCTGTACATATGGTACTTGTCCTCAATGTATGTCTGTCATTGACTTGCTGCAACAAGAACAGACCAGATGGGTGGGGAGGAGGGGCTTCGGTGAGACACAGCTTGGGCTGGGAAAGAGCAGAACATTAAAGTTCCTGGACTTTAATGTTGAGGAGAGAAGTGTGGTGTCGTGAGAGAGTCCTGGGTTACTAGGCACACGGGGTTCAGATTTTGAATCTTAGTTCAGACATTGACTAGATAATGAATCACGGGGCATGTCATTTCTTTGAGGTTTTATTTTCTCATCTGTCAAATGGAAATAATCTCTCCAGCTTCATGAGGTTGACATGAGGGTGAAATAAAACCTATGAAAGCACTTTGTAGATGATAAACACACAGTCATGGTTGTTACGAAGGGCAGCTGCTGTGGAATCACCGGTGGGGCTTGAAGCCCTGCTTCGCTACTTACCAGCTGTGCAACCTTGTACTTAACGTCTTTGCGTCTTGGTTTCCTCATTTGTAAACCGGGGACAATTTTATATGCCTTCCACCCAAGACTGCTGTGGGTTTAAATAAGACAGCACGCAATAAGACATCTCACGTAGACCAGGCACACTGGAGACACTTAGCAAGTGTTCACACCACAGCAGTTTCCGTCGAGTCAGCTCTGACTCATGGTGAGCCCCTGTGTGTCACAGTAGAACTGTGCTCTTTAGGATAGTCAATGGTTGATTTATTGGAAGTAGGTTGCCAGGGCTTTCTTGTGAGGTGCCTCTGGATGAACTCGAACCTCCAACCTTTCAGTTAACAGCTGAGCGCATTAACCGTTTGCACCTCCCAGGGACTCCTAATGAGTGTCAGTGCCTCCCTTTTCCATAGTTAGAGTTACCTCAAGAGATGGACAAACTGGGTCTCTGAAGTGCCCCCTATATGCTTATTATTTTTGGAACCTCTTCTGTCTACTTGACCCCATGCTCAGGTGTCAGATTCATCTTCTTGCATCAGTGTTTTGAGATTCCTGCCTGGGATTTGAAGGGGAGAGGCTGTATCCTCTGCCTAGATTTCGAGGAGCTCCTAAGCTAGGAAGACTTGGCCAGGGTCTCAGCCACTCTTCCCCAGGCTAGAAAGAGGAGCTACTCTCCCTCCTGGGCTTTGGGTTCCAGTCTCCAGTCATATGCTGTTGTTGTTAGGTGCTGTCATATAAGCTGCCTTACTGCCTTCCTCTCTGCAAACACACAGGTTACTCCCCTGCCAGCCTTTGCCCATGCCATTCCTCCCTCCTGGAGTCCTTTCTCCACCCTCTTTACCACACAGCTACAACTCTGGTTTCACTTCCTTTTCGAACATTTTTCTTCATTGTGTTATGACCTTATCTTCCCCGGAAAGCACACGCTGCCTCATTTGGTTTCATTGTTCCCTGTGGTTATGCCTTCACCTCCTGGGGAGATTATACTCTTTTTAGGGCAGAAACCGTGCCCTTAGAGGCTCAGGGAGGGTGCTAAGCGTATGGTAGGAATGTAGTGTTTATCATATTTAAGGAAAATAAATGACACATTGCATTGGGCAAATCTACTGCAAAAGACCTCTTTAAAGTGTTAAAAAGCAAAGATATCACTTTAAGGACTAAGGTGCACCTGACCCAAGCCATGGTGTTTTCAACTGTCTCATATAAATTTGAAAGCTGGACAAAGAATAAGGAGGACCTAAGAAGAACTGATGCCTTTGAATTATGGTGTTGGCAAAGAATATTGAATATACCACGGGCTTCCAGAAGAACAAACAAATCTGTCTTGGAAGAAGGAATCTAGAATGCTTCTTAGACACAAGGATGGCGAGACTTCGTCTCACATACTTTGGACATGTTGTCAGGAGGGACCTGTCCCTGGAGAGGGACATCATGCTTAGTAAAGTAGAGGGTCAGGGAAAATGAGGAAGACCCTCAATGGGATGGATTGACACAGCAGCTGCAACAATGGTCTCAGGTATAACAACTATTGTCCAGGATGGTGCAGGACCGGGCCATATTTCGTTCTGTTGTACACAGGGTCGCTATGAGTCATAACCAACTCAAGGGCACAGAACAACAACAAAGGAAACAAACATGGGTGCAGCAGGCAGGGTGTGATGAGCCTGAACTGCCACTGGGGGGCAGTGAAGGCCAGACTGAGAGTGTGGCTGGGCCTCTGGACTAGGAGCCTGGGCAGGATCAGGTAGCAGAGAACTTGCCACGTTAGACTCAGACAGGGTGACTTAGGGAAAGGCTCTTCTACGAGGCTCAAAAAAAACCCAAACCTGTTGCCATCGAGCTGATTCTGACTCATACTGACCCCATGTGACAGAGCAGAACTGCCCCATAGGGTTTTCTTGGCTGTGATCTTTACCGAAGCAGGTTGCCAGGCATTTCTTCCTCAGCACCACTGGGTGGGTTCAAATCACCAACCTTTAAGTTAGTAGTCAAGCACAAACCATTTGTGCCACCCAGGGCCCTCCTGTGAGGTTCAGAGGGCCGCCAACCTAGGAGAAAAAACATCCCAGAGCCCAAATCCTCCAAACTTTCAATACCTGTGGGCATACCGCACCCCCCCTTCTCTGAAGTGCCAGGGGCTGCTGCAGGGGTGCCTGGAAATATTGAGGTGGTGGGGACTCTTTCCAATCAGATTTAATACACTAGGCAAGTGTGCCCCCTTTGTACCAGGCACAGTGCTTTGTGCAATGAGGTCCTGTCCTTCAAGGCGGCTGGCTTAACCCTGACGCAGATCCTCACCAGCATCCTAGGGACTAGACACTACTCTCTGGAAGGCCAAGAAAAATACCCCAGAACAGAAGAACTGAGGCGCCCAGCCAAGCTTTGCTCTGAAAGCCACTGCCAAACAGAGCCCTAGCTTCCTCAGTAATTCCCAGAAAATATGCAACATAGGAGCGCCAAAAGGGTTTTATCCCTGCAGCATCCGCAGAGGATTGGACTCCTCAGGCCCCTGCTCACATGCTGAGCTGATATAAACTCCCTCCTTCTGCTGGTGATGTGGAAATGCCTGCGTCCCTCACCACAGCCTGGAACCCACATAACCTCAGACAATCCTTCCAGACTGGGGAGAGGTGGTGGGGTGGAGGACAGTGGGGCTGGTGGGAGTCATTGTACAGAAAGTATTTCATCCCCCCCCCCCACATATCTGCATTTCCTTTAGGCCTTGGCCTTGGGGATGGGCTATTTCCAGCTGTGTTTAAGATGAGGATTTTCCGGGCAGAGTCTTGTCAGCAGAGAAGCTTTGATTGCAGTTGCGGAGGTTAAGCACAGGTGCGTGGGGTTGGAACACACTGTGGACGGCCCCGGTGGCTGGAGCCGATGGGTTTTCTTTCCTCTGGTGTCTTTAAGGACGAGCTGGGAATCACCCTCTGCATGACAGCTGCAGTTAATTCTGATTTATGGTCCCTGTGTCTCCCTCGCCACCTGGAAATGGAGCTTTTGGAACGACTTTGTGGCAGATGTTGCTGGTATCTCCATTCTCGGGGCTCTCAGCCCTGGTCCTGTACAGCCCCCTCTATTCACAGCGTGGAGAAGAGAGGTGGCCAGCACTGCCCCCTGCCACCTCTTCTGGCTTCCTAGGTGAGCCTTGGCTCCCTTGTCCTGTGTCTGGCTCTCCACCACCTCCCCTCCATCTCACCTTACAGCCCAGTTCAAGCTCTTGGCCCAGTGTTCTTCTCTCTCTCTCTGTCTCTCTCTCCTGCCTTGCTGAGACCCTCCCTGCCCTGCCTCCTGGCCAGTAGGTGTTCCTTTGGCCTTGTCTTCTTGCTCTTGCTCTTGCTCACATGTGACTAACCTTCAGTGACACCTCCTCCTCCGCCTGGCTGCAGGCCCCTGGTGCACAGAACCGTGGTTCCTATTTCCTGTTAAATTAATTTAATGCATGTAGTCAGCCTCTACCATGTACTAGGCACTGAGCTGGGTGTCAGCGAGCAAGAGAGACATGGACCTTATTCTCATGGAGCTAACAGACTAGTGGCAAAGGTGGACAATAATCAGATAAACAAATAAATGAACAGAAAGGTTATGGATAGTGGTGAATGCTACAAAGAAAATGAATGGGCTCACGTGATTGAGAGGGAGGTGGAAGCTACTTTCAACACATGGGCAGGGAAGTCCTCTCTGAGGAGCAGACGGTCGTGTTAAGACCTGAAGGAAAAGGGTGCCTGAGGGCCAGAGGTCTGTCTGCCAGAGGGCTGCATCCCATTGTCTGTGCAGAGTAGAGGAGCGTAGGCAGAGGACACAGCAGGTGCAAAGACCTACAAGCTTGCATTTTCTAGAAACTATATGGATGAACAAAATGAGAGCACAGTGGGTGCCGGGGGAGTGCTATGAGATGAAATGTTGCCGAGCTTGACGTGTCCATACTGAACTCTTGATTTTCCCACAACACAAAACCTGCCCTTCCACTGTGTCCCCATCTCAGTAAGTGGAAACACCACTCTTTCACTGTCCAGGTCCCAAACCCCACAGCCATCCTTGACTCTTTCTCTCACACCCCACTGCCAACCTATCAATGAGTCCAGTCACTCCACCTCTGAAACGCTGTATGTTCAAACCTGACCACTTGTTCCTCCTCCCCTGCTGCCACCACGTCCTGGAGTAGCCGTGGCCTCCTACCTGGGCTCCCTGCTTTCTCTCTCACTCCCCACCCCTAGCAGCCAGATCACAGCACTGCTCTGCTCTAACCCTCCCACAGCCCTCGGATCATTCAGAGTCTAATCTAAAGCTCTTCAGCTCTTCTCCTAGCATTCCTCTTTACTCACTCTGCTCCAGCTACCACCCTGCTTTTCCTCCCCCCATTCCCAACACACACACACACCAGATAACCACATGGCTCTCTTAAAGTCCTTTACATCTCTGCTAAAATGTCAACTTGTTAGTGAGGGCTCTAACCACCCTGGATCTTCAACACACACACACACACACATACACACACACACAATCACACACACAGCAGGCACTTTCTATTTTTCTCTGCGACACCATTATTTGACATATTTCTTATTTGCTTGTGTATTGACTGTCTCTCTCCACTGCGATCTGAGCTCCATGGTTGTAGGAACTTTGTTTTGTTCACTGCTGTAACTTCAGCACCTGGCACAGTGCCTGGCATGTGCTAAACCCTCAAAACTATTTATTGAATGAATGATTGAGGTCAGAAACATAGGAGGATCCAGACAACAGAGAATATTGTGGACCATGTTAAGGATTTAGATTTTATTATAAAAGCAACAAGAAGCCACTGGAATGTCTTAGGCAGTGGAGGGGGTGATTTACTCCGTATTTTGAGTTTACTATGGATGTAGTATGGAGAATGCTAGAAGCAGGGAGACCAGAGACAGAGTCAGCGTAACAGCCCAGGAAAGATGCTGGTGGATGGGCCAGGTGGTGTCACGGGATATAAAGAGAAGGTTGAGAGCAAAGTACTTTGTCAGATCAGCCGGGAGGAAGTTGGCATCCAGAAGCCAGAAAGAACTCTTGAGGCCCTAACTCTTCATGATCTGCCTTCAGCCGGGCTGAGAGCCAGAGAGGCTTGCTGTGCTGGCTTTCCAGCTGAGGTAGGAGGATTATGCTCTGCACTCTATCTTCTGTGCTCCTTTGCTTGTAGATAACTCTCACATGTCATCTGTCTTCCCTGTGTGCATGTGTGTGTCTGTGTCTATGCTATTCTTTTTATGACTCAGAAGTGATTAGGTTTAGGATCCACACTGCATGGATATGGCCTCAACTGATTGAGTACATTACATCATTACATTAGATTGCATTATGGATTATATTCATTATGGAAGGTAATTCATTCTGCCCAAGATCAATGGATTTAATTACATGTAATTACTCCATGACAGCAACTAGATTAGTGTTTGGCCAAACAACTGGGAATCATAGTCTAGCCAAGCTGACACACAAAATTAACTATCACATCCTTAAAGGTGTTGAAAACCATTGCAGGTGAGGGTCTCTGAAAACAGATACTGAGACAGACTTTGAGGTACAAGACATTTATTAGAGATGAACACCTGTGAAAGGAAAGGAAGAAGCTGACTGGGCAGAGAAAGAAGTTGAACTATAATGTATGCCCAACAAAGCCTTGGCCAACGCTGTGGAAACTCTGGAGCAAGTATAGCTCATCCCATGTTGGGATATCATGGCTTGGCCTTATACCTCTGTTTTCTCAGCTACTGAATGTGGGAAAGGTGAGACCTTGGACAAGGTCACTCTCTGCAGCTGAGGCAAGTCCTGCAGGAGCTGACAGCTGGAGACATCTGCTTACTATGCTCCCTCAGCTGGGCAACAAGACCTTCCCTGAAGAGGTCTGGATGGCACATCTCTGTATCTACTATGGGTACTCAATTGTTGAGGGTTGATGGGGTGAGGTCCACAGTCCCTCCCTCTGTAATATGAATTGGCTCCAGGGATGGGTTTCAGCAACTGCTTGGCTCTGTGTAGACCTCTGAGTCAACTGGCCTGACGTGGGCTCATGAACAAGCTGCTGGCCTTGGATCAAAGCATCTCTCCAAACCCCAGAGAATGCTTCCAAACACATGTAGATATCTGAGATTCACTTAGAGGGCCATTTCAGAGTGCTTTCAGCATCTGTTGTGTTGTAGAAAGATAAAGTCTTTGTGGCCAGACAGTCCTAGTGTTCAAATCCCACGTCTGCCACACATCAACTCCATAGCCTTAGGTGAGGTCACAAGCTTTCTGGAGGTTTTCTTCCACTTTTGAAAAATGTGTATAATATTATCCAAAAGACAGGCTCCTTGGGAATAAGAGCTGTGTCTTGCTAGCTTTGTCTTGTCATTGGTCCAATGAGGCTGTCTTCATGTGTGCATTGAATGAATAGGTGTCCTTTGCTGTCAGATACTTGTGCCCTTGGTTTATGCAAGCCACAGCAGCTGGAAGCTCCTGGAGGTCAGAGGCTGGTATTCACATTTGCAGAGGGGTGCATAGGACTTACCTCCTTTTTAGTACTTCTCACGCTGCATGAGGTTTATTGTCTGACTGCCCCTTCATCAGTCTCCGAGTACCTGCATGCTTCAGGGCTGACAACTCAGGGCCCAGCCCAGAGTCTCGCTCAGAGCTGGCACCTGACACACATTAGCTGCTATGACTGAAACCTGCTACAAGACACAGAGGTCTCAACATCAGCCCAACAATCAGCTCATAAACTCCTTGTTGCTTTTGTGTGCCATTGAGTCGATTCCGACTCATAGAGAACCTATGTGAAAGAGTAGAACTGCCACATAGTGTTTTCTAGGCTGTCAGTCTTTACAGGAGCACATCTCCAGGTCTTTTGTCCCATGGAACTGCTGATGGGTTCGAATCACCTTTTTTTAGCATCCAAGTGTTAACCATTGAGCCACCAGGTTTCCTTCTCCCTGGGAATAAGTCCCGATTTT
The DNA here is from genome assembly GCF_000243295.1 of Trichechus manatus latirostris. Taxonomy (NCBI): domain Eukaryota; kingdom Metazoa; phylum Chordata; class Mammalia; order Sirenia; family Trichechidae; genus Trichechus; species Trichechus manatus. The sequence continues at coordinate 1,368,925 of NW_004444063.1, forward strand.
ACCCTGACCTCAGCCGTCTTTCTGGGATCTCATCTGCATGGGAGGCAGCATGCTGCCCTCAGCTGGATTCTAAAGTTGTTCATGAGTGAAGGTTTTTCCATAGCTCACTGGTTCACTGGTGATTTAACATCACCCTAGTAAGCCTGCCTGAGCTCCTCCTGTCAGCTTTCTTCCACTGACAGATAGTTGTTTTTTCTAGCACTCTGGGTCGTGAGCAGAAAGACTGAAGCTCCACAGAGGAAAACCATAGCCTTTTGCAGGACTGCAAAGAATCTAGGTTTAGCCATTTCAGCAAATTACGCCCTGGTTTTGCAAAATAGGGTCCTTTGTTTTGCTCCATAAAACTTGATATAGTGAGATTAGTGCCTGCTATAGATCTAGCAAGACCTCAGTTCAAGTCCTGGAGCATGCCTGCCTAACCTAGGAGGGCTTCAATTCTCTTATCTGGGAAATGAGGAGCAGTGCCTATCTTACAGTTTGGATGAGGGTTTAGAAAAGTAATTGCCTGATACACAGCACCTTCTCAGTAACATGCTGAGGGGCGGAGGACAGGGGACAGACAGGGCTGGTGTCTGTCTTACTTAACGCTATGTGATTTGCAGGCAATGTGGGGAGATACAAAGTTCTGGCCTCTGTGGCGGTGGATCATGCCTGGGAAGCTCAGCAGGACAGCAGGTGAATGGAAGGGTGACAGCCACAGTGTGGCCCTGAGAGGGACTGTCACAGGCAGATGGAGCCTCCGAACAGTGAACCAGAGGATGCAGGCTGCCCATCACCTGCATCTGCATTTACACTACCTGTCATGGATTGAACTGTGTCCCCTAAAAATATCTGTCAACTTGACTAGGTCATGATTCCCAGTATTGTGTGATTGTTTACCATTTTATCATCTGATGTGATTTCCCTATGTGTTGTAAATGCTATCACTATGATGTAATAAGATGGATTAGTGGCAGTTATACTGATGAGGTCTGCAAGATTAGATAGTGTCTTAAGCCAATCTCTCTTGAGATATAAAAGAAAGAAGTGAGTAGAGAGACATGGGGACCTCATTCCACCAAGAATGCCGTCCCAGGGGCAGAGCACGTCCTTTGGAACTGAGGTTCTTGTGCGGAGATGCTCCCAGACCAAGGAAAGATTGATGCATCACAAGGACCTTCCTCCAGAGCCTACAGAGAGAGAAAGCCTTCCTCTGGAGCTGATGCCTTGAATTTGGACTTGTAGCTTACTAGACTGTGAGAGAATAAATTTCTCTTTGTTAAAAACCATCCACTTGTGGTATTTTTTTTACAGCAGCACTAGATGACTAAGACACACTACCCTGTCTGCAGGCAGGACTGGAAATATGGCCCCTCCTCCTGCTCTGCCCTCTACATGCAAGAGAAGGTGGCTTAGAAGGGAGGGGCTTTATCCCAAAGACTGAGAAAGAGACTCTCAGGTGGAATTCTCCAGGCAAGGAGAAGGAAAGGAAAGCTCATAAACTCATAAACCAGACTGGAAGCTCTTAAAAGGCAGGGACCGTGTCTGCTTCACTGTAGAATTCTTAGCAATTAGCAAAATGCCTGGTACATAGGAAGCATTCAGTATCTGTTGAATTCAGGCCAAAGTGTGCCTAGATTTCTTCCATCCATTCATCCATCTGCCCATTTGTTCATTCATCCATCCATTCATCCATCCATTTGACAACCGTTTACTGGGTGCATACTCTGTCCTTGGTGATGGGCTGGGTTGGGTTTACAGAGACAAATAGAGCCAGTCTCTTGCAGCTCACAGCCTAAGTGAAGAAGGCTGGGCTCTAGTTACATGCAAAATAGAATCTAACAGATCTGATCAAAATAGTCAAATAAAATTAACTCCTGCTCAGTTCTGAATGCAGGAACTAAGGTGTTCAACATCTCTATTCTCTTTAGCATTCTGCTTATACAATCACCAACATGGTCTTTGTGAACCTTAAACATGAAATATATGTGTGTGTGTGTTGTATGTATTTTACAAACTCGATCTGTGTGTGTGTGTGTTTTACAAATTGTTTTTCTTGTTTATAATCACATCTGATTTAAGTGAACATATTGGTGGAATTTACAATTTCAATCTAAAGACTTTGGAGGAAAGAGACCCAATACCCAGCCTCTTGGCAGTGAATTGTTGAGTTATCAAGTGATAAAAGTTCTGACTCATAAGGAAAGGAAACCATAATATGCTCCTGACAAAATCCAGTTTCTCTCTTTGTGTCTCTCTCTTGCTCTTTCACTCCTGCTGTCTTTCGCTGTCTCGCATGTGTGTGGTAGGCGGTAAGGAAAAGAGGATTTTCTGGAAGATTCTGGAATTTAAGGGGCTTCTTTCCCTTATTCAGAGCTGGCAATAAAATACTACTTGTGGTCTGGACTTCCTGCAACATGGCGCTCTAGGCAGAAACACCACACTGTCCCTCCACAGCAAAGATCTGAAAAACTAAGTCAAACAGAGAAAACAGCAATCCTGAAACCCTAAACATCAAATGAAGAGTTAAAGAGCTCAGCCAAACACCAAATGGAATAAGAAACTGACAGAGAACAGAGAGCGAGGAGACATATATGCAGAGGTCCCCTATCAGCTAACACAGCTCGGATCTGCCATCTTGGACTCCTATCAGAGACCAGCTAAAAGGGGGTATGAGAAAGCAGCTTCACAGAGCTTCCAGCAGGAGACAGAACAACCGATATATGCTTTCTCATCCCCCCACCCTTCTTCACCTCCTCTGCTTCCCGTGGCCACAGTCTCTTGGCTGGGAAGCACCAGCTGCTTGTATTCCACCCACCTGCTCCGGCTGACTCCCTGAATGCCACTTGTTGGCTGCTGGTGTTACTTTTTTCTGCTTCTTTTGATTTCTTTCTTACCTTCCACCACCTCCCCCTCCTTCCACTCAAATGCGTGGCTCCATGTGCCTTCTTTGCTTCTTCCTGAGGGGCTATGGAGCTCTGCTTGAGTGTGGATCTGCTTCCTGGTCCATGCTGCCACACTAGTGGAATCCCAGGGTTTTTTTTTTTTTATTGTTTGTTTGGTTTCCTTTTCTTTTCTTGAGTTGGGAGCCCGTTCTGGCAGGGCTATGCTGCGCGGCTTGGGACCTACCCACTCAACTTGCACAGATGGGCAGAGGGATCCCTGAGGGCATTTGTTTTTTGTGTGGTTTTTTTTTTTCTGTTTTTTTGGGGGGTTTTCTTATTCTTTTCTTGTTTTTAATTTGTTTTGTTTTCTTTTCCCTCTTTTTCCCTTTTTGTCTTTCTTCATTACTCAGTTTCTCGTCTCTCTATACTTTCCTTCTCTTCCTGTCCCCCGAATACCTGGCACTGTGTGACACATCTACACCTTCTAGCCAGGCTGTACTTCAACACCTGGGAACAACTTGTAGACCTTGTAGCCACACCAGTGGGATCCCTGGGAGCTTTCCTTTTCTTTTTTCTTTTTAATTTTTAATTATTCATTATTTTCTTTCTTTTTCTTTTTTTCTTCTTCTTCCCCTTTTTGTTTTTCTGCGTTTCATAGTCTCCCATCTCTCCACTCCAATGGCAAGCTCCGCTAGCACTCTTTTTTGTTTGTATGTTTTTGGCTGCTGTTCGTCTCTCCTCTCTCCCATACCCATCTTAGCTCCTCACATCACAATCTCCCCCCTACATCCTACCTACCTGCACCATGAGCTTAACATCACACCACCAAGCAGCACAGGCACGGCCTACTGGAACCTGCCCTGCACTGATTACCAACCCACCCTGGTGGCTGTAGTAAGTGCTACAAACAACCCATCCCAGCAAC
>NW_004444063.1:1373324-1382534 GCF_000243295.1 Trichechus manatus latirostris
AAAAAAAAAAAAAAACCCTAAAAAACAAAAAATAGAGTTCGGGGCTTCTGAGTCCAACTCTAGAGCTCTTTCCATCTTGCCCTCATCGGACCGTAAAGAGTATTACAAATAAGCAATTAAAAAAAGCCTCATCTGACAGTTCTATCTCTTGTCAATATTGTCTGGGGCTTCGGGAAAGTTCCTTACTATGAGACAAAAGATTCATTACCGGATTAATTTACATGCCACAAGAAAGCACATGATGTGGTGCTGGACATATACAGTGGTGAGTCAATAAATGTAACTTTCCCTCCCTTTACTCTCCCATGCCGAGAAAATCCTCTTGTTAGATAATACTACAAAATGATCACTTATTCAGATTAAAGACACTTGACCTCCAAAAAAAATACTACTTGCTAGATTGTGACTCTGATAGATGGCGATTCATTGCATTTTTTAAAGGAATCTTACTCAGACCTATACATCCTAATGAGTGTTACCCACTTCCAAGCATGAGTTGGAAGGAGCTACATATATTCAAAGATGCTTTGGTTGCTCCAAACAGACCTTTCAGTAACTCTTCTTTGAAAATGGTCTTCAGGGTCATTTTACAAATCATACAAGAAATTTAACCTCATTACTTTACAGTTCCTTTTTGGGGGGAAGGGGAGTAGGTCAGTATAATTCAACTTGCTCATTCATTGGATTAGACTCTTAATGAAACTGAGTTATTTTCCAAAATTGAAATCTATCCTCAAAAGACAAAGGTCTGGCATCATTAAAGAGATTTCAAAAGAATGTGTCCTAAGCTTGGGAGGTAATTTTGAAGCTGAAGTTGGCCAAACATTTTGAGCAATGAAGTCTTTTTTAAAATAAGTATCAAGTCTGCCAAGGGAGCTGCTTGCAAAACAGCAGTCATTCGGTTGTGTGATTTTTCATTCTGTGTGTTAAGCTCCCAAGTTCTTTGTACCATAAACATCTACTGTGTTTTAAAGTCTGTTCATTTTCTGCCACTCTGCATCATAAAGGTCTTCAGAGCTCATGGATTGACTTTATTCTCTGTCTCCCAGAGTTACTGATGATCTTGATCATCCCATCTTTCCTTCCTCTGTAGTAAAGACCCATGTGTGGGCATGAATATGGCTGGTCTATGCCTGTCAGTGATGCTGGAACCTTTGATCTCTAGGTAACAGGTAGACAGATGTGGAGCTTCTGAGAGGGTCCTTAGAGACTTCTCTACCTTCTTAGGCAAGAGAGGATCAGGCATTGCTGGTCAGCCAGCCAGGCTTTGATATACACTGCTCTTTGAGTCCTTTTATCTCCTCCTTGCCCAGTCCAGAGGACTCAGTCAAACAATGAAGAAAAAAATAAAAAAGAATCACATTTTAACAAATGCCAGAGAAAGTTATTATTGGATATTGTCTAGGGCTAGTTCAAGAACCCTCCAAAACATCTTCCCTCTGGTTACAATGTCACTTTTGGGTTAAGATATTATCTCAAGAAGTCCCCTGTTTAAACTGGAATATGTTACCTGGGAGATAGAACACATTAACCAATACCAGCTGTTTACAATTGGCAGGAGGTCACTCACCTGCTACCAGAAATCTGCTCAACACTCTGAAGAAATAGAAGCCAGGGTGGGGCTTTCTTGGAGGTGAAAGTTGGGAGGGCGGTGCTGACAATGGCAAAGGCATTGCCCGGCAAGACACTCCTAGGGGCAAGGAGGCAACAGTGAAACTCTAGGACAGAGCCAGGGCAGAAGGCCTCTGGCAAATTTATTCTTTTCATTGTATCAAGGTGTGGCCTTGTCCCAATAACAACATCTGAGTTTCCACCATTCCACCCATGACCCACCTGGGGAGAGCTTCCAGATTCTGGTAGACCCAGAGGATGGAAGTGCTAGAAGAGGGATTATGTTTGAAAGAACTATATTTCCTATTCCTTCCTAAGAGGGACCCAGGGTGATATTTCTCAAAGGATTGATGCAAACCTATTCTTTGAAATTGCACTGTAGTGTTCCTAAGATGTCATTTCCTATCCCGCCACGAGGCACCTGGAGCCAAAGGATCACTTCTTTGTGTCTTTTCAGCTTGGTCTTGTGATTTCTGGCAGTTCTGTGTTCACAGGCGAGCCGCCTTCTGGGGCAGTAATGCTTCAAATGTCAACAAAGCTCTATCCCAGAGAGACAGGAGGAAGAATATCAGTCTGGGATGGCATTTGGAACTCCCTTCACCAGTACAGCTAAGCATATTGAATGACCTTATTTACAGCTATAAAGTTCTCAGTTATCCAGCTGGTCAAAAATCTAACTATATTTTTTTTTCCATCAAATATCTGATCTCATAATCCAGTCTCATCCCAGGCAAGACAGTGCTTTCTTATCTGTACAATGGGGAGAGTGATAGTACACAACTCTAAGTGTTGTGTGGATTAGGATTACATGAGGTACTGTTCCTAGAGGAGTTCTTGGGTGGCACAAATAGTTAAGCACTCAACTACTAGCTGAAACGTTGGTGGTTCAAACCCACCTAAAGTCACCTCAGGAGACAGGCCTGGCAATCTGTTTCCAAAAGGTTATAGCCAAGAAAACCCTGTGGAGCAGTTCTACTTTGCACAGCGGGGTTGCCATGAGTTGGAATCAGCTCGATGGCAACTAACAGCAACAATATTCCTAGAGTTCTGAGCCCTAGAAATCCAGAACCCAGGTGTCTGGTCTCTGTGGCTATTGGCTATATGCAGCCTTTCGTGGCTCACTTTTCTTTAAAGAAAAAAATTATAATTCAGGAGGGTTTAAATTTTTTTATGTTTATATTTATGTAGTGTTTTCAGCCCTTCAGTGATATGGGTAATAAAAGCATCAGAATGATAATCTCAAAGGTAATGGTTTTAAAGCCTTATTCAGTAGCAGACAGGAACTAGGAGGGTAGACAATTGACAGTGACGTTTCCTCACAGCTCCTTTGGATGCAGCCGGCACCAGTTCAGCATGTAATAAGACCAGGCCGTTAAAAGCGCATACTAAATCTCATAGTTTCTGTCCATGTACAAATTCCATGCTGGCTCGGGGTAATTTCTGCAAACTGGCTGTGGCTTTCTCATAATTTGTGTTCTCTTTTCACTCTGGGTGGGGGGCGAACTCGATGCCTGCAGGAGTGAGTTTGATTAAGTCATCAATAGGCTCTAGTCCATGTGGGCAGCTCAGTGGGTCCCTGGCTGAGCTGGTGTTTCCTGCCTCTCCTCCTCCCCATCTGGGCAGAAGGGCACAAGGAGGACAGTTCTCAGCCTGTGCACCAAAAGGGGAGGGATGGTTCAGCTAGCAATCCCCAGAACCAAACAGGGAAAAGAGTGGCACTACATTCCCTTAGCCAGAACAAGCTTTTTTATTTTCCTTCAGGATTCACCATGGGCCTCAGCAAGCTGTTGGGAATTTCAAAGGCTGATTCCTAGGGTCCATGTAAAGGCTCTCAGTAGCTGCTGGAGAATTTCCTGAACCAGGAAGCATGCGTTGGAGGTGGGGTGTGTGTGTGTGTGTGTGTGTGTGTGTGTGTGTGTGTGTGTGTTAGAGAAGGGAGGTTCTACCATTGCTGAGAATCCAAGGTCTTTTGCGGAATAGCTTGCTTTCTCCTGTGGTGTGATGAGGCAAATGTCCCAGAAGGCTTGAGTCAACAGCTACCTCCAAGTAGCAGGGCCAGTATTTGAATTCCAGATATTTAGGGGGTAAAAAAAACATCCAAACTCATTGACGCCAAGTAGATTCCAACTCATAGTGACCCTATAGGACAGAGTAGAACTGCCCCATAGAGTTTCCAAGGAGTGCCTTGTGGATTTGAACTGCCGACCTTTAGGTTAGCAGCTGCAGCACTTAACCACTATGGCACCAGGGTTTCCTTTAGAGGGTAGGAGGGCTTTGTTGGCTTCGAAACTGGGCTTCTTTCAGTAGCTTATCTAACTACCAAGACATTGCTTTTTTATCTCCAATTTTGGTCCCACACAAGCATGTTCCTCATTGGATCGCAATTCTATTCAAGTCACCAAAGGATACCGAGCCCTTACTCTATGTCCGGTGTTTTGTATCAGAAGCTGAGGACAGTGGGGACCAAGATGGTGGTTCTGATTTCAACGTACTTAAAAACTACAATACCTTACTATGTGCCAAACACTGTCCTAATCTCTTTACGTTTAATTCTCACAACAACCTGATGTGGTAGATGTATTAAAATTATCCCTATTTTATAGATGAGAAAATTGAGGAACCGAAAGATTAATTTGATTAAAATAACACAACTAGTCGATGACAGAATTGGAATCTGAACTCAGGCAATCTGACTTCAGAGTTGATGTTTAAAGTACTACAGTTTGTCTGGTAGAAAGTAACCTCAAAGATTAGAGTTTTACAGTCCTATAGGATATTAACAAGTTTTATCTCTACCTCAGTGTGTTAGTTTTCTATTGTTGCTATAGCAAATTACACAGCTATAGTGGCTTAAAACAACACCAGTTTATGACTTTACAGTTCTGTAGGTCAGAAGTCTGGTGCAGGTCTCACTGGGTTAAAATCAAGGCGTCAGCAGGCTGTGCTCTGCTCTGGAGGCTCTAGCGGAGAATCTGTTTCTGTTTATTCTGATTGTGACAGAATTTGGTTCCTTGCTCTTGTAGGACTCAGGTCCCATTTTCTCTCTGACTGTAAATTAAGGGCTGTTCCCAGCCTGTAGAGGTCGTCGTATTTCTTGGCTTATGGCCTTCTTTTTCCGTCTTCATAGTAAGCAACAGCGAGCGGAGTCCTCACATCGCATCTCTTTAGCCCACTCTTCTTCCTTCCTCTTCTACTTTTACGGACTCATGTGACTAGGTTTGGCCGGCCCAAATAATCCAGGAAAATCTCCCCATCTCAAGATCCTTAGCCTAAATTACATCTTCAAAGTCTCCTTTGCCAAGTAGGTTAACATAGTCATAGGTTCTGGGAATTAGGGTATGGACATCTTAGGGGGACAATTTGTCAGCCTACCACAGAGAACAAACTTATTACTGAATACCTGTCTTGATAAATAATATTAACCTCCTTTCCTCAAAATGCTCTTTTAACCAATTTTACTGTCTTATTGGCTCTCTTGTTAATGAGACAATAAATTTTTGACACATGTTTGTTCTATATTTGTATGTTTTTAACTTTTTGAAAATTACAATTGTTAGTTTTGGGGGCTTCAATGAGATTGCCAAATCAACTAACTTGCCAGAACCCATTAAACTGTGTTGCATAGGAAGTGCATCTCATGGGTTGTTTTAGCCCAGGCACACTAGTTTAGCTCCTGGAATAGAATGCATCCCAAGTAATAATAATCCTTCATCTTCACTAGCTCTTTCTTTCTTTCTACCTATCTATGTATCTATCTATCTGTCTGTCTATCTATATCTCCTGTGTGTTTTTTTTTTTTTTATTTATGGTCCTAGGGCAAGTTTAGTTTTAGTTCTCATTTATGTGGGGCCAATCAGTTATTCACCACTGATGATTGCAATGATTAGGGATTTGGTTGTATGATCTAATCATTTGGTGATCTTTATCAGAATGATGATGATCTATTCTCTGCTAGATGAGAAACAACAGAGAATCCAGCGTGTTAGCCTTTTCTGCTTGTTTACCCATTGTTGAGCTCACGCCAACTAAGAAAATATTTTGTGATCCCTAGAAACAAGAGCAGCCCTTTCAGAGCTGGATTAGTCAATTTTTATCTTTCTATATCTATTCTTGACCCATGACTGAGTTATAGAACTGTAGCCTCCATCTCTCTATAGCTTTGTGTACCTGTGATTAAGAAAAGCCTGGGACAGAGCCAACGTGGTGGTGTAGTCAGACGCTTCCTATATCCCTCTTACAACAAAGACCTGGAAAAACAAGTGTTTTGATTATATATGTATTCTAGGAGCCCTGAACAAGGCAAAGTTGAGGAAATGGACTGAGTGGTGGGAGCAGAGGCAGATGGTTTGGAAGAAGCCAGCAGCACCAGAGTGGCAGCGGTGCGATGGCAACTCTTCAGCCATGCCAGATCCACAGTGAAGCAGGCAAACACCTGTGCATGCACTCGAAAAGCAGTTTCCACACTGAGAGAGATCCAGCAGCAGAGATTCTGCTTGGACACTCCAAACCAGTGAAAAGCAGCTCCCAAGTGGCTAAAGCCAAGTACATGTGTGTGGCCTTTCATGGGGATTTTTTTTAAAAAGCCCATTTGGGAGAAACCTCTCTCCTTTTTACCTCATTTCTCCGCGCTCTGCACCAGGAGTCCACTGGGCCAGAAGTAGATCCCAAAAGGTGCTCTGACCCATTCTCCTGGCCTGGGAGAGGGAACAAATAAGCTACTGGCTCCCTTAGGCCAGGAACACAGGGTTGGCACAGCTCCTTTGCTAGGCACAGGCATAAGGGGTCTGCAGACTCTGAGTGCCTTACACCCCTGTATAGACTTGTGGGTACCCATCTCAACAGGGTTAGCCCTCACTACCACAGTACAACAGGGAAAACATCTGAAGTTTAACTTCAACTGTTTCAGCTGTGAAATGGCAGATTTGTAACCCACGAATCAGCCCTGCCCCTTAAGTAAGCACTTTTATCGATCTGCAACAGGGGCTTGAGGACTGGTGGTGTCACCTAAACCTCCCAGTCACTTGCTACAGGAGTCCAAGAAAAAGTGGTGCCCTCAAGTCTTTACTCTGAATGCAAAACTCACCTACCTACTCACCCTAGAGAATAAAGACATGCTTTCCTTAGAGACTCTCAGGGGCAGCCATCAGCCCCCTGCCTGGCCCAGCGTGTGATCCCCTACCACAACCAGAGTCCAGTGCCTACACCAATCACCCATGCCTCTCTAAGACTGAAGGTGAGAGCCTGCACCACACACTTGGTGACTGACTGCCTGGTCACCTGAGCTGAACCCATATAGGAAAATTTCACGGACTCCCCTGGGCACATACTTAATTACAGAACTAACTACCTGGTGACAGGACGTTAGAGTTCAAAGGTGTCAATAATCAAACTAGCGCACATGACCAGACTATTGGGGCATATCAAAACAAAACAAAACAAGAAGCTAGGACTCACTAAACAAATATAAAATAAAATTATAATAACTTATTGACAGCTTGGAGACAACAGTCAATATCAAATCACATAAAGAGGCAGTCCATGGTGGCTTTAGCAAGCTCCCAAAATAAAGGATCAATAAATTCTCTGGAGGAAGAGAATTTCTTGGAATTACCAGAGGCAGAATACAAAAGATTAATATACAGAACTCTCCTAGAAATTAAAAAGCAAATTCTTCAAAATGTAGACAATTCCAGGGAACACACAGACAAAGTAGTAGTGGAACTTAAAAAAGTTATTCAAGAACATAATGCCAAATTTAATAGGCTGCAAGAATCCATAGAGAGACAGAAATCAGAAATCCAGAAGATTAACAATAAAATTTCAGAATTAGACAACTCAATAGAAAGTCATAGGAGCAGAATTGAGGCAGTAGAAGTTAGAATTAGTGACATTGAAGATAAAGCTCTTGATGCCAACTTATTTGAGGAAAAATCAGATAAAAGAATTAAAAAGAATGAAGAAACTCTAAGAGTCATGTGGGACTCTATCAAGAGAAATAACCCAGAACAGGCAGAGATAACAGAAAATACAGGGAAAATTGTTGAAGATTTGTTGACAGAAAACTTCCCTGATATCATGAAAGATGAGAAGATATCTATCCAAGATGCTCATCGAACCCCAAATAAGGTAGATCTCAAAAGAAAGTCACCAAGACATATTATAATCAAACATACCAAAACCAAAGATAAAGGGAGAATTTTAAGAGTGGCTAGGGATAAAAGAAAAGTCGTCTACAAAGGAGAGTCAATTAGAATAAGCTCGGACTATTCAGCAGAAACTGTGCAGGCTAGAAGGCAATGGTGTGACATATATAAAGCCTTGAAGGAAAATAACTGCCAGCCAAGAATTATATATCCAGCAAAACTGTCTCTCAAATATGATGGCGAAATTAGGGCATTTCCAGATAAACAGAAGTTCAGGGAATTTGCAAAAACCAAGCCAAAATTACAAGAAATACTAAAGGGAGTCCTATGGTTAGATAATCAACTCACCAGATAACAACCCAAGACTAGAACACAGGACAGAGCAACCAGATATTGATTCAATAGGGAAATCGAAAATATATCAAAGCTAAAACATTGAAAATAGGGAAACAGATATCAATATGTAAAAAAAAGAACAACATTAAAACAAAAAAGAGGAACTTAAAAAATGTAGACATTGATTTTTCATATGGAGAGCAAGCTAAGGCAATTTAAAGTAATAAAAGACTGGTATAAACTTAGAAAAATAGGGGTAAATATTAAGGTAACCACAAAGGAATCTAACAATCCTACAAACCAAAATAAAAAAATAGAAAAACATAAGACCCAGCAAACACAAAATCTACAACAGTGAAAAAGACAAAAAAAAATACATAAAGAAAAACAACTCAGCACAGAAAATTAAGGGGAACAAAGAAACTGTGAACAACACACAAAAGAAGATATCAGGATGACAGCACTAAACTCATACCTATCAATAATTACGCTGAATGTAAATGGACTTAAAGCACCAATAAAGAGACGGAGAGTGGCAGATAGGATAAAAAAGCATGATCCATCTATAAGCTGCCTACAAGAGACGCACCTTAGACTTAAAGACACAAACAGGCTAAAACTCAAAGAATGGAAAAAAGTATATCAAGCAAATAACACTCAGAAAAGAGCAGGAGTGGCAATATAATCTCTGACAAAATAGACTTTAAGGTAAAATCCACCACAAAAGATAAGGAAGGGCACTATATGATTAAAGGGTCAATACACCAGGAGGACATAAGTGTAATAAATACTTACTCACCCAACAACAGGGCTCGAAAATACATAAAACAAACTTTAACAGCTCTGAAGAGAGAGATAGCTCCACAACAGTATCAGGAGACGTCAACACGCCACTTTTGGTGAAGGACAGAACATCCAGAAAGAAGCTCAACAAAGACACAGAAGAGCTAAATGCTACAAGCAACCAACTCAATCTCATAGAGATATACCAAACACTGCACCCAACAGCAGCCAAGTATACTTTCTTTTCCAATGCACATGGAACATTCTCCAGAATAGACCACATATTAGGCCATAAAGCAAGCCTTAACAAAATCCAAAACATTGAAATATTACAAAG
>NW_004444063.1:1382634-1412650 GCF_000243295.1 Trichechus manatus latirostris
GTATAAGACCACTATTATAAGAACTCAAGAAAAGGTTTAAACACAGAAGAAAACATTCTTTGATGGTTACGGGGGTGGGGAGGGAGGGTGAGGGTTATTCACGAAGTAGATAGTAGATAAGAATTATCTTAGGTGAAGGGAAGGACAGCACACACTACAGGGGAAGCCAGCACAACCGGCCTAAACCAAAGCTAAGAAGTTTCCTGAATTATAATCAAATACTCTGAGAGAGTAGCAGGGATGGGGGATCTGGGGACCATGCTTTCAGGGGACATCTAGGTCAACTGGCATAACAAAGCTTATTAAAATGTTCTGCATCCTACTTTGGTGAGTCACGTCTGGGGTCTTAAAAGCTTGCAAGTGGCTATCTAAGATGCATCAACTGGTCCCAACCACTTGGCGTAAAGGAGAACAAACAACACCAAAGACACAAGGAAAGTATTAGCCTAAGAGACAGAAAGGACCAAATAAACCAGAGATTTCATCATCCTGAGACCAGAAGAACTAGATGGTGCCCAGCTACCACCAATGAATGTCCTGACAGGGAACGCAACAGAGGGTCCCTGATGGAGCAGTTGAACGATGGGCGCAGAACTCAAATTCTAGTAAGAAGACCAGACTTAATGGTCTGACTGACACTGGAGGCGCCCTGGAAAGCATGGCCCCTGGACTGTCTATCAGCCCAGAACTAAAACAATTTCCTAGGCCAACTCTTCAGACAGGGATTGGACTGGACTGTGGGACGTAAAGTGATACTCTTGAAGAGTGTGCCTCTTAGTCAAGTAGATACAAGAGAGCAAAGGAGCAGCTTCTGTCCAGAGGTGAGGTGGGAAGGCAGAGAGAGTTAGGAGCTGGTTGAATGGTCATGGGGAATCAGGGAGGGAAAGGAGGAGTGTGCTGTCACAGAATGGGGTGAGCAATTAGGGTCTCATAACAATGTATGTAAAAAAAAAAATTTGTATGGGAGACTAACTTGAAATGTAAAAGTCATTTAATTACAACAATTTTTTAAAAAAAGAAAAGCTTTTACTTCTTATTGTGTGAATGTGAAGTATTTTCCTCCTCTTGAAGGGTATTAATAAATTAGATTATAATATCTCTTAAATTAAAGAAACTGTAATTACAGAGCTTTTAAGCACTACATAAATCTAATAGCCTCAGAATTCCTTCACAATAAAGAAACTGAATTTCTATTGTTGTAAATAGATTGACTTACAAAAAAAAATCTTTCTTAAAGAAAATATTATCTAAGAAGCATTTTTATATAAGAATAAAAAGTTCAAGTAGTAAAGGTAAATTGTTGAATAAATCAGGTTTGGTTTAACAATTTTGGCTTAAAAATTGTTATTATATGCCTTTTCTCTGGTTTTATCAGTATGCCATATAATACAAGGTTTTTAAAATTAAGGTTTGGGTATGATTTTCACGAAGAGACTAGTTAATTTGAACTTCTTAAACTTTTTATACAAACTTACTGATCAGATAAATTAATATTACTCCTACATAATGTTTAAGATTATGAAAAATGTAAAATTTTCAACTAAATTTAATTATAATTCTGACAAAAATTTATATCAAGAGCAATTATGCTTATAGTGTGTTGTTTTGAGCATAATTTCCAAGACCCTTAGTTAACTATAGGGTCGGTATGAGCCCGAATCAACTCGACAGCAACGGATTTTTTTTTTAAGTTAACTTTAAAACCTTAGACTAATATTAAATTGAATCAATTAATAGATAATCTTTGGATACCTGGATAATTTCTAAGATAGAATACAGATGCCTTGGTTACTGAGCGTAGTCTTAATATATAAATACATATACTTTTGCTTCTTATTTTTATGTGTTACAGAGTGGCTGTATCTGTGGGTCATGATAATAAATGTGTTCATTTTTGCCACTTTAAGAAGGTGTACGTGGCATGTAGGTGGCTGTAGGGAATCATATATATTCATGTGAGCTTTTCGGTCTGCTAAAATGCTTTGTGTATGACAGGTAGTTCTCAATTAGCTATCTACCTTTTGGTTCCCCCTTTAAAATAGAATTTAGTTACTTTAGTTAGAAGGATACCTGGTGTCACAGTGGTTAAGCACTCAGCTGCTAACTGAAAGGTCAGTGGTTGGAACCCATCAGCAACTCTCCAGGAGAAAGATGTGGCAGTCTACTTCTGTAAAGATTACAGCCTTGGAAACCCTATGAGGCGGTTCTATTTTGTCCTATAGGGTCACTATGAGTCAGAATCGACTCAACTGCAATGAGTTTACTTTAGTTAGAAGTTATAATTAATATAAATATTTAAAAATATACTAGAAATAATGGCAAAGACATCCAACTCTGTTTACAAGATAATGGCATGCGTCTCTTTAGGGAAAAAGAGGGCAGTTTTGATCAAATGGAAAGTGTCTTGTTCCAGAATGTGAAAAAGGTTAGTGAAAGCCAAAACTTAGCTATAGAAAGTTGTAGAAGGTTTGCAGAAAGTAAAGTCTATTCGCCTTGGTTTATACTACCTGTAAATAATAACTCTGAAAAAAGCAAAGAAATGTGCTAAAATTTTGGAGAAGTTGGCTTAATTTTGATGGGCTTATTCATAAAATGTTTTAAAAAGACAGTGGGGGTGGGAGAAGTTTGAGAATCTTTACTGCCAAATATGATATTAATGCAAAGCTAGAATTTGATTTTTTTCCTTTAAAATGATAAATTGGTTGTATAGCATTTAGTCTAAAAATTTATTCTTTACATTCTATGTTATCTGTCTGTATAGCAAGGATTCCAAATCTCACCAGAATAATTTCTTGAGCTTTTTGCTGACTTTTTTTCTTAAATAGTTAAGGTTCCATGAAATTGTGTTACCTTCTATGTTTATTTAAAATGTTGCATCCCACTTTAATTAATAAGTAGCAAGCTGTTATATCTCAGTACCATAATCCTATCACAATAAAGTGCTAAAATTTCCTCTTGTAACTCTTGATTTTGCCATTCCAAGAGCAGACCATAATTTAGAAAAGAAAGTATTTCGAATGTCTTTTACACCTCAAATTCTTTGAGGTTTCCCAGAGGTCCCATGGGAACTCACAAAGATTTATTTTTTCATCCAAAAAAAGAAGAACGCTAGATATAATAAGGTATGTTTGATTCGATCCATATTTCTTAATTAGCTCAATACAGCTGTGAAAACTGAATGAGAAGAGTTGTCAACTCCAAGAATGATTTTGTACAGGTAAAATGTTACTAACGTAAATGTTTCAGTGATTGTACACTTTACACAAAGGATTGGGAAACCTGGGAGACTTGTCAATGCTCTCATTGCCCTCGCGGGAACATTGATAGAATTCTTACGAAAGAGTTGCATATTGTATCCCAACAGAAAACTTAACTCTCCTCTATTTTGAGGTTATTGTTTAGTGTAAAAAAAATTAACTTTTGTTAACTGCCTCTGAAGGAGCCCTGGTGGTGTAACAAGTTAAGCGCTCGGCTGCTAACCAAAAAAGGTTGGTGGTTCGAACCCATCTCGCATCTCCTTTGGAGAAAGACCTGGTGATCTGCTCCCATAAAGATTACAGCCAAGAAAACACTATGGAGCAGTTCTACTGTCACATGAGGTTGCTATGGGTCTGAATTGACGGCACCTAGCAACAATAACAGCAACAAAAACTGCCTCTCAGAGTACTCTGACTGCGTTAAAATCTGTGTCTCACTTCTCAAGGAGTAAGTCAGTGATGTCGCTAAGCTGCCCAAACATGGATAAAAACGCACAGGGAAGAAGTTCGCTATGAGTCAGGATCAACTTGATGGTAGTGAGTTTGGTTTTGGTATCCTTTCTTTGTGGGTACCTCGCTATGCTACCTCCCAGGGCACCCACTCCTGAGAAAGACACTAATATTTCTCCAATGATTCATTCATTAAGATCTCAGAAACTGATTCAGAACCACAATGGATGGTTCATTGACTTAATTAGGTACAACCTCAGAAGTTGCCATTTAACCAACTGTATGCCATGAACTAATCAATAATGCAAATACTGTTTTGTATGCAGACAGGCATTTCTATATGAATCTAGCTGCTATGATAACAAACAAACTCCAAAATTTCTACAACTGAACACAAAAGAAATTTACTTCTTACTCTGGTAGAATCCTATCTGAGGTAGAAGGTATTCCATTCAGGGACCCGGGCCATTCTCTGCCATCTTCAATGTGTGCCTTCTTCTAAAGTTGCCCTGGGCATCCAGCTGGCCCAGGGTGGAGAGAGAAAATTAAGCATTGGGTGAGAGGTTTTCACAGACCAGGCCTGAAGACATAGCCTACACAGAATTCCATACAACAGAACTGAGTGACAAACCACATCTACCTGCAAGGGAGGCTGGGAAATTTAGTTTAGCTGTGTTCCCAGAAGAAAAAGGAAATGGCATTGGTAAACAGTTATTGAGTGTCTGCCACGGCTTCTAGTACCCAGAATCCAAGATTCCATTCAGCCCTTGAGCCTGGAGGTCCCTAGAATGGAGGGAGATGTGATGTCTGTTTAAAAGCTTGCATCATTCTGTTGAGCTGCAGGCTCAGCAACAACTGCTATTTCGGAAAGCATAATGGTGAAAATGACTTTATTTCTCATGTACTAATCCTGGAGGCAGAGATAGTCCATTTCCTTTATCCTCATAGATTAGAAAGCTTTCAACATTATTCTCAGGACTTGGTTCAACAGGAATTGGGAAATGATTGACAGTTTTTGAGAAGCAATTAGGGTGATCAGATTTGAGCTTCATGAAGATAACTCACAGCTGGTGTCTCTGGCTTCCCCTATGGTACCTGCTCCATGATTCAGTGTGTACAAGGCACTTAGAACTACAAAGCTTTTGCACTAGGAGGAACTTTCCAATTGTCATAGAGTTGATTCCAACTGATGGCAACCCCATGTGTGCTGGAGTAGAACTGTGCTCCATAGGGTTTTCAATAGCTGACATTTTGATGGTAGATCACCAAGCCTTTCTTCTGAGGAGCCTCTGAGTAGACCCCAACATCCAACTTTTTGTTTAGTAGCTGAGTACATTAACCAATTGTACCACCCAGGTACCCCAGGAGGGGCTTTTGATAGTCTCTAATTTGAAACCTGAATTTTGCAGTTTAGCATTCTGAGCCTCAGAGAGGTTAGATAATTTCCCTAAGCTGCCAGGCTAGTTCACAACAGAGGGTTAACAAAGGCAAGTTGGTTTTTTTCCAGCCCACACTATTATGCCAGGCAGTGTCTCATCAATTAGTGAATGACTGATCTTTCATTTGAATGCAAAACATAATAAAATGTTGAGTTACCAGAAATCCCAGTGAATGCAGTATTTTTCTGAACTGAATTTTCTAATTAACTCTGTTTTAGCCACAGAGGCTTTTTCATTTCATGTAAGGGGTTGAAAATCTTTCTGACAAGCTAGTTGGCTTTCCAGCCTTAATAAGCAATATTTCAAAGTGAAGAATCAATGTTTCCTTAAAATTGTTCACATGAAGAATGAACTATAAACAAGGGTGTTAGAATTATTATCCCAAAGCAGGGAAGGGAATGACAATTTTTGGTAACCTAAAGCTCAAAATTATGGATAACAGTGCAAAGAATAAGAATTCCAGAACACTTAATTGGGCTCCTGAGGAACCTGTACATAGATCAAGAGGCAGTCATTCGAACAGAACAAGGGGATTCTGTGTGGTTTAAAGTTAGGAAAGGTGTGCATCAGAGTTGTATCCTTTCACCATGCTTATTCAATCTGTATGCCGAGCAAATAATCCAAGAAGCTGGAGTGTATGAAGAAGAATGGGGCATCAGGATTGGAGGGAGACTCATTAACAACCTGCATTATGCAGATGACACAACCTTGCTTGCTGAAAGTGAAGAGGACTAGAAGCACTTACTGATGAAGACCAAAGACCACAGCCTTCAGTATGGATTACACCTCAACATAAAGAAAACAAAAATCCTCACAACTGAACCAAAAAGCAAGATCATGATAAACGGAGAAAAGATTGAAGTCGTCAAGGTTTTCATTTTAGTTGGATCCACAATCAACACTCATGGAAGCAGCAGTCAAGAAATCAAAGGAAACATTGCATTGGGCAAATCTGCTGCAAAAGGCCTCTTTAAAGTGTTAAAAAGCAAAGATGTCACCTTGAAGACTAAGGCGCACCTGACCCAAGCCATAGTGTTTTCAATCACCTCATACATGCAAAAGCTGGACAATGAATAAGGAAGACTGTCATGGATTGAATTGTGTCCCCCCAAAAATGTATGTAGCAACTTGGCTAGGTCATGATTCCCAGTATTGTATGATTGTGTTATCTGATGTGATTTCCTTATGTGTTGTAAGCTCTATCACTGTGATGAGATTATATGTGATCTCCTTAACTGTTGTAAATTGTATCACTGTGACGAGGTTATATGGATGAGGTTGACAATATTAGTGTCTTAATGCAATCTCTTTTGAGATATAAAAGACAGAAGCGAGCAGAGACACATGGGAACCTCATACCACCAAGAAAGCAGTGCCAGGAGCAGAGTGCATCCTTTGGACACGAGGTTCCTGAGCAGAGAAGCTCCCAAACCAAGGGAAGACTGATGACATGGACTTTCCTCCAGAGCCG
Source organism: Trichechus manatus latirostris (assembly GCF_000243295.1). Lineage (NCBI taxonomy): Eukaryota > Metazoa > Chordata > Mammalia > Sirenia > Trichechidae > Trichechus > Trichechus manatus. The sequence goes on from NW_004444063.1 coordinate 1,389,252, forward strand.
ACGGAGAAAGCGTTCCCCTGGAACTGATGCCCTGAATTTGGACTTGTAGCCTACCAGACTATGAGAGAATAAACCTGTCTTTGTTAAATCCATCCACTGGTGGTATTTCTGTTAGAGCAGCACTAGATGACTGAGACAAAGACTGATGAAAAATTGATGCCTTTGAATTATGGTGTTGGCAAAGAACATTGAGTATACCACAGACTGCCAAAAGAATGAACAAATCTGTCTGGGAAGAAGTACAGCCAGAATACTCCTTAGAAGCAAGGATGGCCAGACTACATCTCACACACTTTGGACATGTTATCAGGAGGGATCAGTTCCTGAAGATGGACATCATGCTTGGTAAAGTAGAGGGTCAGCGAAAGAAGGAGATCCTCAACAAAATGGATTGACACAGTGCCTGCAACAATGGGCTCAAGCATAACAATGATTGTGAGGATGGCACAGGACCAGACAGTGTTTTATTCTATTGTACACAGGGTTGCTATGAGTTGGAACCAACCTGACAGCACCTAACAACAACAGCAACATATCTTGCTTTTGAATAATGTTCACCAAATAAGAACAGTGCTAATTATGGTTTCCATATTCATATTTTAGGATTACAGCGTAAATATGTTATACGTCATAAATCCAATGACTGTGCATATTGAATAATAATGATAAAGTTTTATTTTTTTGTTGTTGTAGTTATCATTGCTTCTAGCTATTTTGTATTGCTCTATTCCTAAAATCCTCTTTTTTTTTTTTTTTTGCTGTAAGAGACTGTTAGCCATGGTGAAACTGAGACTTGGAAATGAGAGGCAACATGTCCAAAGTCACAAATAGAATTTTCTTTGGGAAGCTGCCTCTAATAATGGCCACATTGGTCTCTCCCTATTACCACTGGCCTCTGCAGCACACAAGGTGGCCTCCTTCCTTCTCTGCCCCAGGTCTTCTTGAGTGACTATTTTCATTGTGTCCTGGCACTACAGAATGACTCTGATCTACTGGAGGGCAAGGGGTTCTCACTGCCTCCTCCCCTGCCTCCACCGCTTCCTTGTGTCCTCCACCAGTTGCCGAATTATTGTGTTCTAGGCACTTTCCGGCTGTGGGAGATTCAAACAAGTATCAGCACAGTCCCCGCCCTTGAGGAGCTCTGAGTTCAGGACTATGATGGACAGGTAGTGTAACAAACAACCAAAAACCAAACCCCGTATAAAGTAAGGTGGTACATGCAAAGAGACGTGCCCAGGTGCAGAAGAGGCCCTGAGGTGGGGCTCAGCCAGGCTGGCTGTGAGCAAGGAGAGCATTGTCGGGTGGATTCATAGAAGAGAAAATTCGGGGGCCAGGTCTGAGAGAAGTGTGGGGATTTCTCATTTTCTCCAAGTAGAAGAAATGGGAGAAAGACACTGTAGCAGAGAGAAGAGAGAGCAAAAAGCATGGGGCTGGGAAACAGCAAAATCAGTTCCAAATGAGCAAAATGAGGCCAGAGAGGTAGGCAAGAGGTGGACATTAGAGGGCTGTTTACTCTGAGAATGGTCCACTGGAGGCTTTAAGCAGGACTACACCAGGGTGTCCCCCAGCCCTGGGCACAGTAGGTACACTGGTCACCTTGCTTCTTTCGCTTCCACTTACCCAGCCATTGTCTAACATTTGTGCAAAACTGCAATAAGTTGTGTGATGTGTGTGTCCCTGTGGGTGAGAACTAACAACAACAACAAAAACAAATTTAGACTAGAAACCATCTGACGTTTCTCCTGTCTGGGTTTCTAGATGGTCCTTGCGATCACACTTCTGAGAGAATAGAGCGGGGACTCTGGGGTGGTTTTGCTGTACTTGTTTTATGGTGAGGAGGGGCTTGGTTACGGGTCTGAGACCTGAGAGCTATAGAGGGTCATATTAACAGTCAAGGGCATAAGAGCTGACCTCCCCTGTCTGAGACACCAGCTTTCTGATCTTAGAAATACAATTAATTTTCTCTGCTTCATTTGATCAGCATCTTGAACTAGGAGGGGAAAAAAAAAATTCAGTTTGAGAAGTTGTTATTTTGTTGGTTTTTGCTGGCTCATTCCTCTGGAATGGAGGTTCCTTTATTTTAATTACACAAAGCTGGGTTTAAGCACTGCTACTAAGGAACTGAGATTTTTGAGGTTTCTAGGTGCTACTGCCAGCAGCAGCCTCTCTGATTTAAGGATGCTTTGTCAATACAATCAAATTAATTTACCGAAGGAGCTTATTTCTACCTGCTGTTAAAATCATCTGCATTCTGCAGTGCTGATTAACAAAATACATTTGGTGGGCTCATTTCCTTTTTTTCTCCTCACATACCCTCAGCCGGTTGTTTTCAACTGTAAAATGGGAAACGTATGCATAAGGGATTAGTGTGACCTGGCAGAGGTGTATTTCTCTTGTTGTTAGATGCCATGGAGTTGGTTCTGACTCACAGCGACTCTCTGTACAACAGAATAAAACACTGCCCCCTCCTGCGCTGTCTTCATGATCGTCGTTATGCTTGAAACCGTTGTTGCAGCCACTGTGTCAATCCATCTCGTTGAGGGTCTTTCTCTTTTTCGCCTATTTCTCTTAGCATCTGTGTTTCTCTCTGCCCACTCACCACTGGTGGTGGTCTGTTGATGTGATTTAGCTTTGGATGACTCTGAGTCTACCCTGCCTCTACCCAGCAGACTGAAGAAGGGCAAATACCTTTCTTCTTATTTTCCGTGTCTCTACCCAGAGCTCCAAGTCTAAGGGGTGATTTTCAATATGCCACTCTAGCTAACTGTATGTTGTTCAGATAATTCCTGCCTGGAAGCTGGGTTTTGCTAACAGTTGTTATTGTTGTTGTTAGGTGCCATTGAGTTGATTTTGACTCATAGCAACCTCACGTGACAGAGCAGAATTGCCCCATAGGGTTTGCTAGGCTGTAAATCTTTACAGGAGCAGATCACCACTTCTTTCTCCTGAGGAACTACTGGGTGGGTTCGAACTGCCAAGCTTTTGGTTAGCAGCCAAGTGCTTAACTGTTGTGCTACCAGGGCTCCTTTTGCTAATAGTAATTAGTTAAAAAATGAACATTTTATTGAGCTCCTCCTTGGAACATTGCACTAATTACTGAGAAAAGAAAAAAAGATCTTGCTCTCTCCTTGGCTACAGAAGACCAAGCCAAAGTAAAGGAAGGAAATGGATGAAAAAGAGTGACTCAACACACAACTAAGAGAACATAATATGTCTCCAAGACATAGAATAATTAAATTAACGATAACCAACCATTTTTCAGGGCTTACAATGTCATAGGCCAGAGTATTTTTTGAGATGCTTGTGTCAAAGTGCATGCCCCATGGGGAAAGGACATGTTTTCTTATTTATTGCTATATTCTTAGCATTTAGCTCAGCTTCTGGCACATAATGGTGCTCACTCAATACTTGTGGAGGACAAAAGGAAAAGGGCTGCACGTGACATTGGTCCTGCTCTTTTACCCTCGAGACTACTTTTATACACGTTTATGTTTTTCAAATTTAGTTTCATGATCTAGTCCAACTGGTGTCGAGTCGATTCCAATTCATGGTGACCCCATGTGTGTCAGAGTAGAACTGTGCTCCAGAGAGTTTTCAAAGGCTGATTTTTTGGAAGCAGATCTCCAGGCCTTTCTTCTGAGGCACCTACATGTGGACTCAAACCTCCAACATTTCAGTTAGCAGCCAAGTGCGTTAACTGCTTGTACAACCCAGGAACTCATTTCATAATACCTGTTAACCCACTACTGTCGAGTCAGTTCTGAATCATAGCGACCCTATAAGACTGCCCAACAAGGTTTCCAAGGCCGTAATCTTTGCAGAAACAGACTACCACATCTTTCTCCTGCGGCGCCTCTGGTGAGTTCAAACTGCTGACCTTTCAGTTAGCAGCCAAGCTCTCAACCACTGAGCCATCAGGGCTCAACTTGTTTCATGATTTGTGTTCTTTTTGTTTTATCATTGCATCTTCCTAACAAAGTAACAGGCTCAGTGATATGAATCTACCTAAAGCCACACATCCGGCACATATCAGCGGCAGGATTTGATTCTGAGTCTTTCTATTGCCAAAGGTGGCGATCTTAACAGTAAACTGTTCTTCCAGCAAAGAATGATTGGAGTGGGCTTGCAGGCAGCTTCTCAGAGGCAGTGACACTGTGCTGAATTGAGGTTGGACTCAGCACACATCTGAGCACCTTGTGAGGAGAGCAGTGAGGAAAGCAGAGTGGGAGGTACACGGGCCTTGCCCTCATGAAGCTCGTTATGCGGGATGATTGGCACAGGGCTACGGAAGGATATGTCAGGAGGGAAGTGCTTGTATAAAATGAACAGAGACTTTAATGAATGTCCTCCCAGAACCAGAGACCAGGGCATTTCCTGTGTAATCATCATGACCAATAGTTCCAAGCTTAGGCTGCAAACACTGTGACTGATAAGAGAATCCTTTCCGCCGATATCCAAGGTCAGGTATAAACCTTTGCTGTATAGTTGATTCCGACTCACAGGGACCCTATAGGACATAGTAGAACTTCCCCATAGAGTTTCTAAGGAGTGGCTGGTGGATTTGAACTGCCGACCTTTGAGCTGGCAGCCATAGTTCTTAACCACTGTGCCACCAGGTATAGGCATTGCAAATAAAGGCCATTAGAATTATGAGGATGAGTCAGATTACTTGGTGGGAAGCTAGAACTGCCGACCTCTTTTTTTCTGTCAAATCACATATCATTTTAAAATGGAGGAATTAAATGAAAGTTCTCCTTTACACAAAGAGACTTCATGGAGAGGAAAAAAAAAAAGTCATGAACACTATGGCTTAACTATCCAGCATTCCTGAGTCATGCAGATGACCATCTTTCCTTTTTGAGCCCTAAATTTTGACCCTAATAAAGCCCATTTTTGTAGCTTCTGTTCCTGACCTACACAATGAGTATATAAAAGGTTGGTCAGCAATATAGGTCTTTGGAGAGCTGGAAGAGTGGAAAGAGAATGGCCAGAGTATTTTGAGAAGCTCATCTCAGAGTGTGTGTCCCCTGGGGGAAAGGACATGTTTTTCTATTTATTACTGTCTCCTTAGCATTTACCTCAGCTTCCAGCCCATAGAGGTGTTCCCACAATCCTGTGGAGAACAGACAGAAGGAAAGAGAAGCACGTGGTGCTGGCCCTGTTCTAGTCTTAAAGCTACCTGGATACTGGTCATGTTTATGGTTTTCAAATCCAGTTATATAATGCTTCTGGATGAATGACTATTTCAAAATTCATCACCAAAAATTTAAAATGTTCTTGAAGTAAAAGGCACTTGCTAATGCACATGCCTTAGGTTCAAAGAGGGCCTGAGGTGCCCAGTGTACCCTTGCTCAGCACCAAACATCAAGGTAGGGAGTGCAGGTTCTTTTCCTGGCCAAGATGTGGGCTCCGCTTGGTTCCCCGCATGCTGTTGACATCTCTTTATTCCGTAATGGGGGTCAGCCCCTCAACCTAAAGCCTACACTAGACTTGGATGACTGTGCCTTTAAGATCAGAGGAGGTGGAAACTCTCATGAGAAGGGGGAGATTGAGAGAAACTTGGCTTCTCTGGTGCTCCTCTGGCCTTCCACATCCTTGAAGTCATTTTTTTTCCAGCTGGAAAGGATCCAAGGATTTATCTTGGATGCTGGCCCTGACTTCCTCACAGGCTATACTTGCCCTTGAATCTGACTCCAAACCCCACATTTCACACACTCTTCAGGTTAGATGTCTCCTGTGGAGCTGACCCAGCATCAGACTCCAGGCCCTTCCATACTCCGTGTCCCAGCTCAGCCTCATTTCACACTCCCAGGCCTGACATGCCGTCCCACCCTCTTACCCCCTACACCTGCCCTTGGCTGTCCCTGCTTTGGTTTCTCCTACCTCTTTGCTGACAGCTGGCTGTGACTGCTTCCAATTCAACTGCTAAGGAACAGAAATTACTTCCCACCTGGGCACATCTATGTTGCTTCTCAATTAGTAAGGAAAGGTGGGGGCATTCCACACCCAAGCTGTGCTCTTGGACTCACGCAGAAATGAGATAACAGACCAGCCTGCCCTGCTGGGCCCAGAGCCCCATGATTCTGCTCAAAAGTAGACCTAGAATTCTCTGCTTGGCAGGAGACCACATGTTCGCTTACAGAAGATTCATAATGTGGCATCCTGCAAGGGCTTACCTATTTTGCTAAACCCTTAGATTTTTATTTGTTTTCTACCTCTTTCAATTTTTCTGTTCACCATCACAGCCCACACTGCAGAGACCAAGGTGCACGTGGGTTCCTTGTCAGAACCTGAATCTCTAATAAGTCATGGCTTGTGGGCACAAAGGTATCACTTTTCCCTCAGGTATCACTTGTCTGATCCTTGTCCCAGAGCTGGGAATATGTTTCACCTTTCCAAGAGTAGAGACGTGTTCAGATTCTCATTTTATAAAATCACTGTGGCTTTAGGATACAGGATGGGTCACAGGAAGGCATGACTGGAGACCTAGAGACTAGTTAGGAAGTCATTGTAAGAGTCCTGATAAAGCACATTGAGGTCACCTATTGTCCTTGAACATTTATGATGAGTTAGTTGAGCCTAAATGATTTTAGACTAAAGCAGGCCATCAGGACAGGCAACCTGTTCTCTCTACCTTCTACTCTCCCAGCACCCAATTTAAGTCTTGAATCTTATTATTATTATGCAAGGAAAGATGATTACCAGCTACAGAAGAGATAGGATCAAGGAGAGAGTTTACCTCTCCACTCAGGCTTGTTTATGCCCTTAAGTCTTGACCCTCACTGGAGAATGAGGCCCTGTAATCTGACCAATCAGATTAGCACTTGCTTTAGGAGTGAGTTCTACTCTACAACACATGGGGTTGCCACGAGTCAGAATCAACTCCAAGGCAACCGGTAGAATGAAATTAAAGGAGTCATGGAGAAAAACTGATTCGAATTCCCTCCTCAAAAGGAAGCAGAAATTATTAGTCAATCCTTAAGAGCCTTTGGGTTTAAGAGCAATTGAAGCCACTTATGCTGCTTCACTGGTATCTTCCCCTGACTTCCTACAAGGACAGTAACGGGAGATTTTAGTCCCAGCCTGGGAAACCAAAGGGAGATGTGGTAAAGAGAGAGGAAGTTTACTAAAGGGGATGGAAAAGTTTCAGAAATATTATTTGACAAAGAGCCCCAGAAACATCATGAAATGGAGAAACAAAAAATCTTCTTGAGACAGTAGGCAACAGCATTTTCAGTCACAAATTATGAGATATCGGAGTCAGAGGTACCAGCGCATTTGGCACACAGGCATCTCCTTGTTATTAACAATCAGAGAGAAGACTTAAAGTACTTAAATTGTTTAAACTTTCCAAAGTTCAATTTTCATGAAAAATATTAGTCAGAGAATATGAGCTGGTAAGGAGTGGACCAACGAACGGTAACCTAAGCAGAGGAGCATGACTCAAATCAGAGTGATGGAAAAAAACAACTGGGGAAAGACAAAAAGAACAATGTTCCTTCGTCACTAGGTTGGGAGGAGTTAAGGGAAAAGGAGGGAAGAAGGAGAATAGGATATATGGCAGAGCTATAGAGACCCAAGCCAAGTATGTGACATCTTTCTAAACAGCTGGAAATCTATGGGTGTGTAGTCAAGCTTCGAACAGTGGGGGAATTCAGTGGGAAGCAGCAAGACGAGGACAGTGCAAAGCAAGCATTCGCTCATCCTCTAAGCTAAAAATGGCAAATGGGCTTAATTGTTGAGCTAATTTTATGAATTAGGAATGGCTTCTTAAAACTTTATATTAAAAAGGAGTCTGAGGCTATATCTGGGATCAACAGTTGTTGTTAGCTGCTGTGTAGTAGGCTCCGACTCATGGCAACCCCACAGACAGTGGAATGAAATGTTGCCCTATCCTGTGCCATCCCCATGATCAGTTGTGGATTGGATGGTTGTGATCCATGGAGTTTTCATTGGCTGATTTTCAGAAGTAGATCATAGGCCTTTCTTCCTAGTCTGTCTTAGTCCAGAAGCTCTGCTGAAACCTGTTCAGCATCATAGCAACATGCAAGCCTCCACTGACAGATGCGTGGTAGCTGTGCAGTCCAAACCCATTGCTGTGGAGTCAATTCTGACTCGTAGCAACCCTATAGGACAGAGTAAAACTGCCCCCTAGAGTTTCCAACTGCTGACCTCGTGGTTAGCAGCCATGGCTCTTAACTACTGTGCCACCAGGGCTCCAGCTGTGCATTAGAACACCATAATTGATTAGAACATCGTAATTGATTAGCAATGTCTGCAACAGATTCAGGGTTGGAGAGCGGGCTCAACTAACACAGTAGAAAGACTGTGGTCCAGTCTAGCTTACTGGAATTCTTCTACTGGGGTTTGGGGTCAAAGCCACAGCTAACACTAAAGTGAGTCTGTCTCTTACCTTTGCTCTGTACATTGTCATCTTTGTGGACTCATGGGTAGGACAATGCATCATGGGTAGGAGCTGTTTCTGGATTCCTTGGCAATAAAAATATCTAATAGGACCTGCCCTTGATTGACAAAATACTATGTGCAGATAGCTATTTTTGAAATTTAGGATCTAAAATTTTCCCATGTAGGGCCAGGTAGGCGTTACAGATGTCTTGTTAGCTACTTGGGAGTAGGGTGGGGATGGGTCCACTGAGTGGGCTTTAGTGAACAAGAACTATCCTCAGGCTCCTGCTCTCCTCCTGCCTGAGAGAAGCAATGCTCAAGTTCCCTTGGTCCAGCACATTACCGATCCTGGGTACCATTGGCCCAGGCTAGAAGGGTTGATATGATATGATTCACCTTCATTTAACACACAAGAGTCATTTGGGGAATGTTGGCATTATCTATCTGGATCTAATCACTGCTTTTCCCTCTGACAGCCAGAGATAGATGTTCAGGCATCCATGTGAAAATCTTCTTGGCATAAAAGTGGATTGAGTATTGACTCTCATTTAAGGATTCAGGGGTTCCCCTCCCCCCCAGGAAATAGCACAAGGAACCTAAATGGCAGATCAACAGCCTAATTGCTAAGATTGACCTCTCTCAGAATGACAATTCATGGCCTAAGTGTAAGTGCAAATAGAACAGCCCCAAATGCCTATGGGCCAGGGCTTATTTTATTTTGTTTATGAGAACATATAAATCAAAATCTTGGTCAAGAGCTAAGTACCAGGTCAATAAGACTTTGGTTTTGTTGTAATGTTTGTACTTTGTCATTGGGAAAATAAAACAAACAGAAATAAAGCAATGACCTTTTCTTTTTTTTTTTCAGGATACGATTGCAAAGTTGAAAAGATCACATAATTATTTGTGCCTGTATATAATCTCCCTTCCTACATTATGTATATGGGGGGGCAGTATTGTAAAATTGATTTCTGTGTTGCCCAAAATGTCTGGTGCACAGTAAACGTGCTCGACAGCAATTGTTAAATTGAAGACGAGGTTGCAGCGTTGAGTAGTGGAAGAGTCCTGTACTTACATTTGAATTTGTTGTCGGCTGTATTCCCAGCACCTGGAATCATACCTGGTACAGAGTAGAAGCTTTTACTAGTAATACAGTCGTGGGAAAATCTTTTGACCTGTCTGAGTCTCAGCTTTCTTATAAGTAAAGTAGGGATAAGCGTATCTACACTGTTTCATGTCTTTACTCAATGTTGCTTCCTCTACCAGGAATGTCTCGTCTCTCTCATTTCAAGACCTTATTCAATACCTTATCGTGAAGGGTAGGCAGTAAAATGAACCTGTTTCTCTAAAGCAGTGGTAGGCCAGTCTTTTATTTAGTCCCTGAGAGACCCTGAGGCCAAGTGGTGTACAGGTGGGTTACCAGTGCCCAAAGCTGAGGAAGAGGAGGAGCCAGCTTGGGCTCAGCAGACATAGACGCAGCCTCCTCTGTCCAGGCCTGTTCTGTCCTCTGGGTCCCGGTCACAGACGGGTACGTGTAAGCCCAGTGTAATGGGGTGTGGCTCCTGTTGAACTGTTCCCCTGAGCAGCAAGTGACTTAGTCATTCTCAGAGGGAGAACTAATCTGACATTTTTGTTTGTTTGTTTTTATGTATGAAACCTATGGGGGCAGTGGTGGGTCAGTGGCAGAATGCTCGCCTTCGAAGCAGGAGGCCCAGGTTAGATTCCTGGTCAACGCACCTCATGCGCACCCACCACCTGTCTGTCAGTGGAGGCTTGTGTGTTACTATGATGCTGAAAAGGTTTCAGCAGAGCTTTTAGATGAAGATGGACTAGGAAGAAAGGTCTGGCAATCTACTTCCAAAAATCAACCAGTTGAAACCCTATGGAGCACGATGGTCCAATCCACAACCAATCATGAGGGTAGTACAGGACGGGTCAGCATTTAGTTCCGTTGTGCATGGGGTCATGAGTCAGGGGCCAACTCAATGATAGCTGACAACAGCAACAAACCTACAGAGCCAAGTCCTGGTTGTTTCTGGCCTTTTCCTCTGTGTGTGTGTTAACGATTTTATTGAGGTATAGTTTATATGCAATAAACTGTGCCCATTTAAATCATAAAATTGGATGAGTTTTGACAGATTTATATGCCCATGAAGCCACTATCCCAATCAAGATACAAACAATTATGCTACCACCACCACCCCCAATTTTATTCTTCTTTTTACAATAGGCTTTGAAAACTCTAACCTTGAGAGTGGGGCTATGTCTGTTGTAGGGGAAAAAAAATAACAATAATCCTTTCCAAAATGCCCCTTGAAATGTTTTGTTGCCTATTATGTCATTATGCCAGATTTTAATAAAGAAAAGAAGCCATTATGCAATTAAGCCAAAGAATTCATGGTAATTCAGCCCTGAGCATTCAATTAAACTGGGCACAGTTGCCAGCAACCAACCAGTTCTGATAACCTGCATAAATTTTCCAGCTGAAGCCTGAGACAGCTAGCCGTCAGAAGCAATAGGTCCTCTGGGCAGAGGGAATTCCAGAATGTTTTGGAAAAGGAAATCTTTTACTGTTTTTCTGCCCTCACCTCCCTGAAGCCAAATTCCCTTCTCTTCCTTCTGAAAACACATTCTTAATCCTTGATACAATTGCTCTCTGGCTTGTGCCACCCTCCACCCCCAGGTAGGATCAATGCAGCCTCTGAACACTGCAGCTCCTTGAGGGCAAGGGCCTCGTTTGGTTCTCTGCTGTACCCTATGGGCCCGACGCAGAGTCCCGCGAGAAGAGTTGCACAGTCTGTGTTTGTGGAATGAATCACTGATTCAATGAAGTGAAAAGGAGTTGACCAAAGGAATGAAAGCTATTTGAGGTCTTGTTGTTAGTTGCCATAGTCAATTCCAACTGCGGCAACCCTACGTGTGCGAAATAGAGGTGCTCCATAGAGTTTTCAAGGTGTGACCCTTTCAGAAGCAGATCACCAGGCTGTTTTCAGAGGTGCCTCTGGTGGGTTTGGACTGCCAAACTTTCAGCTAGTAGTGGAGCACTGAACAGTTTGCGCCATTTAGGGACTCCTTTTGAGGTCTTAGAGTTTGATATTTAATGCCTATTATGACAGTATAGAATGTTGGATAGTAAGTTGCCTTTATGGGATCCCTGCGCAGGCAGAGCTGGCAGAACAAAGAGGTTATTTTCCTCACCTAGAGGAAATGGCCCAACTACCATCATGGCATAAAGGACTGACCCTTGTCAGTCTAGCCCAATCCACTTTTCCAGCCCACTCTCCCACCTCTTTCCTGTATACCTGGCAGTGCAGATACCATGGACTGCATATTAGACATTAAATGTATTCTGTGTGTTCTGTCTCTGCTGTTGCCTGCACTGTTGCACTTTCCACCTTGTCCTCCATGGCTCCCTACCCGGTATTCAACTCCAAGCTCAAAACCACCTTTCCTTTAGAGCCTTCCCCAGCCCCATGCTGGCGGCACAGTGCTCTTATGTCTGCTATAGGCCCTCACATTGTTATCGCCATCTGCTACTTGTTTGTCTTTCACACTAGACAGCGAGCCCCTTGAAGGATATTATTCACCTTAATCGCCTTGTAAAACTCTACTGCCAAGCCCAGGGCCAGGCACATAATGGCCCTCAATAAAAATTTGTAGAATTTAATTGTCCAGTAAACCTCTTGCCCGCTATTCCCTGATGGAGCCGAAGGCAGAGGCAGCTACTGCAGAGGAAGGAGCATGGTCTTAGATCCAGAGAGCCTCCAGTTGAAGCTTAGTCACCTCCTGTATTCATTTTCTCTTGTTGGGTAACAAAGTATCACAAATCAGGCACTTTAAAATAACACCCAGTCTTTACCTCGCAGTTTCTTTAGGGCAGAAGTTTAGGCACAGCTGAGCGGCTTTTTCTGCTCAGGATTTCACAAGGCTGAAATCAAGATGCCACCTGGGCTGCTTTCCTTTTGGAAGCTCCAGGACCTCTTGCAAGCACATGTGGTTGTTGGCAGAATTCGGTTCCTTTGATTGTAGGACTGACGCTTATCTCTTGCAGGCTGTCAGCTTGGGAGGCTCTTAACTCCTAGAGGCCACCTTCATTCCTCTCGTGTGGCCTCCTCCAGCTTCATACCCAGCAGCAGACAATCTCCCTCATGTGTAATCTCTCTAATGCTTAGGCTCTCTTCTATCGCTGACCTCTAGACACAGATTTAAAGGGTTCATATAATTAGGTCGGGCCCACCTGGATAATTTCCATTTTGATTAACTCAGAGTCAACTGATTAGTAACATTTGTTACATCTGCACGGTTCAAAATGAGAAGAAACAGCTGTAAACATCCATTAATAATTGGAAAATGGAATATACGAAGTATAAATGTAGGAAAATTGGAAGTTGTCAAAAATGAAATGGAACATTTGAAGATCGATATCTTAGGCATTAGTGAGATGAAATGGACTGGTACTGGCCATTTTGATTCAGACAATCATAGGGTTTACTATAATGGGAATGGCAAATTGAAGAGGAGTGGCATCACATTCATTGTCAAAAAGAACATTTCAAGATCTATGCTGAAGTACAATGTTGTCAGTGACAGGATAATATCGATAAAACTACAAGGAAGACCAGTTAATATGACTATCATTCAAATTTACACACTGACCACTAATGCCAAAGAAGAAGAAATTGAAGATTGTTACCAACTTCTGCAGTCTGAAACTGATCAAACATGCAATCAAGATGCATTGATAATTACTGGTGATTGGAATGGGAAAGTTGGAAACAAAAAAGAAGATTCTGTAGTTGGAAAATATGGCCTTGGTGATGGAAATGATGCCAGAGATTGCATGATAGAATTTTGCAAAACCAATGACTTCTTCTTTATAAATACCTTTTTTCAACAACATAAATGGCAACTATACATGTGGACCTCACTGGATGGAAAACACAGGAATCAAATTCACTACATCTGTGGAAAGAGACGATGGAAAAGCTCAATATCATCAGTCAGAACAAGGCCAAGGGGTGACTGTGGAACAGACCATCAATTGCTAATATGCAAGTTCAAGTTGAAGCTGAAGAAAATTAAAACAAGTCGACGAGAACCAAAATACAACTTGAGTATGTCAAATCTGAATTTGGAGACCATCTGAGGGATAGATTTGATGCATTGAACACTAATGACCGAAGCCCAGACGAGCTGTGGGATGACATCAAGGGCATCATACACGAAGAAAGCAAAAAGTCATTAAAAAGGCAGGAAAGAAAGAAAAGACCAAAATCCATGTCAGAAGTGACTCTGAAACTTGCTCTTGAATGTCGAGTACCTAACGCAAACAGAAGAAATGATAAAGTAAAAGAGCTGAACAGAACATTGCAAGGGGTGGCCCAAGATGACAAAGTATTATAATGAAATAAGCAAAGACCTGGAGGTAGAAAACCAAAGGGGAAGAACACACTCGGCATTTCTCAAGCTGAAAGAACTGAAGGAAAAATCAAGCCTCGAGTTGCAATATTCAAGGATTCTATGGGGAAAATATTGAACAACGCAGCAAGCATCAAAAGAACTGTACCAAAAGGAATTGATCAACGTTCAACCATTTCAGGAGGTAGCATATGATCAAGAGCCAATGGTATTGAAGGAAGAAGTCTAAGATGCACTGAAGGCATTGGCAAAAAACAAGGCTCCAGGAATTGACAGAATACCAATTGAGATGTTTCAACAAACATATAAAGTACTGGAGATGCTCACTCATCTATTCCAAGACATTTGGACGACAGCTACCTGGCCAACCAACTGGAAGAGATTCATATTTGTGTTCATTCCAAAGGTGATCCAACAGAATGCAGAAATTAACAAACAGTATCATTAATATCACAGGCAAATAAAATTTTGCTTAATGTAATTCAAAAACACTTGCAGCAGTACATCAACAGAGAACTGCCAGAAATTCAAGCTGGATTCAGCAGAGGGCGTGGGAGGAGAGATATCATTGCTGATGTCAGATGGATCTTGGCTGAAAGCAGAGACTACCAGAAAGATGTTTACCTGTGTTTTATTGACTATGCAATGGCATTCGACGACTGCGTGGATCATAACAAATTACATATAACATTGCAAAGAACGGGAATTCTAGAACACTTAATTGTGCTCATGAGGAACCTGACTATAGACAAAGAGGCAGTCATTCGAACAGAACAAGGAGATACTATGTATTTTAAAATCAGGAAATGTGTGCATCAGGATTTTATCCTTTCACCATACTTATTCAAACTGCATGCTGAGCAAATAATCCGAGAAGCTGGACTATATGAAGAAGAACATGGCATCAGGATTGGAGGAAGACTCATTAACAATCTTCGATATGAAGATGACACAACCTTGCTTAATGAAGGCAAAGAGGACTTAAAGCACTTTGATGAAGATCAAATACTCCAGCCTTCAGCACGGATTACACCTCAACATAAAGAAAACAAAAGTTCTCACAACTGGACCAATAAGCAACATCATGATGAATGGAGAAAAGATCGAAGTTGTCAAGGATTTCATTTTACTTGGATCCACAATCAACACCCATGGAAGCACCAGTCAAGAAATCAAAGGAAACATTGCACTGGGCAAATCTGCTGCAGATCTCTTTAAAGTATTAAAAAGCAAAGATGTCACTTTGAGGACTAAGATGCCCCTCAGCCAAGCTATGGTATTTTCAATCACCTTGTAAGCATGCAAAATCTGGACAATGAATAAGGAAGACCAAAGAAGAATTGATGCCTTTGCATTATGGTGTTGGTAAAGAATTTTTAATATACTATGGGCTGCCAGAAGAACGAACAAACCTGTCTTGGGAGAAGTACAGCCAGAATGCTCCTTAGAAGTGAGGATGGCGAGACTTTGTCTCATGTACTTTTGACTTGTTATTAGGAGGGACAAGTCCCTGGAGAAGGACATCATCCTTGATAAAGTAGAGGGTTATCAAAAAAGAGGAAGACCCTCAAGGAGATAAACTGACACAGTGGCTGCAACAATGGACTCAAACATAACATGGATTGTGAGATGGTGCAGAACCGGGCATTGTTTCATTCTTTTCTAAGTAGGGTTGCTATGAGTCGGAACTAACTCGACGACCTAACAACAACAACAACATTACAATCTGCACAATGCTATTTGCCAAGTAACGTAACCTAATTACAGGAGTGATAGCCATAGTTTCCGCCCACACTCAAAGGCAAGAAATAATACAAGGGTGAGAGTCATTGGGGTCATCTTGGAATTCTGCCTCCCACACCTCCTCAAGCTACATTACCCCCTTTGAATGTCACTCTCTCTAGCTGTAAAGCAGAGATAAATAAGCCTGTCTTGCACAGTAGTGGTGAGCATTAAATTAAATAACAAATGTAAAAGAACTACTTATTGAAGGCAGGTCTCTTTCCTTCCTCCTGTTACTTTTGGATTGTCTGCATCATAAATGTTCCCAGGTTATCCAGAAAACAGATACCAGATGGACTGTGTGCCGAAAATATGACTCTATACAATGCTTAATAATAAATGCAGATATAAAAGACAAATTGATTCCCAGTGACCTGCTTTTTGGATGGTAGTAATATCTAAGATCACCTAGGATTAACCTATAACCCAAGTGGAGAGGATTTTATAAAGATTGAAACCCAGGCACCACCAGGTAGAAGATTTCTCCTGAAAAAGGCTTATATCATTAGCATTTGTCTTGTTAAGACAAATACAAAAACAACAGCAACAGAAAAACTTCTTATCCATGCAACCTGAATTTCAATAAACTAGATGCTGTTGGCAGAAAGGAGCCCAGAGAGAAGGATGCTGTTGGCTTTCTGGATGCAGCTGGCAGATAAGGCAGAGCCAGTCCCCATCATCTATCCGTCTTGGGCCATCCTAGATGCAGGTGTCTTCTGCTTGTGCTGATTCCCTCACCCAGCTGCCCAGGGACCTCCATACTGGTGCCCACGTGGGCACGTTCTACTCTTTACATTATCCAATTCTTCCTCACAATACGTGTCACTCCTGTGTTCTATCACCTCAGTGCCCAGTTGGGTACCTGCCTAATGGGTACAGAAAGAACTAAGGTGTAAATCAAGGGGAGCAGCTAAATATGTTACCCTCTTCCTTGTTACACTTGCACTTTACTGGGTCTTCAGTGTAATTCCATCAAAGTAGACTTCTTTCCCTTCCATGGATCAGTGGGACCTTTTGGGTAACCCGAGTGCACAGAGCCATAGCTCTTGCCAGTTGGAGCAGATGTCTACTACTTACCGAGCTCCATCAGTGGTCCAGGGGACCCCCTCCTACTGAGGGACAAGTCCCCACTCCTCACCTCAGTTCAGGAACATACCATTTGCCATTCCTAAAAGTCCCTTATCCCTCATCTCGCACTATGAAATAAGACAGCATCTCCAGGGCAGGGGAATAAGAAATAAATAACAGTAAAATGCAAAGTTTAAGTATGAATAAGTTAAAAAGTCACTCTGTACCAGGAGACTTTTTTAGGTGAAAGAAAAACTGGCCATATCCTCAAAGGACTGTATTTCACAAAAGTCTATTCTATTTAGATAACAAAGGAGAATAAAACATCACTGTTTCTCCTTTCTTGGCCTCTAATAATAAATTTACAGACACAAAAATTCAATGAGCCCTCATCAGAGGGGCATATGTTTTATTCTAGCAGTGCCCAGGGACGCACACTGTCTAAGGCTGAATGGACTGGCAGTAGGGCTCCGCCCAGTCGAGAGCTCGGAGGAGGTGTCTCCATTATTGAAGCTAGCTTGGTTGTCCCAGGAAATCAGTGGGCAGATTGGGGGACTGGAGAAGGCTATGGCTTTGCATTCTGAGCTGTGTAGTTTTTTGTCTGCTTTGGGGACTCTATGGGGGAAGCCTGGAAGCAGTAAGTGGGCATTCCCTTAGCACCCTGAAGCCCTGTGGCAGGAAGCGCTCCATCAGGGAATTCCCGGACTTCTTGCCTTCTCCACAGCCCAGCCTCAGCTCAGGCCACCACCGTTCTCACTTGGATTTCCATCTCCCCATTCCATTTTCTGCTCTGAAGCCACAGAAACATCCCAGGTGGACACTGTGGCCCTCTCCATTGTCCCTAGAACAAATTTGTTTATTTTAATATACATATATCACTATACATATATTTTTATTGTGATAAATACACACATTCACACATACATATATACATTTATATATCTATACACAGAGGTCCCTCAGTGGCACAAATGATTTTTACTTGATTACTAACCAAAAAGTAGGTGGTTCAAACATATCCAGCAGTACTACAGAAGAAAGGCCTGGTGATCTGCTTCTTTAAAGATCACATCCAAGAAAACACTATGGGGCAGTTCTCTTCTGTAAAACATGAGGATTGTCATGAGTTGGACTCAACTTGATGGCAACAGGTTGGGATTTCTTTATATATATATATATATATATATATAAAACAAAATATTTGCTATTTCAACGTATTTTATGTCTACAAGTCAGTGACATTAATTACGTTCGTCATGCTGTAGAACCATCAGCACTATCCATTTCCAGATTTTTCCATTACCCTTAACAGAAGCTCAGTGCATGCCTAAGCATGGATGAAACTTGAAAACATTATGCTGAGTGACATAAGTCACAAAAGGACAAATATTGCATGATGTCACTGATATGAAATATCTAGAATAGGTAAATGTATACAGGGAGTCATTGCTTAGGATAAGTTTTAATCACTTGCTATGCCTAAGGTCATTGAGGACATGTAGCCTTTCACATTGTCTACAGCTCATCTTGCTGTCATCCTCACCCTGATCCCCTAAACACACTCCCCTGTGCATTCTTTGGGCCCTAAATACAGAATAACTTGTAGCCCTTCGTGAGTGTCATGTGCTTTCTTACCCACAGACTTTACACATGCCATTCTCTCTGCCAGGAGGCAATGTGTCCCTCCCTTGTCACGCTTCACCAGGTCCATTCCTACTCAACTTCCAGGATTGGGTTTAGAGGTCACCTTCTCTAGGAAGCCCCTGCCCCGGCAAGTCTGGAACTGGGCCTCCTCCCGGTGCTGCCACAGTACATCACGGCATTTATCGCACAGACGATGAACTGCTCGTTGGCTGGCCTGTCACTCCCACTAGTTGATGAACTCATTGAATCTTCCATGTCTGACAGAGTGCCTTGCATTTGGTTAACACTCAGAAAATGTAGAAGGAAGGGACAGAATGAGGGAGGGAGGGAAGGAGGGAAGGATGGAGGAAAGAAAAAGGAAGGATGAACATAAGGACCTTAGATTGACATGGGCTTGGAGGCAAAGTGGGCATTGGGAAATACAGAGGAGGAGCGAGACCATTCTTAGCTCTTGGAGCATCCAAATGGAGGAGCAGTCAGATGTCTATACCAGCACTTCAGTCTGGTATAGAGGAGGAATAGGAAGTCAAGGGCAGGCAGCCCTGTCCTGGCCAACAGGCTCTGCCATACTCACTATGAGACCCTGGACAAGTCTCTTCCCCTCTCTGAGCCTCAGCTTCCTCTTTGGAAAATATGTGGTTTTCGCTGGATTCCCTGGCTTCTTCCATCTGTGAGGAGATGTTAGTGAGAGCAGTGATGCCCCTGATCTGTAGTCCCCAGGCAGCCTCTCTGCCCAGTGCCCAGTCCTGAGTGGTTGTTACTTAGCCTGAGACGGCTCGTGATTGACTTGATGAATGAGCTTCCCAGGCCTGAAATTTCACCAGTTTATATTGAAGCTCATTGCAGCTCTTAAAATGGCCAGACAAGCCATAGCAAATGAGAACTGACTGGGAATGATCAGGGAGAAGTTTTCTAGGCCAGATCCATCAGCTTCTCCATGAATCTGTCCCATCAGCAGCAATAACACAGGGTTCTCAGGCAGAGGGGTCAAAGGGCGATGGAGAAGAGTTGGTGCTGGCTCTCCGTAGCAGTGTCTGGCTCAGTGAATTGGTCCTCATGTGACACAGAGGCCAAAGTAGGTCAGTTTGTGGGCAGAACATGGGTTATCAGGGTTCTCACAGGCCAGGGAAGGAGAATGGACGGCCAGTCCTCTTCACTCACATCTGTCACGTGAGAGACTCTACAACAAAGCAAGCCGCTGGATTCATTTAGTTAAAAGTGTCCAATCAAAGGGAGTGACAGGGAAACTAGGGTCAATGCTCTCAGGCTATGTAATTTTCCTTTGAAAATGTTAGCTATGAGAATTACATAAAAACATGGGAAAATGATTACAAGATAATGTGAAGTGAAAAAGCAAGATGCAGATTTGTATTTGTAGTGCGGTTATAAGTACGCAAACAAAACAAAAAATCCCAGAAACTAATCTGTAGCGACAAATGATAGCATTAAAAATTCGATTTTCTCAAGTGCCTATATTTTGTGTTGGTAAAATATAATGGAATATTTTAAAACAATCATGTGGGAAAGGATTATTACAGGTCATTTAGTTCGGTCCTGAACATGGTTTTGCTGAATACTCAGCTGACTGTATCCCTGCATCACCAGGGAAACTCATGAAGTTTTCCAGCCACAGCCCTAGAGGTCCCAATTTAGTAAACTTGGCACTGGGCCCAGGAATCTGTATTCATTAAATTAGAAATAAAAAGCTTCTCAGGTAATTCTAAGGTGAAGGGGGTGGTGGTTCTAGTCTAGTCTATCCTCTCACTTCGCAGAATGAGAAAATTGAGGCTCCAGGAGAGGAGTTACCTGCCCAGTATGTGGCCTCATAGTACCAGGGCTCGATGCCCTTGCCAATGGAGCAGGGTGGGCTTTGGGCAATTAGAGAATGAATTTTGAGTGTGAGTCCTCTTTGCCCACTCTGTGTTTCTTGTCATCATGTGGTGTTACTTTCCAAACGCTGTCCCTTCTGGAATGGCCTGACCCACGGGACTGCTTAGGGATGCTGACTGGAGTCAGCCTGCTCTTCTTGTGACCTTTTATGAACAAAGGCATCCAGCCCTCTGCATTTGAAATGTTAATATAGAGGAATTGGATAAAAGGGCTCCCATTCTGTCCTCCTGTCCTATAAGCTGGTATTATGATGTCTGCTTATTTTGGCCTTCAGGGCAGAAGCATAATTGCTCATCTTCCTGTGTTGGGTGAGGTTGATGTATCTAAATGGGATGAAGGAAGGGCAGGCTGGCCCCCGTCCCCTGGGCCAGGCCAGCCTGCAGTCAGAGGAGCTAACCTTCAGCCTGTGAATAGAACAGAAAGGGCAGGAACAGGGAATGATGGCTGCAAAGATGTGGCAGCAGTCAGAGCTTCTGCATCAGTTCTGAGCATGTTCCGAATAATTATACCTCATGCCTTTCAGCCAGGTCCTTTCCAGCAGAGACCCGTCAGAGCTGCCTGCTTCCTCAAGTATTTCTCATTAAAAGATAAGTTACTGGAGATGCTGGATGTCAGATTCTTCTAGCTTTGGAGACAGGTGCACCAAATGGTGGTTCTTTCTCACCTCCTTCAGCATAAGCAGCCCCTGCCCCATTTGTGTGAAGAAGGTCCAGGGCTTGGAGATCAGCTGGTGTCCTGGCTAGAGGATCATTCAGGTTACTTCAAGAACAAGAGAGGTTTGTTGTTGGGATACGCAGGACCTGGAGCAGGGATGGAAAAGCAGTCGAGCAGCAGGCTATTCTAGGTGCCAGCAATAATAATGATAATGATAATAATAGCTACTATGGCAAGATAGGGTTTCCTTTCATTCTCTTCTTCTTTCCTTCCCCGTTACCTCCCTGGTGAGGAGGGTGTCTTTTATAAGACAACATAAAGAAATACAGGTTTAGGTTAAAGATTCACAGGCATCTACATTGAAGAGGCATCTGAGAGGCATCTACACTGAAGTAGCTAAAAGACCCACCGCAGACAAGCAGAAGAAAGCTCATAGTGACCTCAGAGAATTTCTAGCACACCTCTTGGATGAAACTGAGGATCCTGAACAAAGGACTGAGGCTTCATTGGACAGGATAGAAAAGATATAAATGCAAGGCAAGTGGAGAACACACGGAGAACATTCCTCCCAGGTAGATTTTATTTATACTGCAAGATGAATCAGGGGGAAAGTTAACAGATACTTTGCAGCAATATCTGAACTAAGTGTGTTTAAGCTACTCTTCTTTTTAATGAAGGGGCACCTACCTGCCATTTCAGACCTTGCAGGTAGAACAATACCCTTCCAAGTCATGTAATCCTTTAAAATTTACTTAAAATTGGTTCAGATCACCAGCCAATGTGTGATAGGAAACTAACAACTTCTATTACCACCCCCACCATCATTACCAATTCATCTAGAGAGTCTTTGGAAGCACTGGATTGCATCTGGCCACCTCTAGTCACAATCTCTTAACTTTCTTTGAATTAACTATCGGTTCACTTCTGGCATCTCATAGCAGCAACCATCTTATCACTAAACGTTAAACCTGATTTACCCCAAACACCACCAACACACCAAGTTCTGCAAGTTTTTTTTTTTTAATTAATTGACTATTTTTAGAACAGTTTTAGATTGAGCATATAGTACTGAGTTCTTATACACCGCCCCCCCAGCTTCTCCTATTATTAATATAGTCGATTAGTGTGGTGCATTGTTACAATTAATGAATCGATATTGATACACTATCATTAACTGAAGTCCATAGTTTACATTAGGGTTTACTCTGTGTTGTGGAGTCCTATGGGTGTTGACAAATGCATAACGTATGTATCTACCATTACAGTAACATATGGAACAATTTCACCACCCTGAAAATTTCCTGTGCTTTATCCATTCATCCTTCCTCCTCCGCCCTCTCCCCAGCTCCTGGTAACAATCTATCTGTTTGCCAACTGTATAGTTTTATAGTTTTGCCTTTTTCAGAATGTCATATAGTCAAAATCATACAGCTTTTGGGAGTGGCTGCTTTCACTTAGCATTATTCATTTAAGGTTCCTCTATGTCTTTTTGTGGCTCGATAGATCATTTCTTTCAACTACTGAATAATATTTCATTGTATGAAAGTACTACAGTTTGTTCATTCATCTATTGAAGGACTCTTGGTGGCTTCCAGTTTTGGGTGATTGTGAATCAAGCTGCTGTAAACATTCATGAGCAGATTCTTGTGTGGACATAAATTTGCAACTCATTTGGATAAATACCTAGGAGCACAATTGCTGAATTACAAGGTAAGTCTATGTTTAGCTTTGTAAGAAATTGTCAAGCTGTCTTCCAAAGTGGCTGTACTATTTTGCATTCGCACAATCAATGAATGACAGTTCACTCCGCTTCCTTGTCAGCTTTTGGTATTGTTCTTTTTTTTTTGATTGTAGCCATTCTTAGAGATGTGTAGTGGCATCTCATTTTTGTTTTAATTTGCATTTCCGTGTGACATATAATGTTGAACATCTTTTCCTATGCTTATTTTCCATCTATATATCATTCTTAGAGGTGTCTGTTCAGATCTTTTGTCCAGTTTTTAATCGGGTTGTTTATGTTCTTATTGTTGAGTTTTAAGAGTTCCTTATATAATTCAAACTCAAGTCCTTTATTAGATAGGTGTTTTGCAAATATTTTCTCCCATTCTGTGGCTTGTCTTTTGATTCTCGTAACATTGTATTTTGCAGGAAGAATTTTTTAAATTTAATAAAATCCAAACTATCAATTATTTCTTTCATAGATCATATTTTTGATGTTGTATTTAAAGTCTCATCATCAAAACCAAGATCACCTAGATTTTCTCCTGTTTCTTCTACAAACAGTTGACTGTTTAAAATGTTTTATTATCAAAGAGCTCAGACATGTAAAATAGTGTAAGAAAAATGCATTGAACATCTTTATATATACTATCTCACTTTCATAGGACAGTTTCAATGCCTTAGGTACCATTGTTTGATCATATCCTCCTCCTTCTCCCTAGAGGTAACTTTATCTTGAGTTTTTATTTATTTATTTTTTAATTAATTTTTTTTTTATTGTACTTCAGGTGAAGGTTTACAGAACAAATAGTTTCTCA
>NW_004444063.1:1418632-1440997 GCF_000243295.1 Trichechus manatus latirostris
TTTGTTCCGTCTTTTATTGTTCTGATGTTGTTGTCACTTACTGATTAACTGCTGTGATTCCCTGTTGTATTTCTTTTGGTTTTGTATAGTCCTTGAGAGTTCATTTCCTAGATAAGTATCTGGCTGGTAGGATCCTGCATCCTAGATTCAGTCTGTGAGCTGAAGTTGTTTGTTCTCAGATTGAAGAACTCCCGTTAATAATTCTTGTAAGTTTGGTTTGGTTTTTACATATTCCCTTAACTTCTGTTTATCTGGAAATGACCTAATTTCACTACCATATTTGAATGAGAGTTTTGCAGGATATATTATTCTTGGCTGGCAATTTTCTTCTTTCAAGGGTTTATATATGTCATCCCATTGCTTCTTGCCTGCATGGTTTCTGCCAAATAATCTAAGCTTAGTGTTATTGTTTCTCCTCTGTATGGGACTTCTTGTTTTTCACAAGCTGCTCTCAGGATTCTTTTTGTCTTTGGTTTTGGAGAGTGTGAATATGATATGTCTTGGTGATTTTCTTTTGGGGTCTATCCTATATGGGGTTTGTTGAGCTTCTTGGATTTTCAGCTTTTATCTTTCATGATATTAGGGAAGTTTTCTGTCAGTAGGTCTTCAGTGATCCTCTCTGTGTTTTCTGTTTCCTCCCCCTGTTCTGGAACTCTGATCACTCGAAAATTTTTGCTTTTGATTTTATCCCACATAACTCTCAAGGTCTCTTCATTTTTCTTTGTTCTTTTTTCTGAGTTTTCCTGAAACAGAGTTGTATCCAAGTGTTCGTCTGCAATTCCACTGATCCTGTCTTCCACCGTTTCAAATCTGCTTCTCAGACCTTCTATGACACTGTCCATTTCGGAAATCTTGTTCTTTATCTTTTGGATTGCTAACTGTTGTTTTTGTATAATTTCTAGTTGTGAATTTATTTTGGCATTTTGTTCCTGCATTATTTTCCTGATTTCTTCCATTTTTTTGTCCATATTGTCCATGAATTTGTCTATTTTTTCCTCCTTTTTGTCTGCTTTTTGCTTCAACTCTTGGAGAATTCTGAGTATTAGAGATTTGAATTCCTTATCAGGTAGTTCTAGTGCCTTTTCTTCTACTGGAAAGTCACCTGGTGTTTTATTTTGGACCCCTACTGGAACCATCCTGTCCTGTTTTTGTAAATGTTTTGATATGGTCTGCTATCTTTGGTGCATTCAGTAGTTATTTTTCACATTTATTGACTGTAGATTTGTTTGTTTTGTCCTTTTTTTTTTTAATTTGGCTATGTCTGAGCAGGAGGGCTGTGTGTTCTTTGTTGTTTGCTCGTCTCTGGGCATGATATTTTTTGCCTCCCTGTCCAATTGTCAGGGTCAGTCACTCAGATATGGTACAGTAGGGCAGGTCTAGCAGAAGAGGAGTTGCTGGGAGGGGTTGTTTGTGGCACTTACTACAGCCACCAGGGCCGGTGGTTAATCAGTGCAGGGGAAGTTCCGGTAGGCCATGCCTGTGCTGCGTGGCGGTGTGATGTTAAGTGCACGGTGCAGGTAGGCAGGATGGAGAGGGGAGATTGTGATGTGTGGAGCTAAGATGGGTATGGGAGAGAGGAGAGAGAACAGGAGCCAAAAACATACAAACAAACAAAACAGAGTGCTAAGGGAGCTAGCCATTGGAGTGGAGAGATGGGAGAGTATGAAATGCAGAAAAACAAAAAGGGGATGAAGAAGAAAAAAAAGAAAAGAATGAATAAATAAAAATTAGAAAGAAAAAAGAACAGCAAATCTCCCAGGGATCCCACTGCTGTGACTACGTGGTCGGGGGAAGTTGTTCCCAGGTGTTGCAGTACAGCCTGGGTAGAAGGCATAGAGGTATTCCACATCAGGTATTCAGGAAACAGGAAGAGAAGGAAGGTATAGAGAGACGAGAAACTGAGTAATGAAGAAAGACAAAAAGGTAAAACAAAACAAATTTAATTAAAAAAAGGATCAAGAAAAGCCTCCCAAGAAACAGAAAAAAAAAAAAAACACAAAAAAAGAAATGTTCTCAGGATCCCTCTGTGCATCTGCACAAGCTGACTGGGTAGGTCCCAAGCCGTGTGGCACTGCCTAGCCAGAACGGGCTCCCTACTAGAGAAAAGGAAAAGAAAACAAACAAACAATTCAAAACAAACAAAAGTCCTGGGATCCTACCAGCTTGGCAGCCCAGACCAGGAAGTAGTTTCCACACTGGAACAGAGCTCCACATCTCCTTAGGAAGAAGCAAAGATGGTGCACGAAGCCAGGTATTTGAGCTAAAGGAGGGGGAGGTGGTGAGAGGTAAGGAAGAAATCAAAAGAAGCAGAAAAAAGCAACACCAGCAGCCAACAAATGTCACTCAGGGAGCCGGCCAGTGTGGGTGGGTGGAATCCAAGCGGCCAGTGCTTCCCAGCCAAGAGACTGTGGCTGCAGGAAGCAGAAGTGGCCGAATGGGGGTTAAGAAGGGTGGGGGGTGGGAAAGAGTGTATTGCAAATTACCGGTTGTTTTGTCTCCTGCTGGAAGCTCCGTGAAGCTGCTTTCTCATACCCCCTATTTGCTGGTCTCTGATAGGAGTCCAAGATGGCAGATCCATGCTGCATTAGCTGATAGGGGACCTCTGCATGAATCTCTCCTCACTCTCCATTCTCTGTCAGTTTTCTCACTCCGTTTGGTACTTGGCTGAGTTCTTTATCTCTTCATTTGATGTTTTAGGGTTTCAGGATTGCTGTTTTCTCTGTTTGGCTTAGTTTTTCAGACCTTTGCTGTGGAGGGACAGCATGGTGCTTCTGCCTAGACCGTCATTTTGCCAGAAGTCCTCTCTTGAGTTTTGTATTCATGATGATGAAGGTATGTCTAAGGGACACAAGAACCAAATGACAGAGCTTCCAATGGTCAGAGCTAGAAAAGTTTGAGCAAGAAAATAAATGTAGTATTAAATTTAACACAAAATATGAAATAAATATACATGAGTCCATACTGGTATGAATGAATGAATGAATAAATAAATAAATGGAGGACAATGAATAAATCTCCAAATAATTTATGTAGATATTTGGCCCTTAAGGTAGTGGAGCATAACTCCTCATTCCTTATGTGCAGGCTGTGCAGAGTGACAGTCTTAGTGTGCACTCTTTAGAGGAGCAAAACCAGTAAGACATATATATATATATACATATACATATATATATACATATATACACGCAATTGTGGGGGTTGGCAAGTCCCAAATCTGTGGGTCAGACAGCAGGCTAGAGACCTGTGCAGGCTCAGAAGATTGTGGGGTTTGGCAAATCCAAAATCCGCAGGTCAGGCAGCAGGCCAGAGCCTTCTGTAGGCTTATGCCCCAGGAACCAGAGGTCAGGGGATGAGAACAGTGCAGGGTCAAGGGAGTGTGAGCTTTGCTAGAACATCCATTTATTTACTGGAGGCCATACCCCAAAAGAAACTGCCTTTTCAACTGATTGACTGATCACATCAGACCACATCATGAAAGGTAATTGCATTATACTACATTATGGAAGAACAACCGCCCAGTATCTGCCAAACCACCGGGAATCATAGCCTAGCCATGTCGACACATAACATTAACCTTCACAGTGACTTTGTTCTAAAGAATACAATAAGGAAATGGGGAAACAGAGTAACTTCACAGTGAAGCAACCTCACAAACACTACCTCAGCCAGGTAATCAAAGTCAATATCAACAGTGATAAATCATATTGATAGCACATACCCTTGAAATGATATGATGAAAATGACACTTTACCTCTACAGTCTTCCTCCCAGAAACACATAACTCCACGCTAATAATGAGGAAGAACATCTGACAAATTCCAGTTGAGGGACATTCTACAAAACAATTGACGAGCATACTTTGAAACTGTCAAGATCATTAAAAAATAAGGACAGTCTGAGAAGAGTCTAAAGAGACATGACAACTAAATGCAGTGTGGCATCCTGGATGGAATCCTAGAACAGAAAAAGGACATTAGGTAAATACTAAGGAAATTTGAATAAAGTGTGGACTTCATTTAATAATAATATATCCATATTAACTCATTTGTGACAAATGTACCATACTAATGTTTAAGATGTTAAAAATAGGGGAAACACTGTGGGATATATGGGAACACTCTGTGCTGTCTTTGTGGTATTTCTGTAAATCTAAAACTGTTCTACAGTAAAAAGATTTTTTTTTTAAGTGCATAATAATTCTATTTAAAAAATCAACTTTTTAACTTGGACAAACGTGCTCATTTTTTATGAGACAGTGTGTTAATTAAACCAATAAAATAATGGAAACTATAAAAGTGGGAGAAAAAAAAAGTCAACTGCTCACTTCCCTGATAGAGAGCTACCATCCCTCCACACAGAGCACCAGCCTCCCACCTTGTTGTTAGGCCCCTTTTCTACCCATAGACTCTCTTACCTCCTCCTCTGTACTAGCCTCCAATCCTCCCAATTCTCCTTCATTTTTTATGCAGGGCACTTCAGCTAGCTCTCTGTCTCATTTCTATCCCATCCTAACTATGCCTTTCCAAAATTCAAAATGAACCATTATTTGCTAAACTAGAACATTTTTTTCTCCAAGAATAATTCTGCCATTGGCTGATAAGCTAACATTTCCCCTTACCCCTGTACACTAATATTTATCAAATGGTTACTATGTGTTATGGATTGAATTGTGTCCCCCAAAAATATATGTCAACTTGGCTAGGCCATGAGTCCCAGTATTGTGTGATTGCACACCATTTTGCCATCTGATGTGATTTTCCTATGTGTTGTATATCCTACCTCTATGATGTTAATGTGGCAGGACCCAATCTACAAGATTAGGTTGTATATTGAGTCAATCTCTCTTGAGATATAAAAAACAGAAGTGAGCAGAGAGGAGAGGGACCTCATACCACCAAGAAAGAAGAGTTAGGAGAACAGTGCGTCCTTTGGACCGGGGGTCCCTGTGCTGAGAAGCTCCTAGACCAGGGGAAGATTGATGACAAGGACCTTCCCCGAGAACTGGCAGAGAAAGAAAGACTTCCGGGGAGCTGGTGCCCTGAACTTGAACTTCTAGCCTCCTAGACTGTGAGAGAATAAATTTCTCTTTGTTAACGCCATTCACTTGTGGTATTTCTGTTAAAGCAGATAATGATACTAAGATACTATGCACTAGGCACTTTGCATGCTGTGTCTTCTGCCTAGAATGACCTTCCGTACAGTGGCTCTGGGATGACATGAGGAGTGCAGTGAGGGTAGCGGAGAGAGGCACTGGATGACTTGGGGGAGTAGATAGGATACAGGTCATGATGGCCTTGTTGGACAAGGTGAGAACCTTGGAGTTTATTCTAAATGAGATGAGGAAACATTAGATAAAGGAAATACATAATCTGACTTCACATCTTCAACTCTTAGTGTGGCTGATGTGTTGAGAATGAGTTATAGGGAGAAAAAATGAAAGTGGGAGATATTTAGGCTGTTGCCATGACCTGGGTAGCTTGGACTAGGGCAGTACCAGGGAGGATGAGAGAAGTTGATGAATTTGCGAGGTATTCAATAATGAAAAATTTCAAAGCCAAACCTTACAAGTGTGAGTCAGCGGTATTACTGGAATATGAAGGGTCTTCTGTTCTATTAGAAAGCTGAGCACAGTCAGCCTGTGTCTGGAAAGCACTTACTACTGCCTGAAACACCAAAACAACCAAACCAAACCCATTGCTGTCAAGTCAATTCTGGCTAATACCGACACTATAGGACAGAGTAGAGCTGCCCCATATGCTTTCCAAGGAGCGCCTGGTGGATTTGAACTGCCGACCTTTGGTTAGCAGCCATAGCTCTTAACCACTATGCCACCAGGGTTTCTGCCTGAAACACAGTAGGTACTTAATGCACATTAGTATACTTTCCCTTTCTATATACTCCAAAAGTCACAGGGATGGACTTGTTTGTTGCCTTTCTGAGGTGTTGTCTAGCTCTCATCTGTTTCTTGTTCTATATCTTATCTTTCCACCTGCAGCAAGGTAGTGGGATAACCAAAGTCAGACTCGAAAGATACCATAAGGCTCACTTCTCAGTTCAGTTCAGCTCACCCGACACTTGTCAACACCTGCTGTGTTATTAAGATCAGTCTCAGGGTATCTTTTCCACTGGCCTGAAATTCAGAATCACACATTGGATTTTAAAGACCCTGAATGTGGGCTGCATTGAAGTGAATTAAAGGCTGTCATTGAAATTCAACTTTCTTATTAGGCAGAGATAAGAGATTAGTATCCACTGACAAGAACTAGGAGAAATCAGGGTTTAGCGGAGATGGGGGATAGAGGTACTCAATCCTGATTATTTATGAATTGCATATTTGTGAATCCACCTACTTGCTAACATTTATTTGTAACCTCAAAACCAGCGCTGGTGGTACTTTCGGTCATTCGCAGGTGTCTTAGTTATCTAGTGCTGCTATAACAGAAATACCACAAGTAGATAGCTTAATAAACAGAAATTTATTCTCTCACAGTCTAGGAGGCTAGAAGTCTGAATACAGGGCACCAGCTCCAGAAGAAGACTTTCTCTCTCTGTCAACTCTGGGGGAATGTCCTTGTCATCAATCTTTCTCTGGGTCTAGGACTTTCTCAGCGTAGGGACCCCAGGACAAAAGGATGCGCTTCATTCCTGGCTCTTCTTTCTTGGTGGTAGGAGGTCCCTCTCTTCTCTGCTGGCTTCTCTCTTCTATATCTCAAATGAGATTAAATCAAGATATAACCTAATCCTGTAGATTGTGTTCTGCCTCATTAATATAACTGCCTCTAATCCTGTCTCATTAACATCGTAGAGGTTAGGATTTGCAACACATAGATAATTACATCAGATCAGAAAATGCAGGACAACTACACGATACTGGGAATCATGGCCTAGCCAAGTTGACACACATTTTTGGGGGACACAATTCAATCCTAACATTAGGCATGGGAATGTGTAGAGTGGGACACATATTCCCAGCTGAGGTTGAACAAGGTTGGTTTAGTGTTGGCTAATTCAGCGTTCTTGAAAGACTTTATAGAACATAACTATTGCAAATAACAAGAATCGACTGTACTAGGATTTGACAGTAGAGAGGGCTAGAACTCCACAATGGGATGCTCAAAGTTGAGGTAGGGGGGCTTTTTGGGTCTAGAGGCAACATGTAGACTTCAAATAGGAAGTGGGGCTCTGTGTTTGCTAGCGTATTGTTTGGTCTCTCGAGACTCTGAGACACGTGTTTATCTTTAAGGGGAAAACAAAGGGACTTGCTCAGGTTTACAAAAGGAACTTGTTGTAGTCTGGGTCAAGGACCCAAGACTCCATTTTATAGCTGGGTCTTTCACCCACACTGCGTGACCACTAACTTCACTTCTGGTTGGTCTACTCTTTTTCTTAGGATGTTAGTAATCTCTCAACTTGACCCTTCAGGATGTGATGGAGGAATACATGGAGGAATTAAAATTGCCTTGGGGTGGGAAGAAGAAACAGTAAGACAACTGTGAAATATGAACTCGGTGATGAAGAAAAGATACATTGCTTGAGTCTGGGAAAGGAGAGATTGAGGGAAGTGGTAGGATTCATTGGGGTGGATTGGAAACAGTGCCTAAGGAGGGCCCTGAGGAGCTGGATCCTCTCAGCTCTAGAGGCACAGGAGGCAGCCATAGAATGCCAGCCAGGGTGTGAGTTTCTAATTTGGTCAGTCACTTGCTCATTTTTTCTGACAGACACCTCAAGCCTTCAGTGATGCATTTATTGTATATCAGTTCAAGTTAGGTGTATTTAATTCCCTTCAGGCCCAAATGGATTTTATATTTTTATGTAAATTGAGTTGGAGTACTCTGAGAAGAAAACTGTGTCTACCAAGTTCAGGTTTCAACATTCATAATGTATTAGTTTCTACCACTGATAGATTTAACAAGATTGGCTGAGTATGAATCACCACAAAATTGATAAAATATTTTCCTTGAAAGAGGAAAGAAGAGCAAGAAGCCAAATTATAACTCAGTAAGTTGATATGTTTATGCAGTCATACTTACTGGGGAGATAGATATATATAATATATTTAGATGAATTACAGGATAAAAGGATTTCTGGAAAGAATCCTGAGTGTAGCTCTTTACAGAAAGACCTAATTTCTCAATCAGCTTTGATTAAAAAAAAAAAAAAAAAGTTGCTGTTGAGTCAATTCCGATTCATAGTGACCCTATACGACAGAGTAGAACTGCCCCATAGGGTTTCCTAGTCTGTAATCTTTATGGAAGTAGACTGCCATACCTTTCTCCCATGGAACAGCAGGTGGACTTTAACCATTAACCTTTCAGTTACCGGGCAACTGCTTAACCACTGCGCCACCAGGGCTCCTTGACTTTTCAATCAGCTATGATAGCTTGTCTAAATCATACTAACTCATTGGGAATATGTTCTAGTGAATTTCACACCCCAATAAAAACAGTAGACTACCCAGAAGTGAGGTTAGTGGCCACACAGTGTAGATAAAAGACTGCTGGATGGAAAGTAGGAACTTGGGTCCTTGACACAGACCTACAACTAATTCCTTTTGTAAACCTGAACAAGTGCCGTCTCTCTGCACCTCATTCCTCTGCTTCTCTCAATAGAGGTGATGGAGTAAGTCTAGGAAGAAAAATAGGTTCAACTCCTGTCTTTCCTCCAGTGTTGGGGAGTAGCTACCTAGAAGTGGAGGCAGAGGTCACTTCCAAAATGAATGCAAAGCTGTCCTTATCAATTAGTGTTGTCACAGTATATTTGTCTTTCCTTGACTGTATAATCTTTATAAGGTCAGCCTTGGTGATCTCGGTATAGGAGATGAATTTGTTCTTTATGAGCCTGGGGAATCATACAGACGTAAATTAAAATCCTGGCTGTGCTTCTTACTAGCTAGGTGACTACTTCACTCTCTGAGCTTCCCTTCTCTCTTTAAAGCAAAAGTGATAATGGCACCTACTTCATAGGGCTGTTATGAGGATTACATAAGACAATGACTATAAAGTGGATTCCCAAATTGTAAATACTCAAACCTTGTAACCATTATTATTACTGACATTATTGATGACGGTGAAGATGATAATGATGATGATGGTACTATTAAGTATGTTAACATCAGCTCATACTCTCTCCAAACTTCCTTTCAAAACATATTTCCAGAGCCTCTTCCTCTGTGCTGGATGCTAGCCTTGGCACTGAGGATATAGCAATGATTTCAAATACCTTGTGAAAGTCAAAGAGCCCAAAGTATAGGTAAGTGATTTCCAAAGGTGCTGTTGTAGAGGCTGGAAGGGATACAGAAATGAATTGAAGGAAGGAAGAGAATTCAGTTTTGTGCTGGGGCTCAGGAAACACTTCATGGAGAAGGAATTAGAGTCTT
Organism: Trichechus manatus latirostris; assembly: GCF_000243295.1. Lineage (NCBI taxonomy): Eukaryota > Metazoa > Chordata > Mammalia > Sirenia > Trichechidae > Trichechus > Trichechus manatus. The sequence continues at coordinate 1,428,009 of NW_004444063.1, forward strand.
GAAGGGTGAATGCACCAAATGTATAAGAAATAAACACCATTTAGACCTAGGTGACAGCAAAGGTCAGCAGTCTGGTGTCTTGCTTTGGTCACAGAGGAGCACTTGAACCAATTCAACCCGTACAGCTCCTTGCCACCCCCAGTTCCTCCCTGCCCCACCGCTCTCAGCCTAAAGGGGATGGCCAGATAGTGATAAACACAGGGTTGTCTTCGCCTCCATGTGGGGAGTAGAGCAGCTAGGATACTGTTGGCTGCTTTTCCAAATAGGTTATTGGTTTGAAATGATTCAAGGTGAGGAAGCTAAACTTTAGGCCAGGGGATGACCAAGACACAGTGGCAGACAGAATATCTGACTTTGGATACTTGAGTGCCCTCTGAATTGACTAGAAGTGAATAGACTGAAAACAACTAAGTTTACAAGTTTACTGCCAAAGGAAGCCCTGGGCTGGCTGATGAAGGCCTGCATGCTTAATCCCTAAATCCACTGTTGTGCTTCAAAAGTGGGCATATAAAGAGAGAAGGGAAGGGTTTACATTCATGCCTTGGGTAGAGTTCTCTCCGCTACTGGATATGAAAAAAGAAGCTTGTTTTTTCAAGAAGCTGGCAGTCATCACAGGACCATGAGATGAACCAGTTTTAGGATGAAGCTGATGATGATGGCAGAGTAGACAGATGGAAAAACCATGGCTCTATGATGATATACTTGATCCCCTGGCCCCACCAACGCTGAATCCTGCCTCACCTCCTGACTTCTGTTATGCAAGTTAATTTCTTTATTTTTAAAATCAGTTTGCGTTGAGTTAGTATTTCTTGCATTTAAAAGCATTTTAACTGATACAGTGTCTGGCTTAAATTCTACATATCAAGATTCTTGTCTGTTTCTTTTCTATAAACTATACCATGTGGGAAATTTACAATATTCTTTTAAACATGTTTAGCCAAATTAGATGCTCTATTTCACTGTTAAACTATTTGCGATGATAAGATTGCTTTTATAACGTGTAGCTTTGAAAGCATATATATTTCTCTACATCTTGATAATTCTTGGTGTAGTGTTCATAATTCATTGCACACACCATCCTTTCGGTCTTTAAGCAAGTAATATGCTTATTTATATCATTTTTCACAGCAACTCAAACTGCTACACACTTTCAAACTTATTTGAATAAAAATGTTTATTTTCTGAAAAAAAAAACTTGCATCTCTGTTTTTAACTTTTTAAAAAAATATTCTAGAGAAAGAAAGCAGTCTTCATCATTGTTTTCGTAACTACATTAGAGGTAAGATTGCATGTTGTGAGAGATTTAAGCAATTCACACTCAATCTAATGATCAATTTCCCTTAAATTGTTTCTGAAAAATGCAAACAGCCAGATCCTGCAGAGTTGGTGTGTTCCCAGATAATCTGGGGCAGAAATAGGGAGCTGAGGACTGAGGCATTTGAAGGAGCATGAAAGCAAATTGCTTTCCCTATAATCATGGTTGAGCATTTAAGACGTGAATCAGACTCCCCAGGGATTACAAAATCCAGGTCTCCATCTGGCTAAGCTAGCTGAGAAAGGTGGTACGGCAGTTTTTCTCCTTGGAAATTTCCAAAGATGGAAATCTCTCGTCTCAGCAGCAATCATTTCCAGAATTCTACCTCATGGCTTCCAGGAGATTCTACCTCATGTCTCCCTGAAGTCTCTTCCTTTGTTATTAACATCTATTATTGTCCTCTTTTATTCCACCCCAACTCCAAGTAAATAATGGATAAAGAAATTATTCCAAGGCCTTTCATATAAGGCCCTGGCGTTGCAGCGGTTAAAGTGCTCTACTACTAACCGAAAGGTCAGCAGTTCAAAACCACCAGTGTCTCGAAGGGAGAAAGATGTGGCAGTCTGCTTCCGTAAGGATTGAAACCCATTGCCGTTGAGTGTATTCCAACTCATAGCGACCCTACAGGACAGAGTAGAACTGTCCCATAGGGTTTCCAAGGAGTGGCTGGTGGAAACTGCCGACCTTTTGGTTTTTTGTTTGTTTGTTTGTTTACCGTTGTAGTTTAAGTGAAAGTTTACATTTCAAGATAGTCTCTTATACAAAAATCTATACGTACACTGTTATGTGACCCTAATTGCTCTCTCTGTACTGTGACAGCACACTCCTCCTTTCCACTCCTGATTTTCCATGTCCATTCAACCAGCTCCTAACCCTCTCTGCCTTCTCATCTCACCTCCGGACAGAAGCTGCCCGTTCAGTCTCATGTAGCTACTTGAGCTAAGAAGCACTCTCTTCACGAGTATCATTTTATGTCCCACAGTCTAGTCCAATCTTTGTCTGAAGAGTTGGCCTCGAAAATTGTTTTAGCTCTGGGCTGATAGAGAATCCGGGGACCATGCTTTCCGGGGTTCCTCCATTCTCAGTCAGACCATTAAGTCTGGTCTCTTTACTAGAATTTGAGTTGTGCACCCCACCTTTCTCCTGCTCTATCCGGGACTCTCTGTCGTGTTCCCTGTCAGGGCGGTCATTGGTGGTAGACGGGCACCATCTACAAACTGCCAACCTTTTGGTTAGCAGCCAAGCTCTTAACAACTGCTCCAGCCTTGAAAACCCTATGGGGTTGCTATAAGTTGGAATCAACTGGACAGCAGTGGGTTTTTCATGTAAGACAATAGGTAAGTCATCCTTATTCTCTTTGGATTAAGCCATGCTGGGAGGATCAGACAAGACTGTTTTCCTTCTAGTTACTCATTTACATAATATAGTCATGAAGTTGGATCCTATTTTATATGCACTTTTATATTCTGCTTTTATACTTAATATTTTGACATGATATTAAATACTTTTAATTTGAAAAATTTTTTCAAAACTACAGAAGAGTCTATCATAGAATGTATCATTATTTATTTAACCATGTCCCCAATCTTTAGCGATTATAATGGTGCAATGCACATCCAAAACCAAAAACCAAACCTGTTGCAGTCAAGTCAATTCCAACTCATAGCAACCTTGTAGGGCAGAACAGAACTGTCCCGTAGGGTTTCCAAGGCTGTAAATCTTTACAGAAGCCATGCTGCCACATCTTTCTCCCATGGAGTGGCTGATGAGTTCGAACTGCTGACCTTTCAGTTAGCAACTGAGCGCTTAACCACTGCGCCACCAGGGCTCCTTGCAATGCACATAAGTGTGCATAAATCTTTTTCTGAATTTCTATGTTCTTAGCAAAGATTCCAGAAAGTACAATTTCTATTTCACAAGAAGAGGAAGTTATATAGCATATTGGTTACCACTGCAGAGTCTGGATTCACAGAGATGAGTCTGAATCTTGGCTTCCCCGCTTTAATGTATGACTTTGGGCAAGTATATAACTTCTCCACGTCTCAGTTTCCTTATCTGAAAATGGAGATAAAAGAAGTCTCCACCTCACAGGATTGTTGTTAGAATTTAATGAAATAATGCATGTATTATCAGATCCCTTAACACATAAGCAGCTCTCAATAAAGGTATAATAGTTATTATAGCAGAATAGGAATACTGTGTGTGTGTGTGTTTGAAATCTGAATTCAAATGGAGATTTAGCCAGACACATGATGAAATGCTCTCGATCATTAGCCATTAGAAAAATGCAAATCAAAACTACAATGAGATTACATCTCACCCCAAGATTACTGGCACGAATCAAAAAAACAGAAAATAACAAATGTTGGAGAGGCTGCAGGGAGATTGGAACTCTTATGCATTGCTGGTGGGAATGTAAAATGGTACAAGCACTATGGAAAACAATATGGTGCCTCGTTAAAAAGCTAGAAATAGAAATACCATACAATCCAGCAATCCTACTCCTAGGATATATCCTAGAGAAGTAAGAGCCATCACAAGAACAGACACGTGCACACGCATGTTCATTGCAGCATTATTCACATTAGCAAAAAGATGGAAGAACAGTCTAAGTACCCATCAACAGATGAATGGATAAGCAAATTATGGTACATACACACAATGAAATACTACCCAACAATGTCTACATGTACAATTCAGTGACATTGATTATGTTCTTTGAGTTGTGCAACCAATCTCACGCTCCTTTTCTGAGTTGTTCCTCCCTCATTAACATAAATTCACTGCCCCCTGTTTCCTTTCTAATCTTCCAAGTTGCTGTTGTCAATTTGATTTCATGTAGATAGTTCTCACAAGAGTACAATGCTCAAGGCAGACATTTTTTACTAGTTACTGAGTCACTTTTGTTGTCACCCATGCCCTAAACAATTCATTCTAGGCTTTAAAACCAGCAATTACATCAAATTGTCTACCGCAACCCTACCCTTTGCTCATGTTTCTGCTTTGCTTTCTCAGGCCATTTCTTCCCTTCCAAGTGTTGACACACACCATTCTCTTAGCTCCTTTCCAAATAGTAAATGAGATCTATGTTCTCTGTTGCATTGTGAAAGAATAGTGTTGAAAAGGGATGGCCAACTGCATTGCTATTAAGAGACATTTACTATGGGGCATTTACTTCATCCATTTGACTATAGTCCATGGACTGGCCTTCACCTTATTGGTTCAAAAGCTCAATTTTGCCAGAATCCCCAAAAGAGAGCTGCCACTGAAGGACAGACTCACATCATTCCAGCTCTGATAGCCTGAAGTAGACTCATAAGGCCAACTTCTAAGTTCATGGTGAAAAATACCACTTTCCTAGTGTCACGACTGGTGCTGTCTCTTCCCAAAATAGATAAACAGATGAATCCAAATTAAAATTAGAAGTTGCTTGGTGCATATAAAATCAAGATTAAAAGCTCTTAAAACATATTGTCAAGTCTGTTTCCAGGAAGGGGGTACCAACTTACAATCTCACTGGCTGCGTATCAGTGCTCATTTTAACACACTCTCTAATACTGGTTACCATGTATATATTTTTAGCTAATTTTCAGACAAAATATCGACTCTTATTATTTTAATTGACTCCTCTGAAATTCTCCTTCAATCTTTTGGGTGTATTAAAAGTGACACATCAATCAATTTCAAACAATATTTTAACAAACAAGCTATTGTGGTCTTTGTGAGACTCCACAGTAAGACAACTGAATAGGATTTACCTTCAGAGTATTATCTGAGGGAGAGTACCCTGGACATCCCTAAGCTAAATTTGGAGAGAAACTTTTTTACCAGAGAAAATGAACTCTAAAGCACTAGGTCGTAATCCTTCCCCAATGACATACAGAGCCTATGCTGGAAATACTGGAGCACTTAGCTTTATTTGTGTTAACGTTTGCATAGTCACAAGTACTTGAGTTATAGCATATGAGTCGCTCCTCTTATGCATAGTCATAAAAAGAAGAAACTAGGGTTTAGGAATACAGAAGAGAGAAGTGGAGTGAAGGTTTTTATGGTTAAACTTTGGGAGGGAGAACAAAAGCTGAGGGAGGTGAACCAAGGCTCAGAGCTACACCCTGACATCTGTTGGGAAGCGTGTTTAGAGATGCACAAATCTGTAAGAGGATACTGATGGTATGTGCTTAGGGCTCAGCTTCTGGGACCTCAGCAAGACCAGGGAGATGGGAGTCAAGAACCTAATCCAAAAGGCATTAAATATTTAGATTGAAAATTAAATAGGAAAAACTGATATGATTGCAAAATGAATTTCCAAGTATCCTGAAACTGCAAGGAAAGATAATTTTTTTCCATGAAGCATTCATTAATTATATAGTACCTGTTACTGTTAATTTTAAATCTATTAAATGCAGTTGATAGTCTTTCAATTGAATGTTTTATTATTCTGTGCAAGTTTTATAAAGGTGTTTATAGGGTTTTCGGTGACCTTGGTCCTCCAAACTCTGTTTTTCCTATGGTCTTAAGCTCCTTCACCATGCATTCTTCTTCAACCAAAAGTTCTAAGAGAAGGATCTCTACAGGGTGAGTGGTGCTGGGATTTCCCTGGCTTTCTTCCTCCTGGAGTGGTTTCATTATAACAGTATCATACATCTGTTAGAATCAAGGCTTGCCACAACACAGGGGTGCTTCCATTCCATTTCTCTTTCAAGAGCTGTTAGAAGCCACTGGATCAATAGCTGTTTGCAGAAGAGACCTCTTGGGTGAATACTGGGGGCTTCGTCTTGACTTCTAATCATCTGGCTTGCTTAGATTCCTCAGTCCGTCCCTCCTTTTTGGCTTCATGTCAGCTTCCTAACACTTGTCCCCCTCCCCTGCCCCATACCCTGCCACACACACACACACACACACACACACACACACTCTTGTCTGTAGCCATTCATGGACAGTCATTTCAACATAGCCCTCCCTGGCACCCTTAACCTTTCACTCTCCCACCTTCCTGCTTCATCTACCCTGCATGAACATCCCCTGTCTGGATTCTCTAATCCCAAGCCACTGAGAATTACTGGAGGAAACCCTGCAACAAAGGTACATGTCAGTATGGCACAGTGATTAAGTCCATGAGCTTTGGCATCAAACTGATACGGCTTCCATTAAAAAATGAGTATTTATTAGTTATGTGACCTTGGGCAAATTACCAAACCTATCAGAGTTGCAGTTTTCCTCATTTATCAAATAGATATAATGAAAGCACCTACTTACAAAGGTAAGCTAAATGTCTGGATACAGTCGGTGATCAATTGATGGTAACTATTATTACTTCTACACACTGCTGATGATCCAGGCACACTGCTGGGCATTTTATTATCTCAGTTACTCTCTACAACAATTCTTTGAAATAGGTGATGGTGTCTCCATTTTACAGATGAGAAAGCTGAGGATCCAAGGACAATTTAAGGGGGTCATATAACTATTAAGTAGTGTTGCCGGGTCACAATCGTGGGGCTCCAAAGCCCATATTTTTTCTCCTAGACCACACTATGCCTTCAATGTACATTTTTAAAGGAATAAAAACAGTTGTTATCAAGTTGACCCCAACTCACGGTGACCCTGTGCTCTGTAGGGTTTTTAATGGCTAATTTTTTAGAAGTAGATTGCCAGGCTTTTCTTCTGAGGCACCACTGGGTGAACTCAAGCCTCCAACCTTTTGGCTAGCAGTCAAGCACATTAACCATTTGTACCATCCAGAGACTCGTTAAAAGGAATAGAAAATTATTTTTTAAACAGCCATTTACTAAACTATGTGCCAGGGACTGTGCTGAGTGCTTTCCTTGCACCATCTTATTAAATCTTCACAACCCTTCACTAACTATTTATGCAACCGTTAGTTATACATATAGCTTTAGAGAACCTATTTTCTAGGCGAGCAAGAGAAAATTCTAGCTGCTGGTACCACTTGACCCTTCTGCATGCCTCATCAAACCAAGCCCACTGGCAACCAAATGCTGCAATTCCTAGTTATGTTTCTTCCTGAGCTTCGCTGCTGGCTTATTTTGTGCTGATTTTCCAATCCCCTACAGCTGGCGCGTTTTGAATTATCGCCACACAGACATCAGTGTTTCCGTAGTAAGACTGTGCGATTAGAATGAAATTAACAGTGTGTCAACAGCGATGCATACTGGAGGCTTACTAGTGATTTCTGGTTAGATACTGTATTTTGTTTTATTGTGGGATTCAAATTAACTCATAAATATTGGATGGAATACGATAAATATCCACTCTAAATAAAGAATGGAGATTCTTCATTAGTGCCAAATAGATGAGATTCATGTATCTGCTTGGGCACATCCTACACTGGGGCTTTATTTAGTGCCATGTCTAACTCACAGCAGATCCTCAGCAAGGCTGCAGGCAGCTCTCCTAGCTCACAATTGCTCTATTGTAATTGAGGTGGGGTCTCAGCGGAACATTAACCTGGGGTATGGAAGGGAAAGGCGGACAAAAGTCTATTTGCATGAGTGACTGAGGCTGCTTATGGGAAAGCACTCCTCCCGAGGTAGGGAGCAAGGCTCCATCAGCTTTGCGCAGTTACGAAGCCACTATATCAGAGCAGAGTGGGGTGCTCCGTGTGAGCATGGCTTGGTGGCTGCCACTCCATGTGTCTGGAGCTCAGCCTCACCCCATGGACTCATGTCTGGGTTTTAGGGAGGGTGGATGCTGTCAGCAAATACTGAAAGTGCTGTATTACTATATATAAAATAAGAAACAAAATAAAAAATATGTAGCCCCTTTAAGATAATGTAAAAACTAATAATAGTGATAGGCAAAGGCATGCCCCTTCATGTCAATCCAGGTTACCACATGGCTCTGGCTCCTTGAGAGCTCCAGAATAGTGGTGATCCCCAGGCAAGCTGGGGAAGGTGGCAGCAGTGACTGTGGGAATCTGCAGTGTTCAATGGAAAAGTAGAGGCATGCCTGGCCAGAGATGACAGAGAGGTCTGGACAAGGCAATGCTATTCACTGTACATGGTGGCACCCAGCTAAAAGGATGACTATATTTGGCAGTTAGCACTCACTGGTTGACTGAACTTGCCTATGAGCACATGTAATGTCCCCCCTGGTACTCCCAGGAATGGTATCAGGAACTTTCCAGGAGGCTGGAGCAAGAGGGAGAAAGTGCCTGGGAAATTAGTTTATCACTGTTACCATGACTCCATGGGTGACCAGGTGAGGCCTGGTAGCCTCAGGGAACTATGTCATACCAGTAAAACCAGTTGCCATCAAGTAGATTCTGTCTCATGGTGACCTTGTGTGTGTCAAAGCAGAACTGTCTCCATAGGGTTTTCAGTGGCTGATTTTTCAGAAGTAGATCACCAGGCTTTTCTTCTGAGGCACCTGTGAGTAGACTCGAACCTCCATCCTTTTGATTAGCAGCGGAATGTGTTAACTGTTTGCACCACCCATAATGATAGTAATTATAAAAGTGTGTGCTGATTTGACCGCATTATGTGGAAGACTGAGGTTTCTTCACTGACATCTGAGGTCAGGCTGGTGGGCCATAGGCTATTTCCCTCACCTTACCCAGCCTTTGTAAGACAGAGTCCCTAGGCTGCGGAAAATTCCAGTACCTCAAGCAGCTTGCTTGGCACACCCCGTAGATTTATATTAGAATCCTGGTTCCTTTGCTTGGCACGCACCATAGCTTTACATTAGAATCCTGGTTCCTTTGCTTGACATGCCCTGTAACTTTATATTAAAATCCTGGTTCCCTTCTCCTTAACTGCTGCCCCAAAACTAGAGGAAATTAGTGGAAACTGGTTTAGGTGCCAAGTTGACATTCAGGAAAACTTTTTAGCTCATTAAATACCTCATGCATAGTAACCTCCCCACCTCTAGGTGGAGTTTAACTGCCATTTTCTGAATATGGGATGCATGAAGTTATAGGTAAACCCCATCGCACCTGCGTTGTATGATTAAGAATGTTGCTGATGTAACTTGTATGAACTTCCTACTTGTAAATACCTTAAAAGTAACCTTTCCCCTCGCCCTCGCTCAGCAGTCTTGGCGGCAGCAGCACCGACTGTCTCCTTTCCTTGCACAATGAAATAAAGGCCCCTTTCTACTCTCCCACCTCAGTCTCTGGTTTATTGGCTGAGATAAGTCACACCAAGCAGAACCTGGGGTTTCTACCCAGCAACATTTCCATGAATATTTAGCTTTGCTGTCAGGGAGACTAGTTAAGGGAGTGTGACTGATTTAAAGAAATGCTTCTCAACTGGCAGTGAATTTGTACCCCTAAGGGATGACTTACAATGTCTAGAAACATTTTTGATTGTCATGACTAGAGAGGTACTACTGATGTCTACTGAGGAATAGAGGCCAGGGATGCTACTAAACATCCTATGGTGCACAGGACAGCCCCTAGAACAAAGAATTATCCCAGACAAAGTGCAGAAGTGTTGCTGTTGAGAAACCCTGGTTTAGAGCAAGCTCATTCCTCCCACTGGGGGAAAAATTCAAATTGGTGATAGGTGACTGGATGCATTTTCACAGGCTGAGGGAGGTGTGTATCCACAGATAATAGGTACTTTCTGTCCTTTCTCCCACAAACTTTAAACTAAATTTTAATGTACCCCTGGAAATATGTCTCCAAAGCATAATCTGACTTGTTTTGTCCTTGGTGAATCAGCCCCTGATCAGCCATCATCTTTTGCCAATATTCAGAGAGCTGAGGCCTGAGAAAAAGAAAAGGAAAAAACTGTTATCTCTGCAGGCGTGCAGTGAATCTGTTTTTATCATTTTTATCCACACATCCAGACTGCTTAGTTACACACTTGCTTCACTGCAAGGATGCAACCTGCCGCCTGTATGAATGCCTCATGCCAACCATCCCGCCAGTGAGCCAGAGGAAGCCAGGGCCCACCTCTGAAGGATTGTCCAGAAGGAAGCTGGGCTGAAATGTTTGACTATTCAACTCATAATAGAAGTATTAACGTGACAACAACAACAAAAAGCCCTTTTCTCTGGCTAATGTGCAAATTCAAAACCATGAGTTCCACTGCAGTTTAATTCCTGCTCTATGGGGCCTTGTGTTTAGGTGGAAATTAGGGGGCATGTTTGCACTGGAGTAAACTGTTTCCCAAATGAGTGACAGACCAGGAATTAGGGAACCAGAAATAAGATGCCCCTTTCCTTTTCCTGTCATAAGGTAATTATTAGTGCAGTAATTTATGCTAATTTAAAAATTACATATCTTCAGACCATAAACTGTTAGAGCTAGAAGGGTGAACTGCAGCAACCACTCATTTTTATAGATGAGAACTGAGGTCCAGAGAGAGGAAGTTATGTGCCTAAAGGTCACAGGACTAGTAAGTGGTGGAGGGCTTTCTACTCTGAATGGCATCAGGTCACTGTGTTCTGGTATATGAGTTCTTGTACTGTTCCACTCACTGTGTGACCCTGGGCAAGTCTGCATCGAATGATAGAGAGCAGGTATTGTATGTACCACATTTAAGTGCCCAACATGTGATTTAATACCATTTAGTATCTTCCTAACTAAGCTAAAAGCTCAAAAAAACATTAGAAGCAATACTTTCTCCTTTGTAGCACCATATGATAAGTATTTTTGTAGTATTTGATTATGAAAATTTTCAAACATACAACAAAGTTGAAAGAATTTTACAGTGATTATATCCACTGGAGCCCTGGTGGCACAGTAATTAAAGTGCTAGGCTGCTAACCTAAAGGTTGACAGTTCAAACCCACCAGCCAATCCTAGGGAGAAACATGTGGCAGTCTGTTTCCATAAAGATTTACAGCCTTGGAAACCCTAAGGGGTAGTTCTACTACTCTGTCCTATGGGTTTGGTGTGGTTTGGTTTTATATATATACCACCTAAATTCTAGCACTGACTTTCTACTATACTTATTTTATCACATATCTATTCATCTATACTCTCCCTCTATTCATCCATTGACCATATTTTTTTTTTCATTTCAAAGTAAATGGCAGACAAAAGTACAAAAAAAAAAAAACAGTTTGCCTTCGAGTTGATTCCAACTCATGTTGACCCCATCCGTGTCAGAATAGAACTGTGCTCCATAGGGTTTTTACTGGCTGATTTTTTGGAAGTAGATTGCCAGACCTTTCTTCCAAGGCACCTCTGGGTGGATTCAAACCTCCAATGTTTTGGTTAGCAGTCGAATGCTTTAACTATTTGCACCACCTAGGGACTCTGACAACAGTACACGTCCCTCTAAATACTTCAGCAAGCAAATCATTAAGGGTTAATATTTGTTTATAATTTTTTCTTTTGATTTAAAATTTACATAAAATAAATGCACAAGTCTTAAGTGTACATTAGCTTAGTTTTGACAACTACATGCCCCTAGTAGCCCAAACCCTTATCAAGATCTAGGCCATTACTATCACCCCATAAAGTTCCCCTATGACTCTTCCCAGTCTATCTTTGTCCTCACTTCCCTCAAGGCAATCACTATTCTGATTTTTTAAATTAATAAATTAGTTTTGCCTATTTTAAAATTTTATATAAATGGAGTCATACAATATGTACTCTTTTGTGTAAGGCTTCTTTTATTCAGCATAATGTTTTGAGATTCATTCATGCTGTTGCATGTTTCAGTAATTTTGTTTTGTTGCTACTTGATATTCCATTGTATGAATATACCACATGACAAAACCGTTTTGATTCTCCTGGACTCCAGATTTCTGGGTTTATGGAAGTGGAGTGACCATTTCAGGAGGTAGCATATGATCAACAACCGATGGTATTGAAGGAAGAAATCCAAGCTTCACTGAAGACATTGGCGAAAAACAAGGCTCCTGGAGTTGACAGAATACCAACTGAGATGTTTCAATAAATGGAAGTGCTCAGTCATCTATGTCAAAAAATTTGAAAGACAGCTACCTGGCCAACTGACTGGAAGAGATCCATATTTATGCCTATTCCAAAGAAAGGTGATCCAACCAAATGCGGAAATTATCAAACAATATCATTAATATGACACGCAAGTAAAATTTTGCTGAAGATCATTCAAAAGTGGTTGTAGCAGGACATCAACAGGGAACTGCCAGAAATTCAAGCCGGATTCAGAAGAGGACATGGAACGAGGGATATCATTGCTGATGTCAGATGGATCCTGGCTGAAAGCAGAGAATACCAGAAAGATGTTTACCAGTGTTTTATTGACTATGCAAAGTAATTTAACCGTGTGGATCATAGCAAATTATAGATAACGTTGCAAAGAATGGAATTCCAGAACACTTAATTGTGCTCATGAGGAACCTGTACATAGATCAAGAGGCAGTCATTCGAACAGAACAAGGGGATACTGCATGGTTTAAAGTCAGGACAGGTGTGCGTCGGGGTTGTATCCTTTCACCCTACTTACTCAGTCTGTATGCTGAGCAAATAATCTGAGAAGCTGAACTGTATGAAGAAGACTGGAGCATCAGGAATGGGGGAAGACTCATTAACATCCTGTGTTATGCAGATGACACAACCTTGCTTGCTGAAAGTGAAGAGGACTTGAAGCACTTACTGATGAAGATCAAAGATTACAGCTTTCACTATGGATTACACCTCAACATAAAGAAAACAAAAATCCTCACAACTGGACCAATAAGCAACATCATGATAAACAGAGAAAAGATTGAAGTT
>NW_004444063.1:1441097-1443415 GCF_000243295.1 Trichechus manatus latirostris
ATAAAGAAAACAAAAATCCTCACAACTGGACCAATAAGCAACATCATGATAAACAGAGAAAAGATTGAAGTTGTCAAGGATTTCATTTTACTTAGATCCACAATCAACACCCATGGAAGCAGCAGTCAAGAAATCAAATGACATACTGCATTGGGCAAATCTGCAAATAACCTCTTTAAAGTGTTAAAAAGCAAAAATGTCACCTTGAAGACTGATGTGCACCTGACCCAAGCCATGGTGTTTTCAATTGCCTCATAGGCATGCGATAGCGGCACAATGAATAAGGAAGACAAAAGAAGAATTGATGCCTTTGAATTATGGTGTTGATGAAGAATATTGAATATATTATGGACTGCCAAAAGAACAAACATATCTGTCTTGGATGAAGTACAGCCAGAAAGCTCCCTAGAAGCAAGGATGGTGGGACTTAATCTCACATACTTTGGACATGTTATCAGGAGGGACCAGTTCCTGGAAAAGGACATCATGCTTGGTAAAGTAGAGGGTCAGTGAAAAATAGGAAGACCCTCAACAAGATGGATTGACACAGCGGCTGCAACGATGGGCTCAAGCATAACAAAGATTGTGAGGATGGCGCAAGACTGGGCAGTGTTCTGTTATGCGTAGGTAGGGCCACTATGAGTTGGAATGGACTCCACAGAACCTAACAACAATAACACCCAGGCCATCTGCCCTTAGGTGTCCTTTTGAACCTTGAGCTTTTAAGGAACCATTTTCCTAAAGGCACCTTCAAGTCAAACAAAAGCCTAGTAAGCAGCTTAGAGGAGATCATTTTGCCTTAGGCATTAGACTTTTTTAGAGAATTATCTATGTGCAGCCAGTTTCAAGAAGCAGGAATCCCAGGGTCTGACTGGAAAATGTACGACATGTCCTGGAACCCTGCATGTATTCTGATGCCATCTCCTGAGAAATTAACAGAACAATGACCTACATAAACTTTTTTCACTATCCCCTCTTAGGAGCACCTTCCCAATAAGTTTGGCTTGACGCTGCCCAACTCAAATAGTACCTATTCACAATAAATATACTCAGTTACACTAAGTTTTGGTGTTTCTCTGTGCATTTAGGATTTTGACACACTGTATGTTTATCTATTCTTCTATTTATAGGCCTTGGGCTGTTATGTACATTTGACAGAAGTCTTTGTATGGACATATATTTTTATTCTCTTGACTATTATAGCCTAAGAGTGGATCATAGGGTAGATGAATGTTTAATTTTATAAGAAACTGCCAGACTTTTTTTCCAAAGTGATTGTTGTATCATTTTACACTTCCACCAACTATGTATGAGAGTTCCTATTGTTCCACGTCCTCATCAACATTTGGTGTTGTCAGTCTTCTCTAATTTGTTATTGAATTGAGTTTGAAAGAGAAGGTGAGTGTGGAGAAAAGGCAGGACAGCAGGGACTATAAACAGTTTTTGAAGAGCATTGCCTCAAGACTTCAAGTTGTCATCATAAATTTTCCAGATTAGTTCAGAGTGGCATTGATCCCCTTTTCCTTGACATTTAAGAGCTGTGATGTCCCTGGTCTCCAGTAAAGGTACTTGAGAAGTTAGCAAGCAGAGGCTATAATGTTGGAAGCCATGCCGTTCAGGGGTCACTGTTATGCTTTCCAAGTAGTCCATCAAGGGCACTTTCTGCATCAGTTAAGGATTTGCTGAAGTCTTGCGACACGTCCACTTAATGCTCTTCTACAGACTCTAGATCTGCAAACCCTTCAGGGATCTGGAGAAGGTGGCATGCAAACATAGACTCCCAGCTCTCTTTGATGGGAATGAGTCAACTAAAAGCTGGTTCACACTCTGTATTTGCAGCCATTTCCAAGTAGAACAGGTGAGAATGGAACTGGCCCCCTTCTACCTTCACATTACCAAGGAAGGGACTTTTGGAACTGGGCAGCTGGCAGTAGGGAAGGGGTTATTGCAAATACTGTTACACTGACTAAGATAAAAACACTCTATGTAGCCCTCTCCCTTTAGAAGGAAATACTTTTAGTTCAGTGGTGAAGTCACTTCCGAGGTTCACCATTCAGCCGTGGATCGGACAGCCCCATAAAACAAAACTGGACTAATGAGGCACAGCAGTCCAGGGACAAGGGCTAGAAGGCAGAAGGAGACAGGAAAGCTGGTGTTAGGGAACCAAAGGTTGAGAAAGGACAATGTTGATGTGTAGTGAGGTTGTTAACCATTGTCATAGGGCAACATGTGTACTGTTTAATGAGAAACTATTTTGTTCTGTAAACCTTCATCTAAAGTGAGAATAGCAGCACAATTGGAAGAGGGTAGTTGATGTC
>NW_004444063.1:1443515-1455312 GCF_000243295.1 Trichechus manatus latirostris
TTAACCAATGTCATAAAACAATATGTGTACTACTGTTTAATGAGAAACTATTTGTTCTGTAAACCTTCACCTGAAGTACAATTTAAAAAAAATTAAAAAAAAAAAAAGGAAATACTGGCTGACATGATTGTTGCTGAAAGAGACAACACCTGATGAAAAGTAGGCCTCTGAACTTCAGGAATGGAGGTATTTCTCAGCTCCAATTCACTGCTCAACTGGTAGTGTTCCCTGCAAATGGGGCAAAGGGGAAGAAAATTTCAGGTGCATGTGTCCAAGTTGTGCTCAGTGTTTCCTGTCCCCAGGACTGAGATTAACAGCACAGGAAGTAGGGGGCAGCCATTAGTTCCCAGGTGGGATAATGGATGCAAATGGTGCTTTGTGCCAATAAAAGGTGCTTAGAACGGTGAACTGGGAAGGACCCCTAGAGATTCCCATATTCCCAACCTCTCACTCACACATAAGGAAATGTAGGTCCAGATTTGGCTAATCCCAGGCCATTTGGGGTGTCTATAATGGGGACCAGGAGCCCTGGTGGCACAGGGGATAAGCACTCATCTGCTAATCAAAAGGTCAGCAGTTCAAACCCATCAGCTTCTCTACAGGAAAAAGATGTGGCAGTCTGCTTTCATAAAGATTACAGCATTAAAAACCCTATGGGGCAGTTCTACTCTGTCCTATAGGGTCGCCATGAGTCAGAATCAACTTGATAATGATGCGGTAATGGGTATAATGGGGACTATTCCAGGAGAAGAAAGGACCTCTAGTGACTAAACTGCTATCTTCAGGTGGATGGAGGACTTCTAGTGAGAAGTCTCTTAACTTCCTGTGTACATGTACCCCATTGCTGTTGAGTCAATTATGACTCATAGTGACCCTACAGGACAGAGTAGACCTGCCCCAAAGGGTTTCCAATGAGCAGCTGGTGGATTTGAACTGGCAACCTTTTGGTTAGCAGCCAAGCTTTTAACCACTGCACCACCAAGGCTCCATGTAACTACTATGAATTTCCCCTACAGTGTTTGGGTGTAAGAAATGCTCCTTTACTTTTTCTTTATCAAATTAAACCTCATTTGCTACTGGTTACTGTTAGTGGGATGCTTGCCCCTGACTCCCTAGTTTTATAGCAAAGTCCCAGGAAACTCAGAGTCCAGAAAACTTAGAGACAGGATTTGGCCTTCAGTTCATTATAGTCATCATGGGGAAATTCATTGTCTAAACTGGAGTATTCTGTTGGGATGCTGGGGACACCTCCCTTCATCTGAGCATGAGCTCTGGGAGAGTTGATGGTGGCTCCTGAGTCACGGGGCCTAGCCAGCATTCACCCACAGAGAGCCTACCACAGCGTAGGGGCTGGCATAGGGCCTCACCACCTGCAGAACTGCCACTGTTCTCCAACCTTGTCTCTTCCTTGATCCCCCAGAGACCCTCCCTCTCTAACAATATGGCCCAAGCTCCTCAGAGGAATGAAACATAAAGCAGTTTACTTCCTATGTATGAGTGTGTTCAAGGGTCAGGCCAAGGTAAGGTACTCAGTTAGACTTTCAGAAACATGCTTTTCTAGCCTAAGAAAAAATTAACTTTTATATTTTGCCTACTTATTTTATAGCTGTAAAATACCCCTTCCCCAAAACACACACTTTCTTTTATGACTCACCCTGTTACTCATGGAAAGTTTGAGCAGAAAGAATGGCTAAGACTAAGATGAGAGCTTTTATTTGATGGCACAAAAATCACCTCTTGTCCATCAGAGAGAGATCATTCATTGGATGAGGCCTGGTGCAGGGCGGGGGGTAGGGGGTGGGGGGGAATCTAACTAGGAACACCTTCCAGAACTGGATGAATTAATCTCTATTCCCATCACTCTAGTGGAGACACTTGCCTTCATTAGCGCAGCAGTGAAGACAATATCATTGGGCATCTACTATTTATCCATCCCTGAGGGAGTGATACTAAGGAATAAGCTACAATACCTGCTCTCACAGAACTTGTGCGATAGATGGATGGAAACGATAACAATCAGGGCCAGGTGGGAAATAGCATCAGCAATATGCTCTTGGCATTCACAGAAGGGAAAAATCACTCAATTCTGTTAGGCAGGGGCCCATTTTAATGAAAAGGGTAAGATGAGGAAAGACAGGAGATAGGAGTTCCAAGGCCATTGCCCCAGAATAAAGTGGTCCTGTTTGGTTGATAATCCAAGGGAGAAGAAAAAGGTGGAATTACTTTGGAGATTTGAATGCAAATGAAAGAACTTCGGTTAAATTCATTCTGCAATGGTGAGCCGAGGAAAAATCAGGGGAGTGGTGCCCCCGAAACTGTGGTTTGGAAAGATGAGTCAAATTTCAAGGTATGCCTGAATAGAAGGCATCGGAGATTATAAAACCAGTTAGGAGGACAGGTTGAAATCCACTGCAGCAAGCTAGGTATAAGGGGGTCAGGGCCAAACTTAGGCATCAGCAGAGAGGCTGGAGAGAGATGGGAGAGATACTGAAGATAAAAAAGCCTAAGACTCATTCATCGCTAAAGGACAGAGATACTCATCATCTTTCCAAGGGCAAGAATCTTGAGTGGTCAACCTTGAAACAAAAATCTCCAGCTCTGCTATGTCCCCAGAGGCTAGTGTGCATGAGAATGAGTGATGCAATGGCACAGACAGACTCCATCACTGCAGCCTCCTTCCCCCAGACGCAGAAAGAACAGGCACTGACGCCCAGTGGATGCACCTGCTGCTCCTCCACCCCGAGGATACAGGCAAGAGAAAGACAAGGTTGGTTGGATGGGTGTTATAGATTGAATTTTGTCCCCCCAAAATATGTGTCAACTTGGCTAGACCATGATTCCCAGTATTCTGTGGTTGTCCACCATTTTGTGATTTGATGTGATTTTCCTATGTGATATAAATTCTACCTTTATGATGGGAATGAGGTGAGATTAGAGGCAGTTATGTTAATGACGCATGACTCAATCTTCAAAATTAGGTTGTGTCTGAAGTCAATCTCTTTCGAGATATAAAAGAGAGAAGCAAGCTGAGAGACAGGGGGACCTCATACCACCAGGAAACAAGAACAGGAGAACAGTGCATCCTTTGGACATGGGGTCCCTGTGCCGAGAAGCTCCTCGACTGGGGAAGACTGATGACAAGGACTTTTCCCCAGAGCCGACAGAGAGAGAAAGCCTTCTCCTAGAGCTGGCACCCTGAATTTGGACTTCTGGCCTCCTAGACTATGAGAGAATAAATTTCTCTTTGTTAAAGCCATTTACTTGTGGTATTTCTGTCAGAGCAGCACTAGATAACTAAGACAATGTGCTACAATGACTGGAGCAATAGACCCTCACCTGGCCTCTGGTATCCTCACTCCACTTGTGTTTCTTCAATCCTTCTCCTCCAGGAAGTCAACCATAATCATGTAACCTACCTACCCCACCACCTGGGTTCTTACTTTAAACCCCTCACCTTGAAGGTTTCCCATTGGGCTCAGGATAGAATCTTAAATCCCCCTCCTGGCCTCCAAGGCCCTGAGTGATCTGGCCTTGACCTCCTTCCCCTATCGCTTCTACTGTCTTTCTTGTCCTTGCTCACTGCCTGAGGTAATGCTAACTCCTTGAGGAACATGCTAGCCATTGTCATATAGCATCCTCTTCCTGGAATACTCCTCATCTGCCTAACGATATCTAAGGCCTGGGCTGTCTGCCCAGCCCCTCCCTACCCAATCTCCAAGAGATTCCCACTATTATTTTTTTCTCATATCATCTTTAGTTTTTCCTTTGCAGCATTAATCCAAATTATTTATTTATTTGACTTTAATCGTTTAACATCCATCCTTCTCATTAGATGGTGAGCTCCCTAGGGGCTGGGGCCACCTCTGCCTTGTTTACTGTTGGTCTGCAGGAATTTGCAGAGGCTGTGTCAGGTGCTCAGCAGATGTTAGTGGAATGAATGAGTGAGTACATCCAAGGTTTGGCTTCCTATGGCAGCTTCACCTCTTTTGTCAGCCCATCAAACATCATTTCAGATACTCATTGAAACTGATTGTCATTTCAGACTCTTTTATCAAAAGGGGGCTGTACTTCCAGGAGGTAGGAGCTGGTCACTTTACTGGGAGTGGCTGAATATTCTTAGAAGCCTGAGTTCATGTGACTCCACTGGGATTTTACCTGCAAATGTGAAAAACTCCACTGCTAAATATTTTCCTGGCCCTGTTAGGTGAGACAGACTTCCCAGAAGGAACGGCAAGTGTAAAACAGAGATAAGTAAGTGGGCTTTTATTTTTACTGTAGTTGCATAGGAGCTGTGTGTATTCCATAGTCCTAGTCAGCACAGACTTTGGAAGATAAAAACACTCTATTTTTAGGAGAGCCCTTCATATTATAATAACATTTACAAAGTGACAACTTCAACAGCTGTAGGGATTAGTTTAAATAGTCTGAAACATGGCACCATGCTATTATACCTAAACACATGCCTTTCAAGAGGCCAGTCGGGAAGGACAAGCAAAAATAGGATCCAGGCAGCTAAAGGATAGATGTGTGTGTGTGTGTGTGTGTGTGTGTGTGTGTGTGTGTGTGTGTGAGATGCTGTGTTATGGAACTGTGATGTAATTCAAACTAAATTTTCACTTTGAGGGTGTGTCTGAACTGATACATTTTGTATATTTCCTTATGTCACCAACACCTGGAAATCAAACAGGTTAGATGGAGTGAGACCTTCCAAGTGAATGAGCTGATGCTCAGGTTTGTTAGAGCAGTGGTCTGCATCCTTTTGGCACATAAGAACAACCTGTGAAGCTCTTAGACTTGCCAATGCCCAAGACGTATCCCAGAACAACTTCCTCAGAATCCTCGGGATGAGACGCAGATAATCGCCATTTTGTAAACTTTCCCAGGTAATTACAATGGGCAGCCATGTTTGAGAATCCGTGTGTAAGGGATTTTGAAATTCAGAGGAGTGTCCTGAATGAGTCAGGTATGTCATGACTCCAAAGATAAGTCAAGGCCACATTGCCTGTAGAGACTAGGCCTATTATAGAAAAGGAGAGAAAGAGGAACTGGCACTGCTTGAACGCTCTATGCAAGGCAATAATGGGTAGTAGCTGAGATCAGCGACTCTGGGGACAGACTGCTTAGAATCAAATCCTGGTTTTTCCACTCACCAGCTGTGTGACCTTTGGCCACTTGCTTAAACCTTCTGTGCTATATTTCTGTGCTAAAATAGAGATAATAGTAATCCTACCTCATTGTGTTGTTGTATGGATTAAATGAATTAATTCATGTAAAGCATTTAGGATGGTGCCTGGCACGTAGTTCTCAGTAAGTCTGAGCTGTTACTATTATGTGCCAAGAGCTGTACTTGGGACTTTGTTATCCAGGCTGGTGTGTGTGTGTGTGTGTGTGTGTGTGTGTGTGTATGTTTGTGTGTTTTGTGATTTACCACATTATTCCCTTGGTTGATGCTATAGTCATGGTGGCACTTGCATATTAAAATTTTTTGTGCATCCATGTTTGAAAAGGCAGAGCTTGATGTCACTTACCTTTCCAGTTCTGCTCCTACAAGAGTCTGCATGAGAACAGGTATTGCTGAGTGAGCAAGTCATTGGGGTTAGTGGGAAGAAAAGTGTGACAAGACTTTAAAAAAAAGTGGTCTTATGTGACAGGAGCTGTGATTTGGGGCAGCCCCTGGCTTGGCTGCCTCATCAGACATGCATGCTGCCTCTTCTCCAGCCCCTCTCCTTGCCCTTCCCTCTGCACGGTCCTCCCCTCTGACCTGCTTGTGGGTGCCTCTGCCATGCTTGTTTTGCTTCAAAGCAAAAGTGCACCTCCAAGTACTCCTATATCTGCTCCACATGATGCAGGGAGGGAGGCTCAAATGCACAAAGAACAAAAATCAGGGCACATGGATAAGAAGTTTTTACTCTCATGGGAACTACCTGGGAAATCAATGGCATGGGGTCTTGCACTGAATTAAGGTTTTGATTAGACTGGAATTAATTGCCTGCACTAGACTAACAACAGACTACATGCCTCTTCCAGACAAGGAAAGTATGTGAAGTTACAGAGTTTCATTCTGAAACACATACAATGTGTGACTGTGCAAGCTCTGCATGTGAGCTTGGCACACAGAAGGTGGGTTCTTTCCCTTCCCTTCCTATCTTTCTGAATTGTTCTGAATCTCTGAATCTGAGTCCAGATTCCATGGTTCATGTCATTGTCAATCTCTCTTTATGGCTATTGAGGTTCTAATAAGTTGGTTCTTTGGTAGCCAGGACACAAGCACAGATACACAGTGGCTCTTCAAAGGTTGGCAAGGAAACCTGAACCTATGGATGTGGTCCAGAGACTGGTGAGTGAGCTGCTCCTTGAGGCCCCTGATCCCAGGAGGCTACCAAGATCCTGACTGCCAAAAGAAGGTAGTCTGAGCATACTCTGATGAGGGCTTCGAACCAGTTCATTCTGGTTTGAACCCCTGCTGAGAATTTGCATTTCCACCCCAGATGTACTGAATCAGTATCTACATTTTAACAAGATCCCCAGGTGATTCTTATGTATACTAAACTTTGAGAAGCACTGCTCTACTAGTGGTTCTCAGAACTGGCCCCTAACCAGCAGTATTAGCATCGCCTGGGAACTTGTTAGAAAAGCAGATTCTCAGCAGAGGTTTGAACCAGAACTAACCAGTTCTAAGCCCTGACTCTGATTTCCAGAACTGTCTCTTTCATCTGGAGAAACTTTTGACTAATAGAGTGTGAAGTGGAGGAGAAAGTGCCTCCAGTGAGGAGAGGGAGGAAGGATGGGGCTTGTGCTAACGTAAGGGAGGGAGGGAGTGTGTATGTGTGTGTGTGTGTGTGTGTGTGTGTGTGTGTTTAGATTGGAGATAGCTAGGTGTGAAAGATGTAACTAGCCAGCTACAACTGTCCTAGCACATTCATAAGTTCAACAGACTAAAAATAATAGCCCGGCTGTAAAGCTGAATGAACAAAACTAGCCAGAGACTTAAGTTAAACTGCCATTTATAATCTGTGTGATCTTGAACCAGCTATATAATCTCTCTGAGCCTCAGGTTCCTCATTTGTAAAGCAAAGATACAACAGGATGGTTGCAACTACTAAATGAGATGATATATGTAAAACTCAGCACAGTGCCAGGCACCTAACAGATGTTCAATAGGAGATAGGCATTGTTCTCTTCGTAGTAATTTAACTATTTAAAAAATTTTTCACAGCCATTATCTTGTTTGATCCCCAATGTAGAACCACGTGGACAATATTCATCATTTCTATTATACAGATGAAAAAAACCACAGGCTCAGAGAGCTGAAGGGACTTGAATTTGGAACAAGGATTCAAAGCCAGCTCTCTTCATGTGCCAGGGGTGAGGGTATGCCTCCTTCCCCGCTTCTTCTTCCCACTTTCCTCCTGTGTTTTACCTTGGCCTAGCTCTACAGGAAGTCAGCCTTAAAGGACTTAAGATTCTAAGACCCTTATTCCTTTTTTAGACTTTGGGGATAAAATTAATTTCAGATCATCTTTTGATCCCATAGGAGATGATGCTCCTCACAAGAAATAGCTTATGAAAAAGAGAGAGTTCAGCCCATTCTAAGAAACTATTTACTTTCTTAAATAGTTACCATTTATTGAGAGGCTTTATTATGTGCCAAGTTGTGTGGTAGGTTATTTATCAGAATTATCTCATTTAATACCTATGAAGTAAATCTTACTGTAGTAGACAATAATAGTTTGGGGCCCTGTATTATCTCTTGCTTCTTCTGGTAGCAGCATTCCAATTTTCCTCTAAAGGCTATTCTCTTTATTATTCTCAGGCCATGTACTGCCTATGAAGTTGATATGTCATCAACTACAAAAAGACATGTGACCCAGTCCTAGACAAGCAGAACATCACATTTCCTTGGTCATGGTGATTGGTTGAGGGATGAGCATTTGACCCAGTCAAAAAGAATCATTTACAATGAGAGTTTGCTGACATTGCTCAGAGAGAGGCACAAGCATTTGTTTTCTACCACTGGACATCAACCTGTGAGGATAGAGGTATATACAGAAATTCTGGTAGCCGCCACATAAAGCTTGAGAATGGAATGAACATAGAGCCAAGAGATGAAAAGTGAGTAGGTTCAGATAGCTTCATTTGAATTCCTAGATTCAACTCTGCCTGAGTCTGGCCCTACTTCAGAGTTCTTTATAAAAGTCAATAAGCTCTATGTATGTATATGTGAACTTTTCAAAATGAGATTGGGTTTTCTGACACTTGCAACCAGATATTCTTAACTGTTGAACTTATTATCTTCACTTTTCAGACAAGAAAATTGAACACAAAACTGAATTAAGTTCACACTGCTCTAAAGCTGCACAGACAGAATTCAAACCTAGGTTTGTCTGACACCAACAAGCATACCAACATATGCATGCTGGGAGTACCAGAAGGAAAGGAGAAAGAGAGAGGAGCAGAAAAAAAATATCTGAAGAAATAATGGCAGAAAACTTCCCAAACTTATTGAAAAAAAATAACGTACACATCCAGGAAGCTCAACGGATAAACACAAAGAGATCCATAAACACATGATAATAAAAATGCTGAAAGTCAAAGATAAGGAGAAAATATTGAAAGCCGTTGAGATAAAAACAACCTGTCACTTACAAGTGAACCCCAATAAGATGAACAGCTGACTTCTCAGCAGAAACAATGGAAGCCATAAGGTAGGGAGATGATGGATGATCAAAGTGCTTTAGGAAAAGGAAAAAAAAAAAAAAGAAAACACTATCAACCAAGAATCTTATATGCAGCAAAGATGGCTTTCAAAAACGAAAGCAAAACAAAAACTTTCCATGGTAAACAAACACAAATAATTTGTTGCTAGCAGGCCCACCTTACAAGAAATTCTAAGGAAGTTCTTTAGGCTGAAGGTAAGTGATCCCAGATGGCAACATGAATCCACGTGAAAAAACAAAGAGCAATGGTAAAGATAATAATATAATTATAAAAAAAAGTATAAATGCATTCTTTTTCTCTTTTCTTCTCATAAATGATTTAAAAAGAAATTGTAGAAAATAATATTTATATAATGTAAAAATATTATAGGTTGGGCCTATAACATAGAAATGTAATATTAGGTGCCTGGGTGATACAAACAGTTTGTGCTTGACTACTATAATAACAGCACATGATATGGTTGTGAATAAAGCTATATAGGACTAAAAAAATGACTATATGTGGTAAAGCAATAATTATAACAATGTATTATTGAGTTTGTAACATTAATAGATGTAGGATGTATACCAATAAAGCTACAAAAATGGAGGAAATGGAATAGAGCTATGTAGGAATAATGTTTCTACATATCACTGGAATTAAGCTAGTATAAATCTTAAATTGATTCTGCTAAGTTAAGATGTGTATAGTAAACCCCAGAATAACCAGTAAAAAAAATTCAAAAAATATAATGAAAATATCACTAAAGAAATTAGAATGCTATTTGTGATTTATAACGTGGGAGTGATATAGCTTTAAAACAGATAATGAGTAATGTCAATTTTAACCTTTAGGGAATTTGCTTTAGAGAGCAGGAAGAGGCTGCAACTCCTCTTAACATGATTAAGTCTCTCCCAAGAGAGCAAGTTTTTAAAGTCTGTAGTACCTCAAAGTTTTTCTAAACCATGCCCTTTTATCTTGTCTATGAAATAGTCTTATTTTTATGTAAATAATGCCAGTTGAGGGACTAATTTATAAATACTTCAAAGTCATTTAGTGAGGAAAAAAAACCCCGTTGCTCTCAAGTCTGTTCCACCTCATAGTGACCCTACGGGACAAAGCAGAACTTCCCCACAGGGTTTTCAAGGAGCGACTGGTGGATTTGAACTGCCAGCCTTTTTGCTGACAGTCGAGCTCTCAACCACTGCGCCACCAGGGCTCCAATCTGGTAAACATAGTTTTATTTACGTTGTATTTATTTGAAGTTAAATATGTAAAAGGGAGATGCTGCATTTATCTAGTAATTAGTATGATAATTTTCACCTGTCCAACCTTTGGGAGATTTAGGTTTATTAGATAATGTTAGTTTTCCTTCCTTCTAACATAAAATTGTTCACCACCTTGGCATCAGCAGAAAGTTCATAACACTGAGGACACTTATGAAAGTTAAGTGTCTGCTTTGATACTGCTCCTGCCTAATATGTACTAATATTTTTTGAAAGATTGAGAACTGCATGATTAACTGACTATATTATTAACTAAAGAGTTGCTACTGCATGATAAAAGTTTTAAAAGCAATGGTTGTTTCTCCCATAATCATAGAGAAAACCTCATCTCTTTCCTAAAAATCTAATCATTTAAGGAAAAAGTAAAAAGGAGTATATAGAAACTATATACAGAAAATATTGGGAAAAAATCAAGTAAGACTTAAGGGATTTGACAGATGCAAACTATTCCTGAATAGAAAGCCTCCATGTTATAAAGATACTAATTCTCTTTAAATTTTAGAAATAATTTTAATGTAATTACAAGGAAAATCTAATAGGATTTGGGGGATATTTACAAATATTTTTAAAAATCACGTATAAAAAAGAAATCAGTGATAATAATCAGAAGAGTTTACAAAAAAATAGTGAGGTTTGCTTACATTGCCAAATAATAAAATATATTAAATAATTACTAGTAATAAAGCAGTATGATAATGGTATAAGGGAAAACAGTTAAATACTCATTAAAAATGAAAGAAGGAAAATAAGAAAACGCCAAACCAGGCTCTGGTATAGTAATACAGGTAAAGACAATTTGACTCAGTGAGGGACATCTTGTCCTTTTCAGTAAATAATAGTAAAACTTACTTAAATATTTTTAAAACTAGATCTTTACTATCCACCAAAATATAGATTAAAAATAATGTAGAAAAATAAAGCCATGAAAGAACCAGAACAAAGTATAGTTGAATCTCTGTTCTCTGTATGGCAAAGTACTTACTAAGCATAAAAGCAAATGAAGAAACCAGGAAGAAAAAAAGAGATTCATATATAAGTAAAGAAAATTTTAAAGCCTCTACATGTCAAAAAGTTTAAAAATAGGAAAATATTTGTAGCGTTTATAATAGAGTTAATATTTTAAATATAAAGGTATTTTTGTAAATCAATATGAAGTCAATACCCCTGCAGTAAAATGGGCAATGGACATAAAAGGCAGTTACAAAAGAAGCAATATAAGTGGCCAAGTTAAAAAAAAAAAGTTCAAGTTCTCTGTAATCAAAGAAATGGAAATTAAAATCATTATATACCACTTTTGTTATTACCCAGTGTATCAGGTAAGATGTTTTACACTGCAAGTTATAGAAAACCTGACTAAAAGTGCTTAGGAAATAAGGACATTTATTATCTCACACAAAAGAGTCTGGTCTGGAGTTGGCCCTGGATGGTTGGTTAATATAGCAACTCAGCAACACCATCAAGGACACAGGTTCTTTCTCTCTGCCATCCTCCTCACATTGGCTCTTATCCCTCATGCATGTCTCCTCATTGTCACTTGGTGGATGCAGCAGCTCTTTCTAAGCATCACATCCACTTCAAGATCTGGAAAAATGGACAATTTTCCTTGTGTGTGTCTTTAAATCAAAGAGAAACCCATTTCCCAGAAGCCCTCAACGATACTTCCCTTCACGTTCTATTAGCCAGATCATGTCATGTGTCCACATATCACTGGCAAAGGGTATAAAATTACTACAATTGGCTAAAACTAGCCAAGATTATCCCCTGAGACTGAATTATACGTATATTATATATATTTATATATTATGTATCATATT
>NW_004444063.1:1456297-1457878 GCF_000243295.1 Trichechus manatus latirostris
AAAATAAAGAAGAAAAACATAAAGTCTCAGTAAAAACAAAACCTACAAAAACAAAAGAAATGAAAAAAAATCCACAAACAAAAGGAACTCAGCACAGGAGAGTAAGAGGAACAAAGAAAATGTCAGCACCACAAAAAAAAAAAGCACTACAAAATGCAATCCCACTCCTAGGAATATATCCTAGAGAAATAAGAGCTATCACACGAATAGACATAAGCACACCCATATTCATTGAAGCACTGTTCACAATAGCAAAAAGATGGAAACAACCTAGATGCCCATCAACAGACGAATGGATAAACAAACTATGTTACATACACACAATGGAGTATTATACACAGATAAAGAACAATGATGAATCTATGAAGCATCTCATAACATGGAGGACATTATGCTGAGAGAAATAAGTCAATCACAAAAGGACAAATATTGTATGAGACCTCTACTGTATAACTTAGGTAGAAGTTTACATACAAAAGGAAACAATCTTTGTTGGTTACAAGGGATGGGAGGGGTGGAGTGGAACTAAATAGATAAGTGGTAACTTTGTCGAAGGGTAAGACAGTACACATTACTGGGGAAGCCAGCACAACTTGTACAAAGAAAGGTCATGGAAGCTCCATAGACACATCCAAACTCCCTGAGGGACTGAACTGCTGGGCGTAGGGCTGTGGGGACCACGGTCTCAGGGAACATCTAGCACAATTGGCATAACACAGTTTATAAGGACAATGTTCTATATTCTATATTGGTGAGTAGTGTCTGGGGTATTAAATGCTTGTGAGCAGCCATCTAAGATACTCCACTGGTCTCACCCCTTTGGGAGCAAGGGAGAATGAAGAGAACAAGATACAAGAGAAAGATTAGTCCAAAGGACTAATGGACCACAGCTACCATGGTCTCCACCAGACTGAGTCCAGTACAGCTATATGGTGCCCGGCTACCACCACTGACTGCTCTGACCAGGATCACAATAGAGGGTCCTGGACAGAGGTGGAAAAGGATGTAGAACAGAATTCTAACTCACAAAAAAAAGACCAGATTTACTGGTCTGATGGACTGGAGGAACCCCGAAAGTATGGCCCCTGGACACCCTTTTAGCTCAGTGGTGAAGCCCTTCCTGAAGTTCACAGTTCAGCCAGGGGTTGGACAGCCTCATAAAACAAAACAGGTTAATGAGACACAGCAGTCCAGGGACAAGGACTAGAAGGCAGGAGGGGACAGGAAAGCTGGTGATAGGGGACCCAAGGTTGAGAAGGGACAGTGTTGACATGTCATGGGGTTGTCAACAATTGTCATAGGGCAATATGTGTACCAACTGTTTAATGAGAAACTGTTCTGCAAACCTTCATCTAAGGTACAAAAAAAAAAAGAATTATCTATGTGAGATCAAATTGACAATAGCAACTCAAAAGATTTGATGGGAAGCCTAGGGGACAGTGAGTTGAAGTTAATGGTGATGGAATAATTTGGAAAAGAATAGTAAGAATAGCAGCACAACTGGAAGAATGTGATTGATGTCACTGAATTGTACATGTAGAAACTTTTGAAATGGTGTAACTTTGGCTATGTATATTTTCA
>NW_004444063.1:1457978-1463781 GCF_000243295.1 Trichechus manatus latirostris
AAAAATTTTGTTATTTTTAAATGTACACTTTACTGACATTAATTGCATTTACCATGTTGTGAAACTATCACCACCATCCATTTCCGAAAGTTTTTTTATCATCCCAAATGGAAACAGTTCCCCTTCAGCAGTAACTTCCATTCTCCCCTCTCCCCAGCCCCAGGTAGCCACTAAGAAATTTTTGTCTCTATGCATTTACCTATTCTAGATATTTCATATAAGTGGGGTCATACAATATCTGTCTTTTTGTGTCTGACTCATTTCACTCAGAATAATATTTTCTGACTTATTTGACTTAGCATAATGTTTTCAAGGTTTAGCCATGTCATAGCATGCATCAGAACTTCATTTCTCTCTAGGGTTGAAGAATTGAATGTATATACCACATTTTGTTTGTCCATTCATCTGTTGACAGACATTTGGGTTGTTTCTATCTTTTTTGCTATTGTGAATATAGCAAATATATTCAAATATAGGGTGTGATCCTTTTGCTGCTGTGAACATTGGTGTACAAGTATCTGTTTGAATTCCTGCTTTGAAGTTTCTTGGGTATATAAGTAGGAGTGGAATTCCTGGGTCATATGGTAATTCTATGTTTTTGAGGAACCACCACACTGTTTTCCACAACAGCAGCGTTATTTTACACTCCAACAAGCAATAGATGAGAGTTCCAATTTCTCCACATCCCTGCCAAAACTTATTATTTTTTCATTTTTCTGATAACAGTCATCCTAGTGTATATGAAGTAGTATCTCATTGTGGTTTTGATGTTCATTTCCCTAATGACTAGTTAAAGAAGCCCTAGTGGTGCAGTGGTTAAGCGCTTGGCTGCTAACCTGAAGGTTGGTGAGTCGAACCTACTAGCTGCACCGCAGGAGAAGACGCGGCAGTCAGGAGAAAAATGTAAAGATTTACTTCCTTGTATACCCTATGGGGCAGTTCTACTCTGTCTTATAGGGTCACTATGAGTTGGAATTGACTTGACAGCAACGGGTTCGTTTTTCTTAATGATTTAAGACACCCAGCATCTTTTCATGTGCTTGTCGTCCATTTGTATCATTATTTTGGAGAAATGTATAAATATTAACTTAGTATTCTATGAGTATGACTTATAGAAATGTCTTTCTAGATTGCCTCAAAAATTCTGGAAACTGGTCCAGGTAGCATTCTTAGGTGAGCTGTAATAAATCATCATATTTTAGAATGGAAGGGCTTTCCCTTCATTGTCTCCTGATACCTTAATTATCAGCATGTTTACTATTAGAAAACCTTGTAGTAACTGTCATCAGTGTCCACAGCACTCCTGGTCTAGCCAGGGCTTGCTGTGTTTTACTGGGTGTGATTCTTGCTATGAAAAAAAATTGTCTATGATCGCTATTGCATTTAGTTTACCTTTGTCCTGAAATCCAACAAAACATTTTAAGAGGAATTATATCTTCGTCTTCATTCCACAGTTCATCACTTTTTAATAAATAAAAAGTTTAGAAAAGGCAATTTACTAAAGAAAAGAGAATAAATATGTGAAAATGTTCATAAATATGTAAATCAAAAGAAAAATGAGGTGTCCATTTTATCTATATTATTGGTAAATATTTTTAAATGAAAATGCCTTGGTTGGCAAGGGTAAGGGGAAACCAGCACTCTGCTGCTGGGAGGGTAAATGAGTCCAGAATTTCCAAAGCAAAATTTGACAAGATGTAACAAAAGCCCTAAAAAATGAGCATGTACTTTGACCCAAAGCTTCTACATGTAGAATTTTGTATAATAGCAATATATATACAGATATATATTTCAAGATCTTTATCAAAATGTCATTTAGAATATTTAAAAAGTGGAAATAAATTTCAAACAATGGATGAAGTCAATATTGGCACCATATAACTATTGAAATAATTAGGTAGAATCATCTTTACTGAAATGGAAAATATTCACAATATTCTACTCAGTGGGAAAAAAAGGCTATAAAATATTAGGCATGTTATTATTCCATTTGATTTGATGCGCTAAATTATATATATAACAATACCAGGACCAGTTGCTGTCAAGTCGATTCCTACTAATGGCAGAGCAGAACTGTGCTCCCTAGGGTTTTCAGTGGCTGATATTTTGGAAGTAGCTTGCCATGTCTTTCTTTCAAGGCACATCTGAGTGGACTTGAACCTCCAACCTTTAAGTTAACAGCCGAGCATGTTAACCTTTCTTCTACCCAGAGACTCCACATTATATACATATAAATATATATATGGGAAGCCCTGGTGGCATAGTGGTTAAGAGCTTTGCTGCTAACCAAAAGGTTGGCAATTCAAATCCACCAGCTGCTCCTTGGAAATCCTATGGGAGAATTCCACTCTGTCTTATAGGGTCGCTATGGGTCAATCAACTCAGCAGCAACGGGTTTGGTTTTGGTTTATATATATGTATATGTGTGTGTGTGTACAACTACATATATATGTATATGCAAATACATATGCACACACACGGCAGAGCGAGAAAGGGAGAGAAAAGATGCTACAATATTACCCCTTGGCACTCCTGGTAGTAGTATTAGAAGTGACTTAACAATTGACTGAGGAAAGCTATAAGGCCAGAAATGCTATTTTGTGGGACAGTTTTTGTGTTAAAATAACTGATTGTTCTGTAACTTCAGTGATCTGGTTAATGTCTTGTAGAAAGCTGATCTAATTTCCGGCTATTCTAAAATGCAAATATGGGTTCACCCAAGTCCTAATGTCAGGGTCTCGGTCTATAATAACCTACGAGACTGGCCAGCACCCTGTCTGAAGTCCTTTGTATTAATAAAAGCTATCTTATAGTTAATATATTCTGTGCTCAGTGCTAACTACCTTTTTGTATAAATTCATAAAAGTCCTTTCATTAACTAACCCTCTGATCTAAAAACCCCATTGCCATCGAGTTGATTCTGACTCATGGCAACCCTATAGGACAGAGTAGAACTGCCCCATAGAGTTTCCAAGGAGGGCCAAGTGGATTCAAACTGCCAACCTTTTGGTTAGCAGTCATAGCACTTAACCACTACAACACCAGGGTTTCCCCCTCTGATCTAGGTACAATTAATCCTCTTATTGTTGAAAAAACTCAAGCTTCAAAGAGGTTAGGAAACCCGTCCAGGTGACATAGGCAGAAAGTGTCAGAGCAGACACTGAAATCCAGCTCTATCCATCTCTACACCTTTGGACATAACGTCTCTGTAAGACGGCCTCGTACTCACAGTTCCGCTGTCGTAGCACAAGGAATCTTCAAGGCAATCCTCTCATTGACTCTGCAAGACCTTTATTCTCCCAAAGCACTCCTACTTTCTCTGTTTCCTCTTCTGGGGATTGAAAGTCAGTTCAATATTTTATTATAGATAATCTGTTAAAGATCTAGGGTGATGGTTAAGGTTGCAAACCCCGTCAAAGACATCTAGTGAGCAAAGAAGAAAAGGGATCCTTTTGTCAAAGATTCTTTAGGTATGTGTTTATAGGAACATGCATCTTGGAAATAAGAAAGAGGCCCAATGAAGCTAATGCATTTTACGTAAGTATCATTATTCTTCTAACTTAGAGCAAATTAGATATTTGTTTATGCATTGTCTAAGGATCCTTAGGGGAGAAATTAGCATGAAAACCATTTGCTTCCTAGATTCAAAGCTTAACTCACAATATCTGGCAGAAATAAGGATGGCACAGTGAAATAAATACGATAATAAACCTCTCTGAAATGACTTAGGAGAAATAGAGGAAACCCAGGAGAGTCTGCCTGATTGCCCAGTGATCTAGTGAGGTGGTCCCCAGCGACTTGATGCATTGTCAGCACTTTGCAGGCTTGCCCTGCAGGGATCCATTATTAATCCAGGCAGGGGCAAGTAGCAAACTGGATAGGCTGCCTTAAAACCAGCGTCTGTCACCAGGAAGAAGGAAGGCCCACCAGTCCTGAAACAGCTTGGCAAAGCCAGGAGGAAAGGCTCTGATGCTGATCATTCCCAGGGCTGTGCTAGGTATGGCATTTTGTGGATGTCTTTTGGCATCCACAGAACCTGCCCCCACCCCCAGGGCCTGATTTGAAATGATACAAGAAGGGTAGCCTTATTTCCCAGCATGTGCCCTGGCAGTTCTGTAATTGTTCAGTTTCCTGAGTTCTACCTGTGTGGTGCTGGTACCGGAACAAAGTCTGAGTGGTGCAAACAGTTAAGCACTTGCCTGTAAACCAAAAAGTTGGCGGTTTGAGTCCACCCAGAGGCACTTTAAAAAAGTGCCCTGGTGACTTCCGGGCAACATGGTGCTATAGTCAGAAGCACCACGCCATCCCTCCGCAACAAGGATCAGAAAAACTAAGTCAAACAGAGTCACACGTCAATCCTGAAACCCTAAACATCAAATGAAGAGATAAAGAACTCAGCCAACCACCGAATGGAATAAGAAACTGACCGAGAACAGAGCATGGGGAGAGATACATGCAGAGGTCCCCTATCAGCTACCACAGCACGGATCTGCCATCTTGGATTCATATCCGAGATCAGCGAACAGGAGTTACGAGAACGCAGCTTCACGGAGCTTCCAACAGGAGACAGAACAACCGGTAACCCACGATATAGGCTTTCCCACCCCCCACCCTTCTTCACCCCCACTTAGCCTCCTCTGCTTCCTGCAGCCACAGTCTACTGGCCGGGAAGCATGAGCTTCCCTTCAGTGCCACTTGGATTCCACCCACCCGCCCTGGCCAGCTCCCTGACTGCCATTTGTTGGCTGCTGGTGTTGCTTTTTTCCACTTCTTTAGATTTCTTCCTTACCTCTCACCACCTCCCCCTCCTTTCTCTCAGATACCTGGCTCTGTGCCATCTTTGCTTCTTCCTGAAAGGCTGCGAAAGACTGCTAGACTATGAAACTGCTTCCCCGCCCGTACTGCCATGCTGGTGGGGCGCCCGGGCTTTTTTCTCTGTCTGTTTGCTCTGATTTGTTCTGTTTTTATTTGTTTGTTTTCTTTTTGTTTTCTCGGCTTGGGAGCCCCTTTTTGCCAGGCAGTACCACGCGGCTTGGAAGCTAGTCCCTTACTCTGTGCAGACGCACGGGGACATCACTGGGGGCATTTCTTTATTTCTTGTTTTTTTCTTTTCTTTCTTTTTTGTTTGTTTTTGGGTTTTGTTTTTTTTTTTTTCCATTTCTTTGATCAGTTTTCTTCTCTCTCTTATTCCCTTTTTTGTCTTTCTTCATTTCCAGGTTCTTGATTTATTCATTTTTTTTCTTTTACCGTTTTTCCTTCTTTTTTTTTTTATTTTTGTTTTTCCCCATTTCTCAGTCTCTCATCTCTCCACTCCAACAGCAAGCTCGCTTAGCACTCTTTTTTGTTTGTGTGTATGTTTTTGGCTCCTGTTCCTCTCTCCTATCTTTCCCATACCCATCTTAGCTCCACACATCACAATCTACCCCCTCCTTCCTGCCTACCTGTACTGTGTGCTGAACATCACACTCCCAAGAAGCACAGGCACAGCCTACTGGAACCTGCTCTGCACTGATTCCCGGTCCACACTGTCAGCCCTGGTACGTGCCACAAAAGACCTATCCCAGCAACTCCCCTTCAGCTGGACCTGCCCTGTTGTACCATACCTGACTGACTGACCCTGCACATTGGAGAAGGAGGTGAAAACTATCATACCCACAGATGAACAAACAACAAAGAACACACAGCCTGCCTGCTCAGACATAACCAAATAAAACAAAAAAGCAGGATAAAACAAACAAATCTACAATCAATAAATGAGGAAAATAACCACTGAATGCCCCGAAGACAGAAGACAATATCAAAA
>NW_004444063.1:1463881-1479636 GCF_000243295.1 Trichechus manatus latirostris
GGTTGTTAACCAATGTCATAAAACAATATGTGTACTGACTGTTTAATGAGAAACTATTTGTTCTGTAAACCTTCATCTAAAGTACAATAAAAAAATTTAAAAAAATAAGTGCCCTGGTGATCTCCTTCCAAAAAATCAGCCATTGAAAACTCTATGGAACACAGTTCTATTTTGACATATATGGGGTTACCATGCATCAGAATTGACTTGACAGCAACTGATTTGCTTTGGTTTTTCGTACCAGAACAACCAGTCTAAAGCTCAGAAGGCCCTGAGTCCTGTTACTTCTCTGAAAGTCCACAGGTCTGGGCCAGGTACAGAAGTAGGCATGGGAGTTGGGTCAGGGATCAGGTTGCTGGCCAAATTTTGTGGGGAGCTCCAGGCCTGACAACCCCCCTTGGTATTGCATTGCCATGCCGTGCTCCCGTTTTCTGTGTTCTCTCTTTTTAAACCAGCACCTCATGCCACTAGTGGCAGGTGTTGTCCCCATCTTATGGTTAGTCACGGAGGAAAGGCATATAAGATGGGCTGACAAAATTCTCCAGCTTCAGCTCAAATCCATGGTCTACTGGGGAAGAAATGTAGCTGGCTGTTCACAGGATTGGCAAAGAGACACAGACTAGGAACTGATGCTCTGCATCCATCTCTAACAACCCTGGGAAGAATTCCCAAACAGCATCATTTAGAAAAGAAGCAGAAAATGATCCTTTTCTGACACAGCCCACAGCTTGTCACAAAATCCATGCATGCCATTCCAAAAATCACTTTAATTTTGCACATTTTGTTTTCCTTCTTTCTTAATGATGCTGTTTGGATAATTTAGATTTTAGAAATGTAAGAAGTGCTTTAAACACTTGAAGATAGCTTCATATGCCTGGCTCTGTGACTGCTGTTATAAAGCCCTCTTTATGGCTTTAAGGACCGCTGTACTCCACTGTTGACCAGCACGACCAAAGGAAGCAATCTGAATTATGCTGAGGAAAACTAGAATGGAATTTAATAAACTTCAATTCGTTTTTCTTATGGATCATGAAGGAGATATAAAATAAGTATCTGTAGGAATTTGGTATAAAGTGTTGATTCTCAATTAGAACAATCGGAAGAAGTAAGGGTGCCCCCTTCAGAATGCAAAGGATCAACCAAGTAAGCAAATTAAACTCCAGTTAACCTTAGCAAGGTATTTAGTCTCCCTAAGACACAATTTTTTCACCTGTAAAATGAGAATAATAGCCCTTACTACCTGAAGATTCAATTTTTAAAAGGTCTGGCATGTAGCGAGCACTCCTCAAATGCTCATCATCATCATCTTCATCATCATCACTGTTGTTATTGCCACTTTTTATTTCAACCATATGTACTTGTAGAAAACACTGAAGTCAAGGAACATTAGAATGGTATGCTATGGAAACTCCCTTAGTTAGAGGGTTGGGATGATGAGACAAGATCCATATTCTGCAGGTGATGCAATATACGGCACATTTAATCTCAGGGAGGTGTTGTGGAAACATATACCTCTGGTCATATAAGGGTCTGGGTAAGGTCATGATACTGACATTCAAACCCACATCCCTCTGCCTGAAAAAATGCTTGTGTCTCAGGTAGTATATTAATTGATATTGGGAAATCAGATAAGTGACTTCGTTGGACACCCTGACCGTCCATCTGTCCATACTTCTGCATGAAGGAAGTCTCGGACGTCATATTTCACCTGATATAAATGGCTAGAAGAGCTTGCTTTAGAAGACACGATTTATAAATAGGCACCAAAGACCCTCAGAAGTCTGCCTATTGCTATGTTGTGATCAAAGTTATTATCCCTTTAAGAAAAACCTTAGTCCTCTCAGATGTGGACTCACATAAACCTTTTTTTGTTTGCCATTCATTATCTGTCATTCACTGAGTATTTACTTTGGGTGAGGTAGAAAGCTAGTTTTGGGGCCTATGGGCTTATGGTGATCGAAGAGTATCATCAAGGATTCATTTGGGGCAACAGGGCAGGGGAAACTTCACTATACTGCTCCCTCAAGATGGGCTGTGGGGTGCCCTCTTTTAAAATCATTGGTCTCTCTTTTGCCTTTAACCACATGTGGCTCCTTATGAATGCCCTGGGCCTGTGCCCTGCATTCCTTTGTTCTATGAGGTCAGATGAGGGTTAGGTGTTTTCACAGGTAGGATATTTAGCCTCTCAAGTGGAATGTTCTGGAGGGTATGGCACTCACTTATTGGGAATTGACAGTTATTTGCATGCAAGGGTTTGAAGGCCTGTTGGTTCACACAATGTGATTCATTGCAGTGTTTGAATAAAAAAGAGTTGTACATAGCTTCATGGCCTCTGGACCTGTGGTGATATACAACCCTACACATGGAGACTGTCAGCTTCTTGAGAGATGGGAACAGGGTGCTGGTATGTGAAGGACACAGCCTGGCATGGTCATTAAACCAATCACAACTAATTGATAATGATGGCACCAATAGCTTCAACGTTCTTGAATGTAACATTTGTGCATGTCCTTGTGAAATGATGACAACTCTTGCTTTTTGCAAGCCTAATATTTTGTATAAAAAAATGTTTATAACACAGTTTGCAAAGCTGGAGCTGGAGAGCGATTGTTAAAAGGAAAATGATTGCTAAAGATGTGAAATGAAATTTGTAGTCTACATTCATTTTGACATAGAGGCTACCTAAAACACCAAATCTTTGTTTGGCAAGAACATATCTCATGATTCATCTTGTAAGGCTGCTGATTAATGCCTTTCAGTTGTAATAAATGAGAGATACACATCACCATTTACTAATGATTCACGAAAATAATCATCTGGAAAGACTATAGCACTAAAGAGAGCAATTAAACAGGCAGGTTCCTAGCATTAAAGTTCTACATGTTTGATAAAGTCACCTTGCCAGAGCTTTTTAGTCACAAATTACTTTTTACAAAATTGACCCATTCCTTTCCTAAAGCAATGGCCACGCTAACTCAGAAATGGTTTCATGTAAGAGTGAATCTGAAACTTCAAATTCTCAAAATATCCAGACTTACTGGAGCACTGAGACAGGAGGAATCTCCGAAACTATTGCCCTGAGAGATTATTTAAGCCCTGAGCCAAAACTATCTCCAAGTCACCTTTTAACTAAATAGCAGGTCAGCTCACAAAGTAATAAGCATCACTCTTGAGTACTGAGCACTTTTAAAAAATTATCTATATGAGACCAAATGGTCAACAAATACTGTAAAGCACAGATGAGAAGGTTAGGGGGCTGGGGGAATAGTTAATGGGAATGGGACAATTAGAATGGAAATAATGAGAATGTTGATACAATATAAAGAATGTAATCAATGTCACTGAACAATATGTGTAGAAATTGTTGAATGGGTACCTGTTTTGCTGTGTACGCTTGCACTGAAAATACAATAAAATACTAT
Organism: Trichechus manatus latirostris; assembly: GCF_000243295.1. Lineage (NCBI taxonomy): Eukaryota > Metazoa > Chordata > Mammalia > Sirenia > Trichechidae > Trichechus > Trichechus manatus. The sequence continues at coordinate 1,467,304 of NW_004444063.1, forward strand.
TTAAAAAAAAAAAGAGTGACTCTGGACAACCACCAGGTAAATGCATATAGAGCCTTTAGTGTGAGACTGGAACATCAGAAGCATTAGATACATCAGAGGAGTGGTGGTTTTATCATCATTTTTTTTTTATTGTGCTTTAAATGAAAGTTTACAGTTCAAGATAGTTTCACATACAAAACTTTACACATACACTGCTGTGTGATCCTAGCTGCACTCCCCATACTGTGACAGGAGACTCCTCCTTTCCACCCCAGATTTCCCTTGTCCATTCAACCAGCTCCTGTCCCTTTCTGCCTTCTTATCTGGCCTCCAGACAGGAGCTGTTCATTTAGACTCATGTATCTACTTGAGCTAAGAAGCACTCTCTTCAAAAGCATCATTTTATGTATTAAAGTCCAGTCTAATCTTTGTCTGAAGAGTTGGCTTTAGGAATGGTCTTAGTTTTGGGCTAACAGAAAATCCAGGGGCCATGTCCTCCGGGGTCCCTCCAGTCTCAGATAGACCATTAAGTCAGGTGTTTTTACTAGAATTTGAGTTCTGCACCCCACTTTTCTCCTGTTCCATCAGGGACTCTCTGTTGTGTTCCCTGTTAGGGCGGTCATTGATGGTAGCCAGGCACCATCTAGTTCTTCTAGTCTCAGGCTGATAGAGTCTCTAGTTTATGTGGCCCTTTTGGCTCTTTGGCTAATATTTCACTTGTGTCTTTGGTGTTCTTCATTCTCCTTCGCTCCAGGTAGGCTGGGACCAACTGATGCATCTTAGATGGCCGCTCGATAGCTTTTAAGACCCCAGACGCCACTCACCAAAGTGGGATGCAGGACATTTTCTTAATAAATTTTGTTATGCCAATTGACCTAGATGTCCCCTGAAACCATGGTCCCCAGAGTCCTGCCCCTGCTACTCTGTCCCTCGAAGTGTATGGTTGTATTCAGGAAACTTCTTAGCTTTTTGTTTAGTCCTGTTGTGCGACTTCCCCTGTAGTGTGTGCTGTCCTTCCCTTCACCTAAGATAATTCTTGTCTACTATCTGGTTAGTGAATACCATCTCTCTACCTCCCCACCCTCATAACCATCAAAGAATGTTTTCCTCTGTGTTCATCCTTTTCTTGAGTTCTTATAATAATCACCTCATACAATATTTATCCTTTTGCAACTGATTAATTTCACTCAACATAATGCTTTCCAGATTCATCCATGTTATGAGATGTTTCACGGATTCATCGTTATTCTTTATCATTGCATGGTATTCCATTGTGTGAATATACCATAATTTGTTTACCCATTTGTCTGTTGATGGGCACCTAGGTTGTTTCCATCTTTTTGCTATCATGAACAGTGCTGCAGTGAGCATGGGTGTGCGTATATCTATCCGCGTGATGGCTCTTATTTCTCTCGGATATATTCCAAGGAGTGGTATTTCTGGATCATACGGTACTTCTATTTCTAGCTTTTTAAGGAAGTGTCAAATCGATTTCCAAAGTGGTTGTACCATCTTACATTCCCACTAACAGCCTATCCACAACCTCTAAAACATTTATTATTTTGTGCTTCTTGGATTAATGCTAGCCTTTTTGGGGTGAGATGGTATCTCATTGTAGTTTTGATTTGCATTTCTCTAATGGCTAATGATTGTGAGCATTTCCTCATGTATCTGTTAGCCACCTGAATGTCTTCTTTGGTAAAGTGCCTGTTCATATCCTTTGCCCATTTTTTAATTGGGTTATTTGTCTTTTTGTTGTTGAGGTTTTGCAGTATCTTGTAGATTTTAGACATTAGACACTGATTGGATTTGTCATAGCCAAAATTTTTTCCCAGTCTGTAGGTTGTCTTTTGACTTTTTAGATGAGATCTTTTGACGAGCATAAGTGTTTGATTTTTAGGAGCTCCCAGTTATCTAGTTTCTCTTCTGTTGCTTTTGCATTGTTAGTCATGTTTTGTATTATGTTTATGCCATGTATTAGGGCTCCTAATATTGTCCCTAATTTTTCTTCCATGATCTTTATTGTTTTTGATTTTATATTTAGATCATTGATCCATTTTGAGTTAGTTTTTGTGCATGATGTGAAGTATGGGTCTTGTTTCAATTTTTTGCCGACAGATTGCCACCACCGTTTGTTAAAGACTGTCTTTTCCTCAGTTAACAGACTTTGGGCCTTCGTCAAATATCAGCTGCTCATAGGTGGATGAATTTACATCTGGATTCTCAATTCTGTTCCATTGGTCTACGTATCTGTTGTTCTACCGGTACCAGGCTGTTTTGACTACCGTGACTGTATAATAGGTTCTAAAATCAGGTAGTGTGAGGCCTCCAACTTTGTTCTTCTTCTTGAGTAATGCTTTAATTATCTGGGGCCTCTTCCCTTTCCATACGAAGTTGGTGATTTGTTTCTCCATCTTCTTAAAAAATGTCATTGGAATTTGGATTGGGATTGCATTGTATCTGTAGATCACTTTGGATAGAATTGACATTTTCATAATATTGAGTCTTCCTATCCATCAGCAAGGTATGTTTTTCCACCTATGTAGGGCTCTTGGTTTCTTGCAGTAGTGTCTTGTACTTTTCTTTGTATATAACTTTTATGACTCTGGTTAGATTTTTTCCTAAGTATTTTATCTTCTTGGAGGCTATTGTAAATGGTATTGATTTGGTGATTTCCTCTCTGAAGTTCTCTTTGTTGGTGTAGAGGAATCCAACTTATTTTTGTATGTTTATCTTGTATCCTGATTCTTTGCTGAAATCTTCTATTATTTCCAGTAGTTTTCTTGTGGATTCTTTGGGATTTTTTGTGTATAAGATCATATTATCTGCAAATAGAGATACTTTTACTTCTTCCTTACCAATTTGGATGCCCTTTATTTGTTTTTCTAGCCTAATTGCTCTGGCTAGGACCTCCAGCACAGTATTGAATAAGAGTGGTGATAAAGGGCATCATTGTCTGGTTCCTGTTCTCAAGGGGAATGCTTTCAGACTGTCTACATTTCAGATGATGTTGGCTGTTGGCTTTATATAAATGCCCTTTATTATGTTAAGGAATTTCCCTTCTATTCCTATTTTGCTGTTTTTATCATGACTTGTTGTTGGACTTTGTCAAATGCCTTTTCTGCATCAATTGATAAGATCATGTGGTTCTTGTCTTTTGTTTTATTTATGTGATGGATTACATTGATTGTTTTTCTAATGTGGAACCATCCCTGCTTACCTGCTATGAAACCCACTTGGTCATGGAGAGTTATTTTTTTGATATGTTGTTGAATTCTATTGGTTAGAATTTTGTTGAGGATTTTTGGGTCTATGTTCATGAGTGATATTGGTCTGTAATTTCCTTTTTTTGTGTGTCTTTGCCTGGTTATGGTATCAGGGTTATGCTGGCTTCATAGAATGAACGTGGGAGTATTCCATCTTTTTCTGTACTCTGAAATACCTTTAGTAGTGGTGATGTTAACTCTTCTCTGAAAATTTGATAGTATTCTCTAGTGAAACTGTCTGGGCCAGGGCGTTTTTTTTTGGTGGGAGTTTTTAAATTACCTTTCCAATCTCTTCTTTTGTTATAGGTTTATTTCACTGTTTTACCTCCGTTTGTGTTAGTTTAGGTACATAGTGTACTTCTAGAGATTTGTCCATTTCCTCTAGGTTTTCAAATTTGTTAGAGTACAATTTTCCATAGTATTCTGTGATGATTCTTTTAATTTCAGTTGGGTCTGTTGTGATATTGCCCATCTCACTTCTTATTCCATTTATTTGCTTCTTCTCCTGTTTTCTTTTGTCAGTTTGACCAACAGTTTATCGATTCTGTTGATCTTTTCAAAGAACCAGCTTTTGGTCTTGTTAACTCTTTCAGTTGTTTTTCTATTCTTTATTTTATTTAATTCTGCTCTAATTTTTATTATTTCCTGTCTTCTGTTTACCGAGGGCTTCTTTTGCTGCTCTCCTTCTATTTGTTCAAGTTATAGGGTTAATGTTTTAATCTGGCCCTTTCTTCGTTTTGGATGTGTGCACTTATTGCCATAAATTGACCTCTGAGCACTGCTTTTGCTGTGTCCCACAGGTTCTGGTAGGATATGTTTTCATTCTCATTTGATTCTATGAATTTCTTTATTCTGTTCTTAATTTCTTCTATAACCCAGTAGTTTTTGAGCAAGGTGTTGTTCAGTTTCCACGTATTCGGTTTTTTTACCTTGCTTTTTTTGTTATTGATTTTATGGCTTTATGGTCAGAAAAGATGCTTTGTAATATTTTGATGCTTTGGATTCTGCTTTATGTCCTAGTATGTGGTCTGTTCTGGACAATGTTCCACGTGCGTTGGAAAAGAAAGTATACTCGGCTGCTGTTGGGTGGAGTGTTTGGTATATGCCCATGAGATCAAGCTGGTTGATTGTGGCGTTTAGATCTTCCGTGTCTTTACTGAGCTTCTCTCTGGATGTTGTGTCCTTCACTGAAAGTGGTGTGTTGAAGTCTCCCACTATTATTGTGGAGCTGTCTCTCTCTCTTTTCAATGTTGTTAGAGTGCTTTTATGTCTTTTGGAGCCCTGTTGTTGGGTGTGTAAATATTTATTATGGTTGTATCTTCATGGTGTACTGACCCTTTAATCATTATATAGTGTCTTTCCTTATCCTTTGTGGTGGATTTTACTTTGAATTCTATTTTGTCAGAGATTAATATTGCCACTCCTGCTCTTTTTTGAGTGTTGTTTGCTGTAATATTTTTTTCCATCATTTGAGTTTTAGTTTGTTTGTGTCTTTAAGTCTCAGGTGTGTCTCTTGTAGGCAACATATAGATGGATCATGTTTTTTTTATCCATTCTTTCACTCTCACTTTATTGGTGCATTTAGTCCATTTACATTCAGCATAATTATTGATAGGTATGCATTTACTGCTGTCATTCTGAAGTCTTTTTTTGTGTGTGTGTTGTTCATAATTTCTTCGTTCCACTTAATTTTCTGTGCTGAGTCATTTTTTTAATGTATTTTCTTTTCATCTTTTTCATTGTTGTTGATTTTGTATTTGGTGAGTCTGTATGTTTTTCTTGTTTTTTATTTTGATGTGTAGGATTGTTAGTTTCCATTGTGATTACCTTAATATTTACCCGTATTTTTCTAAGTTTAAACGATGCTTTTATTTCTTTACATTGCCTTGTCTTCCTCTCCATATGAAAGATCTATGACTGCATTTTTTAGTCCCTCCTTTTTGTTTTAATGTTGTTGCCTTTTACATACTGACATCTCTGCTTCCCTATTTTCAGCATTTTAGCTTTGATTTGTTTTCGTGTCTTCTCTAACTGGATTTCTATCTGGTTGCTCTGTCCTGTGTTCTAGTTTTGGGTTGTTATCTGATGTTATTGATTTTCTAACCAGAGGACTCCCTTTAGTATTTCTTGTAATTTTGGTTTGGTTTTTGCAAATTCCCTAAACTTCCGTTTATCTGGAAATGTGCCAATTTCACCATCATTTTTGAGAGATGGTTTTGCTGGATATATAATTCTTGGCTGGCAGTTGTTTTCCCTCAAGGCTTTATATATGTCATCCCATTGCCTTCTTGCCTGCATGGTTTCTGCTGAGTGGTCCAAACTTAGTCCTATTGACTCTCCTTTGTAGATGACTTTTCATTTATCCTTAGCTGTTCTTTTAAAATTCTCTCTTTATCTTTGGTTTTGGCAAGTTTGATTATAATATGTCTTGGTGACTTTCTTTGGGGATCTACCTTGTGTGGGGTTCAATGAGCATCTTGGATAGATATCTTCTTGTCTTTCACAATATCAAGACACTTTTCTGCCAAAAAATCTTCAACAATTCTCTCTGTATTTTCTGTTATCCCCCCCACCCTGTTCTGGTACTCCAATCACTCATAGATTATTCCTCTTGATAGTGTCCCACATAATTGTTTCTTCATTTTTTTAAAATCTTTTTAACTGATATTTCCTCAAATAAGTTGGTGTCAAGTGCTTTATCTTCAGTCTTACTAATTCTGACTTCCATTGCCTCAATTCTGCTCCTATGACTTTCTATTGAGTTGTATAATTCTGAAATTTTATTGTTCATCTTCTGGATTTCTGGTTGCTCTCTCTCTATGAATTCTTGCAGCTTGTTAAATTTGTCATTATGCTGTTCTCTAATCTTCTTAAGTTCCTCTATTGCTTTGTCTGTGTGTTCCTTGGCTTGTTCTGTGTGTTGCACGATCTCCTTCCTGATATCTTGAAGCGTTCTGTATATTAATCTTTTGTATTCTACCCCCAGTAATTCCAAGAAGTTTTCTTCCTCCAGAAAATTTCTTGATTCTTTGTTTTGGGAGCTTGCTGAAGCCATCATGGTCTGCCTCTTTATATAATTTGACATTGACTGTTGTCTCTGAGTCATAAATAAGTTATTATATTTATTTATTGTATGTTTGCTTACTGTATCCTAGCTTTGTGTTTTATTTGGTTTTGATATGCCCAAATAGGCTGCTCATGTGAGCTAGTTAGATGTTTGGCACCTCTGAAGCTCTAACATCCTGTCACCAGGTGGTTAGATCTGTTAGTAGGTACGTGAGCCCAGGAGTCCATTTACTTTTCTTGTATGGATTCAGCTGAGGTATCCAGGTAGTCGGTCACCAAGTGTGTGGTGCAGGCTCTCACCTACAGTTCCAGATAGGCAGGGGTGATTGGTGTAGGCACAGGTATCTGGCTGCAGTAGGCGGTCACACGCTGAGCAAGGCAGGGGACTGATGGCTGCCCCCCAGTGTCTGGGAGGAAAGTGTGTCCCTGTTCCTTAGAGTGTGTTGTGGGTCGGTTTTGCAGCCAGATTATGGCCACCCAATGCTGTTGGCTCTAAGTACTGGAGGCACCACTTATTCTTGGACCCCTGTTGTGGGTGGCTAGGTGGTGTGGTTGGAGCCACCAGTCCTCAGGGCCCTGATGCTGGGAGGTGAGGACCCTTACTAATGAGCAGAGCAGTGTCAAATGTCATGAACCTACCATTCCACCATATAGCTGACAGTTGAAGTTAGGCTTCAGGTATATACCCTGTTGTACTGTACTAATGAGGGCCTACGCTGTTGAAATGGGCCCACACACAGGTCTATGCAGGGGTGAAAGGCATTCAAAGTCCGTGGACCCCTTATGCTTGTGCCTAGGCAAAGGAGCTGCGACTACCCTAAGTCCCCAGTTTAGGGGAGCTGGCAGATTATTTATTCCTGCTAATTTGTTCCCTCTCCAAGGCTGGGAGAAAGGCTTAGGGCATGTGAGGGCTCCTCACTTATGGCCCAGGGGACACGGCAATGGCTGAATCCGGCCAGGGACCTGGTGCAGAGCAGGGAGGGGGCAGGTAAATGGGAGAGAGGTTTTCCCCAAAGGGGGTGTTTTTTGATCTGTGCAGTAAGTTAGACACATGTACTTATCTTTTGCTGATTAAGTGCCGCTTTTCACTTGTTCTGGAGGCTTGAGTAGACTCCCTGCCGCTTGGTCTCTCCCAGTGTGGAAAACAGGTCCCGAGGGCCACTGCTTGCCTCACGGGGTGTGCCAGCTGCAGGGTACTCATCATTTATTTTTTATTATCATTTTCACTTCACATGTTTGTCAATCAGGAAACACAGAGCCATGATAGATATTGTAGATGATGAGATGGATGAGAATAAGGGATTTAATAGAAGAATTATTGCTTATACAAATGTTGCATGTGGGAAAGTGAAGATTTTGAAGTGGGCATTGGAGAATCAGAGAAACAGTCACCAGCCACATCCACCTGATGCATTGGTGTCGGTGGACAAGCTGGAGCTTGCAGGAAAATATAAGAAGCTGTGCACATCTGGCTGCCAAAATGGAATCACAAAGAGAAAGTTCTTGGAGAGGCCTTGGAAAATCCTGCCTTTGTGAAATCGGTTTCCTCTTTGGAATTTGCCCTCTGCAGCCTACAGCCAAGCACTTGGAGTGGGCCCAAGGCTGCTGTTGGTTGGCAAAGCCATCAGTCTGGAAGATGGACTGCGTGCACAACAGGAAGAGAGTAAGGACTGATGGAGGCTCACCAGGCACCTCCGCATCTGGTCATCATCTTGCCTGACTGCTCCAACCTATGAGAATAATAACCTCTTGAATGTAGCACAAGTTCCCCTCGTGACCTTAATTTGGAACCATAGGGGCCTCATCCAATCAGTTGAAAGGTCTTAGGAGAAGAACTGAGTTTTCCCAGAAAAGAATAAATTTTGCCTGTGGACTACAGCCAATTCTTTGTAACAACAGAAACAGAACCAGTACGATAGAGATAGAGATAGCAATAAATATGCTACTGGTTCTGTTTCTCTGGTAAAAACACTCACTTGGTAGAACCCTGACTGATACAAGTCAGACTTCACATTCCAACATCCCATGGCTGTACCACATGTCATCTGTGTAACCTTGACATGTTTCTCAATTTCTTGAAGCCTCGATTTCCTCGTGTGTAAAATGGAGGTAATAATATCTCATAAGACTGTTGGAAAGATTAAATGAAATAAAACATGCCAAGGGCTTTGTTCAGTGCCTGGGGCAGAATGATCATTGTGGTGCAATGGATCACTTTTGTGTGGCCTTTCTTGTCATGGTCTTGTAATGCCCACCCAGGTGATTGGATAGGACTGTGCAGATAGGATAATTGTAGCTTACCAAAGGGACTGGTCAGTTTCCCCATCCTGCTGGCCTTGGAATGAGCCACCCCAGAGGCGAGGAAGAGAAGATCCCACTACTACTAAGGATGAATAGCCAGGAGCAAAGAGCATACACTTTGGACCCAGGATCCCTGCAGTGGGAAGCTCTGGGGCCCAGGAGACAGAGCTGTAACACTGAAGACAGCAGGAAGTGGTGGCAGAGAAATGGTGGCAGGAGAGACCAACAGAAGAGACTGGCAGGAGATGGCTCAGTGGGCTTCCTGGCCCATGGAGCAAGAAAGCTGAGTGCTTTTGGGCAGGAGGCTTACTGGCAGAATAGGGTGCCACTGGGCACTTATTGGCAGGGGCTAAAAGAGCTTTGGAGAGAGGAGACAGGTCTGACCCTCACTTCATAGGAATCAGTCTTGGGCTGTTGATCTTGATTCTCCTTTCCCTTTGGGAAGTTAAAGGAGGTCAGACACTGCCCCCATGCCATTTTTACAATCATACAATAGCAATAATGGCATTTTACCATTTCCCTGCAATAGCAAGGGTATTTAGTCCAGCATGGCCTTCTACACTCAGTACCAGGAAATTGGTCACGACTGTACTGATTAATAGCTAAAGCAGTCCAGCTTGCTCCACAATCGGTCTTTGACAAGATGTCATGTTTTGTAGAAGATATTTTTTCCTGTTCTTCTAAAGATGAGTCCTAGCTAGTGAATTACATGAGGAAATGTGCTTGCATACCAAGAAAATCCTTTGGGTTAGGTATGTGCACAGAGTGACATTTGGATGAAGTGGAGATGGCCGTCAATGTGTTATCTGATTTGAGAGAAACTGCAGAGAGATTGACTCACTGTCAAGCCAGACATGAAGAAACTGTCTGTTTTTAACATTGTGAGTTACTTCTGACGATGTCTAGTCAATTCAATTCTCTTCAATCCTACAGCCACATTTTGAAAGATTATTCTGTGTGTTCAGTAAATTAACAGTTTCCATTTACTGAGCAGTTACTAAGTGTCAGGTACCATTTTATGCGTTAATCATTTAATAAAATGGTATAATAAAAATTAAAACTTAAAGTTATTTAAATTTAAGAAATACGTAAAACATATTTCCTGTCCCCAAAGAGCTCACAGTCTAACAAATTGGGCCAGGAGGTAGAAGTGAAATTAATAACATGTGGACTATGGAAAGTGTTTTATCAGCTGTATAACACATTGTCAGTCGAGGAAAAGAGCACACATTCACCTCTTAGTCCAACATTACCTTCTCCAAAAGGCCTTTGCCCAAGCTAGTCCCTCTCCCTTTATCACAACACACTTTTATTTTCCTCATAGCTGTTATCACAGTTGGTGATTCTTTTCTTTTTAAAACTTTTTCTTTACTATTGTCTCCTCCAACTAGAAGGTAAACTTCCAGAGACTTTATTTTGTTTGCAGCTATCTCTTCAGGGACTAACCCAGTGCTTGGCAGGGATGGTCAATAAACACCTGTTAAATGAATGAACATTTAGTTGACAGGATCAGAGAAGCCTTCATAAAAGTGGCACCATTTGAAATGTGTCTTAAGAGACAACAGTAAGGATTTCAACAAGCGGTGTTTGGTGTTCGAGTGAAGAGGGCATTATGGGAGACAGGAACAGGGTGAAATGAAAGCATAGAGGTGGATGGCTCAATTCTCAAGGAAGCTGGAGTGGCAGAATCACACTTGTCTCAGAGTAATTAAGAATAAACGTGTTACTTAAAGAAAATGTGACCAAAGTTATATATCGTTGAAGGCATGGCAGAGTTCGATGTCAGGAACTCACTGGCCCTGTAGACAGATTTGTTCTGCATGGGGACTCACACAGGAGCCCATCAGGCACCAGGCTGTCTCCCAAGCTGTGTGAGCTCTCTGACGGGAGCAAACTTTTCCTTCAAGGATGCAACAATTCACTTACTCCCTGTTGGAGAGACTGTTAATGCTCAGCAAATATCCTTTATGTCTCCCAGTCTCTATGCATCTTTCTTTGGGGTCATGTGACTAACTTTTGCCAAAGGAACTTGAACTGACAGACCTGTCACTTCTGGGCCTAGGCAATTAAGAATAGGAGTGCTTTCTCTTTTTATCTGTCATCTATGTGCACAGTCAGAAGCAAAAAACTCCAAGATGGTGGAATAGCAGGATGTAAGTGGCCTGGATCCCTGAGTTACCGCCAGGAGGAAAATCACACAGGAAAGCTCCCAATCCATGAGAGATGTGTGTAAGTAAGGGATAAACTTTTGTTATTGTAAGCCTGAGATTTGAGGGAGTTTACTGCAGTGTAGGCTAGCCATTCTGACTACTACAGTCTCTCGTTTTTGTCTTTTTTTAAATTTAATTTTATCATTTTTTTTTTCATTTTTTGAGAGGGAGCTCAGCTTTGATTAAATCTTAATGCATACATAATCATAATGGGCAACTACTTAAATGATTTAGTCAATGAGACTAATGGCCCTGCTTTAAACCTATTGTTTCAATTCAAATTTGGCACATCACTATATAAAATTAGCAATATACAGTATTGATTTTATCACCATTTCCCATAATAGTAGAGTCAGTAGACTTCTATTAAGGAAGTTAAATATTTTTAAAATGAATTATTTTAAGGATTACAGAATCTGATTTAAGCAAGTTTTCTCAAATTTCCCCACATTCCTGACCACCTGCTTTTTCTCCCATGATGACTATCTGACCCTTATTCTAATTCCTGGTTACTATAAACAATTCAACCCAACCAAATTATAAAGCTTCAGTGGAATGAGAGGGGGGAGGAGTCAAGTAGATCAGTAATTTGTGTAAAATTCAGGACCCCTGGTACTCCAGCGGGTAACACCCACCAGAATGTGCTTTCTGGAGGAAAATTCCCTGAGATACCATGTATACTGTGCTCCAAGGGCATGCTGTACACATAGAATGTTGCCTTTCATAGCTGTATAGTTTGGTGTCACTGTGAGCAATGTACAGATGATCCAAAACCCATAGTGAATTTAAAATTCCAACCCCTTCCAAGACCCCATCCCCAAATGTAAATGAATTAAATGGGGCCATGTTCTCTGAGTAGAATAGCAAAGTATGAACTATTTCTCCAAGGTCAATTAAGGAAAAGGATATTTAGAGAAATATAGAGGTTGATTAATGCACATACCAGAGTATCATCTTCTGAAAAATGGAATAACATCTGACCTTAGACCCTCTGCTTCACTCAGTTGTGTGCCTTTGCATTTACATCTAGCATGACTTTCAAATAATTGGTGAACTTATTCTAGATATTGGTTAAATAATTGCATAAGCATTTATGCTTGAATTTACAGAGAAAATTAGATGAATATATAACTTTATGTTCACTGAAGCCTCGAATCTCGTCAGAGTTTAAATAAGCAAATTTCTAACTCCCAGGATCCCATTTTCCTTCTGACGTGAATTTTTCAATGAATATATGTGTGTGTATGTGTGTGTGTGTGTGAATATGATTCAAGTTCACTAAAGAAAACTTGGACAAAATAGAAACGTAAAAATATGGGAAAGAAAAGTCACCTGAAAACATGCCATCTAAAGCTAACCACTGGGAACATTTATATACACACACACACACACACACACACACACGTATATATATATACATATATATACACACACACGTATATATATACACGTACATACACACACACACACACACACACACACACACACACACACACACACACAGTGAAACC
>NW_004444063.1:1479736-1499119 GCF_000243295.1 Trichechus manatus latirostris
TACATACACACACACACACACACACACACACACACACACACACACACACACACAGTGAAACCTGTGAGAGTCAGGACTCATCCGAGCTGCCTTGTTTTCCAGGTCTCGCAAGATGCAGCCTTTGACAGGGTGCAGTCTTGCCACTTCTCTGTCGCTCCTTTTAGTGGAAAATATTTGAGTTTTCCTTCTCCAACAGGTTTTCGCCTTACACAGATTCCAGCTGTCACAGGTTTTACTGTACATATTTATATAAACCAAACCAAACCCATTGCCATCAAGTTGATTCTGACTTATAGGGACCGTATAGGACAGAGTACAACTGCCCAATAGGGTTTCCAAGGCTGTAATTTTTATGGAAGCAGACTGCCGCATCTTTCTCCTGCAGAGTGGATGGCGGGTTCAAACCACCAACCTTTCAGTTAGCAGCCCAGCGCTTAACCACTGTGCCACCAAGGCTCTGCATATATATATACATATATGTACATATTACATATATACATACACACATATATATATTATATACATATACACACATATAAATTACATAATTAAGATTATATAGCAAGCAAAATTTGTAACTTGCATTTTTCTTTTCACAATATTTACTGTCCTTTCTCCAAAATCATGAAATCTTTTTGTAAATGCTTTCAAAGGCTATACAATATCCAACATTATAACTGTATCAGAATGTATTTAATCCTAACACCCTTATCACTGCATATTTATATTATTTTTAAGAAGTGCAATTTATTTACTATTATAAAGTTTATTATATATCATGGTTTTTGTACATAAATATATTTTCTGTGTTTCAAATTACTTTCCTAGGATAAATTCCTAGAAGTGAGAAAACTGTATCAGAGGATATATTCCTTTTTTTGAAATATTTTTTACTATAGCAATATATTTATGAATATAAAATGAATTATGGAAAATTATAATAACACGTGTTCTCTCTGCCAAAAGATAACCAGTTGAAAATTAGTTGTAGTTGAGTCAGTTCCGACTTGTGGCAACCCCATGTGTGTCAAAGTAGAACTGTGCTCCATAGAGTTTTCAATGGTTGATTTTTTTTGGAAGTAGATCACCAGACCTTTCTTTTGAGGCATCTCTGCGTGGGCTTAAACCTACAATTTTTTGATTAGCAGCCGAGCACATTAACTGTTTGCACCACCAGGGACTCCACTGAAAGATAGTGTTAATATTTTAGCCCTTATTAGAGATACATATAGTTTCATGTGCAAATATAAACCGAAATACTGATAGTATTATGTCTAAGTGGCTATCTTTTATATTAACATGTTCTGATGTCCCTCTTATCTTAGCCTCCACAATCCCCAGGGTAAGTAGGTGGGAAGCTGAATGTCCAGTGCTAAGGACAGGATAGGATTTGCATGTGAAGGAAGCGGGGGGTGGGGGGCAGGCATAAGTAGACCATGCTAGCTACGTTTTAAGCAATCTTCTTTGAGTCAGCTATCTTGTGCACTCATCCATATTCAACGTTCTCCTCTAAGAACCTCATTAGAAAGGGTCTGTCACTTCACTTCCAATGTGTTCTGCCCAGCAGAATTGGCTCCTCTCCAGGTACCATCAACTTCACAGAAATCAATGTGGTGGTGGTTGCCCATTTCTAGAATAATCACTTTAAAGACTCCTTGAATATATAAAATCAATAACAGAGCAAGTCATTGCAATTTGTATAATCAAATCACTCCCAAGTATCCTCATTTTTTCACTAAACAATTGTGATAGGAGCCTGAACTGACGGAATCTTCTCAGGGTGCCTCACCTGAGTTCCAGAAGGGCCAAGTCTTGATTTAGACTCATCCTGCACTTCTCAAGACTTTCTGACCTCAAACAACACAGTCAGAACACCAGGTTAAGAGAGGAAGTAGAAATAGGAGAGGCCAAGTAGAAATGTAAGCATTCCTGTTCCTGGGAGAGTGGCCAGCCATGTGTTTGCTGGGGTAACACATCAAAGTCAGTCACTGACCTATGGGGCAAGACATGCACCATCTATGCTAGTCAAACAGTGGTTGGTGACAGGCTAACCCGTCAGCTAGGTGTTAGAATACACCCCTGGAGTGTCCTTCTATGTGTGAGGTGCTGAGGTGAGACATGGATGAATTGAAAAATAATGTTCTTGGTGTAAGTAGTAGTGGGAGGGAACACAAATACAAGCATAAAAGAAGCAAGAACATGACCCCCATTGTCAGAAATACAGCAGGCAACTGAGCTGTATGCAACTGGATAGGATCTACTGGATAGGAAGAGAATGGAGTGGGGATAGTCAGGGAAATCTTCATGGAGTAATAAGTACTTATGGAGTATTTAGACACAAAAGCAAGGGAAGTTCTACTTCTGATAATGGGAGACTAAGTATCTCGGACCAACTGACCCACTGAGAGCAACCAGAAAAGTAAGGCAACATAGATCGATGCTGATGATGATGTGTTACCTAGAAAATCCTTGTATGTTTCAAAACTAAGAGACACATTTCTATGTAAACCATGGATCAACATGGAAATTATAATAGAGATTTGAAAATATTTAAAATACACAATAATGAAAATAAAACTAACAGAATTATAAAATAAAACTAACAGTGTGCTTGAAGAGAAGTTATGGCCTGAAATATATAGAAGGAAAAAAAAAAGCAAGAAACAAAGAAAGAAAGGTATAAATTCAGTGATCTAGGCATTCATTTTAAAAGATTAGAAAAATAAAAGTAAATTAAATCCAAAGACAGTAAAAAGAAGCAGATGAGAACAATATGAGCAGAAATCAATGAAATAGAGAACACTCGATACCAGTGAAGGTAAAAAATGGTGTTATAAAAAGACTAATATACTAGATAAACCATGTCTTAGTTTCCTAGTACTCTGTAGCAAAAATATCAGAAGTAGGAGGCTCTAAAAAACAGAAATTTATTTTCTCACAATTCTGGTGGCTAGAAGTCTCAATCTGGGGCTTCGGTAGGGCTAGACACACTCTCTCTCAGTCAGCTCTGGAAGATCCTTATGTCTTTCAGCTTCTGTAACCCTGAGTGTTTCTTGTCATTCTTTGGCTTTTAGACTGATCCTCACCTGGTGTTTTCTCCCTGTGTGTGCAACTCTCTGTGTCTGTTTTCCCTTTTTATAAGACACCACTCAGAAGGGATTAGGTATGACTTCACTAACATAACACAAGAAATATCCTGTTCCCAAACAGGGTCACATTCACAGGTACAAGACTTCAACATATCTTTCTGGGGACATGATTCAATCCATAACAAACCATAAGAAGGCAGATCAAGTTAAAAAACAAAATGGAGAGCAGATACAAATAACCACCTGAAATGAAAAGAGGTACACCCCAAAATAAGGATAATTATAAACAGAAGTGTGCAAATAAATTTGAAAGTTTAAATGAAATAGTTAAATTCCTAGAAAAGCAAAAATTTAAAAAACTGACAGAAGAAACAGAAATCTGAATACTCTTATTACTATTAATTAATTAAAATTAATCCATAATTAAAGACTCCTACCCACCCAACCCCCACCAAAAAAATCCAAACTCAAGTGGCATCTCAGGTGAATTCTATCTCAGATCAATTAAGGAAAGAATAACACAATTTTAGACAAACTCTTCCAGATGATAATAAATGAAGAGATACTTCATACCTCATTTAAGAAGCTAGAATAACTCAAACACAGTTGCAAAAATTTTCCACAAAACATTGTTGTTGTTGTCAGTCACCGTTGAGTTGATTCCAACTCATGGTGAGCCCATGTGTGCAGAGCAGAATTGCTCCATAGAGTTTTCAAGGCTGTTATCTTTCAGAAGCAGATTGCCAAGGTATCTTCTGAGGTGCCTCTGGGTGGGTTCAGGCCTCCAATCTTTCAGCTAATAGTTGAACACTTAACCATTTGTGCACCCAGGGACTCCAAACAAAATATTAGCCAATCAAATACAGCAATATATTTACGTGTTTATGTGTGCTGCATATATTTTCAAGTACAAAATAAAGCACATGGGGGACACAGTTATGGATACTTCCTAGACACAACCAAACACTCCACATGATTGGTTTACTAGATTTGAGGGCTTAAGAACATAGCTTTGTGGGGCAACTCAGTCAGTTGGTATAGTATAGTCCATAAAGACAATGTCTACATCCTAGTTTGGTGAGTAACATCTGGGGTCTTAAGAGCTTGCAAGCAGCCATCTAAGATATCACTATTGGTCTCTACTTCTCTGGAGCTAAAGAGAAAGAAAGAAACCAAAGAAGTCAAAGAAGAAACTAGTCTACAGAACCAATAGTCTACAAGAACAACATCACCTACCTTGAGACCAGAAGAACTAGATGGTGCCTGGCTACCACTACCGACCTTTCCAAACAGGGACTCTAAATAGTCCTGGATAGAATGGGAGAAAAATGTAGAACAAAACTCGAATTCCTAAAAAAAAAAGGCTAGATTTACTGGACCAATAGAGACTAGATGAACCCCCAATACTGTTGCCCTGAGATAATCTTTAAACTTGGAACTCAAACCACCCCCAGAGGTCATCTTTCAGCCAAATGACAGATTAGCCTATAAAATAAATAATATCACCCGTGAGTACTGTGCTTCTTAAAATAATCATCTAGATGAAACCAAATGGTTAACATTTACCCTAGACCGAAGATGAGAAGGCAAGGGGGGGACAAAGAAGCTAAGTTAATGGAAAAAGAACAACCAAAATGGAAATAATGAGAATGCTGATACATTGTGAAAAATGTAACCAATGTCACTGAACAATATGTATAGAAATTGTTAAATGAGAACCTAATTTCCTCTGTAAAGTTTCACCAAAACCACAATAAAATATTTTTTAAAAAGTATAAAACAAATACAGCAATATACAAAAATAATACACCTTAATCACATTTACTCCAGAAATGCAAGTTGATTTAGCATTTGGAATTGATCTACATATTTTATCTCCTTCACAAAATAAAAGAGAAAAATCATATGATCATTTTGATGAATATAGTAAAAGATATATTAAAAGCTAACATCTATTTATAATAAAAACTTTTGCAAACTAGAAGTAGTAGGGAATTTTCTTAATGTCAGACAGGGTATCGATATTCTTAACGGTAAAATGTTAAAAGCTTTCCTCCTGGGACTGAGAATGAGATACAACGATGTTTGCCATAACTGTACCTAGTTTACACTATACTGGAAATTTTTTGTCTGTATAATGAGGCAAGGAAAAAATATAATGTATAAGGATTGGAAAAGGAGATGCAAAACTGTCATTTTTCACAGGAGATATGATTTTATACATAAAAATTTCAGAAGAAACCATAGAAAAGTCGTTAGGATTAATAAGTGAATCAGCAAGGTTGCTAGATACAATCACCACCTGTCTGTCAGTTTGTTGTACTGCGGTGGCTTGCATTTTGCTATGATGCTGGAAGCTGTGCTACTGGTACTTCAAATACTAGCAGGATCACCCATGGTGGACAGGTTTCAGCAGAGCTTCCAGACTTATTCAAACTCGAAGAAAGGCCTGGTGATCACTATCTGAAAATTAGTCAAGGAAAACCTATGAATCACAACAGAATAGTGTTCAATATAGCTCTGGAAGATGACCCCCCAAGATAGAAGTCACTCAAAATACACAGCGGCCCCAAAAACGGACTTGAGCATACCAACAATCATTAAAAGGGTGTAGGCCTGGGCAATGTTTTGTTCTATTGTACATGAGGTCACCATTGAGTCACAACCGACTTGACAGCAACTAACAACAACTAGAAGCAAGGTTAAAATACAAAAATCAATTGTATTTTTAAATACTAGGAAAAAAGTTCAAAAATGCAATTTAAAAAGGTATTATTTATGGGGCTTAATGCTTAATTTCTAACCCCTCATTGAGGGTAGCCTCGTATCCAAAAAATAAAGGCAAACAGAAATTAAGTAACTTAACAATGGAGAGATCTGGCAAATAATATCTTAACCAAGCGATGAAGGTTTACTTCACCATTGTTATCATGTGAATATCATGTACCCACTGATATGATGGGACCTGATCTCTGTGCTATTCTTTCCAAAAACCCAAAATACCAGTCTAATAATGAGAAAAACTTTAGACAAACCCAAATCGGGGGACTTCTACAAAATGTTGTTGTTGTTGTTAGGTGCCATCCAGTTGATCCCGACTCATAAAGACCCTATGTACAACAGAATGAAACACTGCCCAGTCCTACACCATCTTCACAATTGTTGCTATGTTTGATCCCATTGTTGCAACCACTGTGCCAATCCATCTCATCGAAGGTCTTCCCCTTCTTTGATGACCCTCTACCTTACCAAGCATGATGTCCTTCTTCAGGGACTGATCCTTCCTGATAACATGCCCAAAGTATATGAGATGAAGTCTCGCCATCCTTGCTTCCAAGGAGCACTCTGGCTGTACTTCTTCCAAGACAGATTTGTTCCTTCTTCTGGCAGTCCATGGTATATTCAATATTCTTTGCCAATGCCATAATTCAAAGGCATCAATTCTTCAGTCTTCCTTATTCAAAGTCCAGCTTTTGCATGCATATAAGATGACTGAAAATATCACAGCATGGGTCAGGTACACCTTAATCCTCAAAATGACATCCTTGCTTTTTCAACACTTGAAAGGCCTTTTGCAGCAGATTCGCCCAGTGCAATACGTTGTTTGATTTCTTCACTGCTGCTTCCATGGGTATCGATTGTGGATCCAAGTAAAATGAAATCCTTGACAACTTCAATCTTTTCTCCATTTATCATGATGTTGCCTGTTGGTCTAATTGTGAGGATTTTTGTTTTATGTTGAGGTGTAATCCATACTGAAGGCTGTGGTCTTTGATCTTCATCAGTGATTCAAGTCCTCTTCACTTTCAGCAAGGAAAGTGGTGTCATCTGCATACCATAGGTTGTTAATGAGTCTTCCACCAATCCTGATCCCATTCTTCTTCATGTAGTCCAGCTTCTGGGAGTATTTTTTCAGCATACAGATTGAATAAGTATGGTGAAAGGATACAACCATGACGCATGCCTTTCCTGAGCTCTTTGTTCTGTTTGAGCGACTGCCTCTTGGTCTATGTATAGCTTTCTTATGAGAACAATTAAATAATCTAGAATTCCCATTCTTCCTAATGTTATCCATAATTTGTTATGATCCACACAGTTGAATGCCTTTGCATAGTCAATAAAACACAGGATAACATCTATCTTAGTTAGATAGTGCTGCTGTAACAGAGATAATAGAAGTGGATGGCTTTAACAAACGGAAATTTATTTTCTCACAGTTTAGGAAGCTAGAAGTCTGAATTCAGAGTGCCAGCTCCAGGGGAAGGCTTTCTCTCTCTGTTAGTTCTGGGGGAAGGTCCTTGTCATCAAGCTTCCCCTGGTCTAGGAGCTTCTCACCACAGGGACCACAGGTCCAAAGAACACTCAGGCTACTGGCTCTTCTTGCTTAGTGATAATGAGGTCCCTCTCCTCTCTGCTCCATTCTCTCTTTTATATCTCAAAAGAGATTGACTTGGCATATGTGATGGTTAAGATTGTGTGTCAACTTGGCTGGGCCATGATTCTCTGTGTTTTAATGTAACCACTCCCATGATTGAATATATTGTGAGTAGCCAGTCAGATGAAAGGGAGTCTCCTTGGGGGTGTGGCCCGCACCTGCATATAAGCAGACGTTCTGGCTTTTTGCTCTCTCTGGATCCTGCGGCTGCTTCCTGTCATCTCATCTCTCATTCTTGGGACTTGAGCTGTCAGCTTATCTGCCGAACCGGGATTCGTCGATCTGCACAGCCTGTGAGTGGGAGCCCTGCTCTCTGACCTTCCAATCTTGGGCTTGCCAGCTTCTGCAGCTGTGTGACTTGGGAGAGGCCTCTATCCTGATCCACGGACTTGGGACTTCCTAGCCTCTACAGTCACGTGAGCTGTTTCCTTGATATAATCTCTCTCTATATATATATTTATACACTCCACTGGTTTTGCTTCTCTAGAGAACCCAGCCTAAGACAGCACACAAACTAATCCTATAGATCTGTAGATTGAGTCCTGCCTTATTAACATAACTGACTCTAATCCTGCCTCATTAACATCACTGAAGTAGGAAACACGTAGGAAAATCACATCAGATCACAAAATGGTGGCCAACCACACTGCACTGAGAATCATGGACAAGCCAAGCTGACACAGATTTTTGAGGGATACAATTCAATCCATAACAACATCTTTCTGGTATTCACTACTTTTAGCCAAGATTCACCTGACATCAGCAATGATATCCCTAGTTTCACGTCCTCTTCTGAATCTGGCTTGAATTTATGACAGCTCCCTGTCGATGAACTGCTGTCACCAGTTTTGAAAGATAATTCAGCAAAATTTCACTTGTGTGTAATATTAAGGATATTGTTTGATAATTTCCCCATTCTGTTGAATCATCTTTCCTTGGAATGGGCACAAATATACATCTCTTCTAGTTGGTTGGCCAGGTAGCTGTCTTCCAAATTTTTGGCATAGACACGTGAGCACTTCCAGCACTGCATCCATTTATTGAAACATCTCATTTGGTATTCCGTCAGTTCCTGGAGCCTTGTTTCTCGACAATGCCTTCAGTGCAGCTTCGACTTCTTCCTTCAGTATCATAGGTTCTTGATCATGTTACCTTCTGAAATTGGTTGAACATCGACAAGTTCTTTTTGGTACACTGACTCTGTGTATTCCTTCCATCTTCTTTTGATGTTTCCTGCATTGTTCAATATTTTGCCCATAGAATCCTTCAGAATTGCAATTTGAAGCTTGAGTTTTCTATCTAGTTCTTTCAGCTTGAGAAATGCTGAACATGTTCTACCCTTTTGGTTTTATGACTCCAGGTCTTTGCACATGTTATTATAATACTTTACTTTGTCTTCTCGAGCTGTCCTTTTAAATCTACTGTTCAGCTCTTTTACTTCATCATTTCTTCCATTTACTTTAGCTACTCTATGTTCAAGAGCAAGTTTCTAATCTCTTCTGACATCCATTTTGTATTTTCTTTCTTTCCTGTAATTTCAATGACCTTTTGCTTTTTCCATGTATGATGTCCTTGATGTCATCTCACAGCTAGTCTTGTCTTTAGTCATTAGTGTTCAATGCTTCAAATCTGTTCTTGAGATGGTCTCCAAATTCAGGTGGGATATACTCAAGGTCATATTTTGGTTCTCGTGGATTTGTTTGTTTTCTTCAGCTTCAGCTTGAACTTGCATATGAGCAATTGATGCTTTGGTCCGCAGTCGACCCCTACCCTTATTCTGACTGATTATATTGAGCTTTTTCCATTGTCTCTTTCCACAGATGTAGTTGATTTGATTCCTGTGTTTTTTATCCAGTGATGTCCATATGTATAGTCGCTGTTTATGTTGTTGAAAAAGGTATTTGCAAGGAATAAGTCATTGGTTTTGCAATATTCTATCCTGTGATCTCTGGTGTCATTTCTATCACCAAGGCCATATTTTCTAACTACAGATCCTTCTTCTTTGTCTCCAACTTTCACATCAATCACTAGTAATTATCAGTGCATCTTGATTGCATGTTTGATAAATTTGAGACCGCAGAAGTTAGTAAAAATCTTGAATTTCTTCATTTTTGGCCCTAGTGGTTGGTGCATAAATTGAATAATACTCGTATTAACTGGTTGTCTTTGTAGACGTGTGGATATTATCCTATCACAGACAGCATTGTACTTCAGAATAGATCTTGAAATGTTCTTTTTGACATTGAATATGATGCCATTCCTCTTCAATTTGTCATTCCTGGCATAGCAGGCCATATGATTGTCTGATTCAAAATGGCCAATACCAGTCCATTTCAACTCACTAATGCCTAGGATATTGATCTTTATGTGTTCCATTTCATTTTTGATGACTTCCAATTTTCCTAGACTCATACTTCGTACTTTCCATGTTCAAATTATTAATGGATGTTTGCAGCTGTTTCTTCTCATTTTGAATTGTGTCATGTCAGCAAATGAAGGTCCTGAAAGCCTTACTCCATCCATGTCATTAAGGTCAACTCTACTTGGAGGGAGTAGATCTTCCCCAGTCGTATTTTGAGTGCCTTGCAAGCAAAGAGGCTCATTTTCTGGCACTGTATCAGGCAATGTTCTGCTGTTATTCATAAGGTTTTCACTGGCCAATTTTTCTCAGAAGTAGACTGCCAGGTCCTTATTCCTAGTCTGTCTTAGTCTTTAAGCTCCCCTGAAACCTGTCTACCATGGGTGATCCTGCTGGTATTTGATCAACTAGTGGCATAACTTCCACTATCACAGCATCACACAAGTACTACCAACTGACAGAATACCTGGCCAGTAATCTTCAAAACTGTTAAAGTCATGAAAAACAAGGAAAGACTAAGAAACTGACAACAGACTCCAGGAGACTAAGGAGATATAGTAGTTAAGTGCAATGTGGTTCCCTTGATTATTGATTTATTATTATACTGTAGATGAAGGTTTACAGAGTAAATAACTTTCTCATTAAACAATTAATACACATATTGTTCTGTGACATTAGTTGCCAATCCCAGGACACGTTGACACTCTCCCCTTTTCAATCTTGTGTTCCCCATTACCAGCCTTCCTGTCCCCTCCTGCCTTCTTGTCCTTGTCCCTGGGCTGGTGTGCACATTTAGTCTTGTTTTGTTTTATTGCTCTGTCTAATCTTTGGCTCAAGGGTGAACCTCAGAAGTGACTTCATTACTAAGTTAAAAGGGTGTCCACGGGCCAAACTCTCTGGATTTCCTCAGTCTCTGTCAGACCAGTAAGTCTGGTCTTTTCTGGAAGTTAGAATTTTGTTTTACATTTTTCTCCACCTCTGTTAGGGAACTTCTATTGTGATCCCTGTCAGAGTAGTCGGTGGTAGTAGCCAGGCACCATCTAGTTGTGCTGGACTAGACTCAGTCTGGTGGAGGCTGTGGTAGTTGTGGTTCATTTGTCCTTTGAACTAATCTTTCCCTTGTATCTTTGGTTTTCTTCATTCTCCTTCCTCCAGACAGCGTGGGACCAGTGGACTATCTTAGATGGCCACTCACAAGCTTTTAAGACCCCAGATGCTACTCACCAAAGTAGGATGTAGAACACATTTCCTTATAAACTATATTATGCCGATTGAGCTAGATGTTTCCCTGTGACCATGGTCCCCAAACCTCTGTCCAGTAATTCAGTCCCTCAAGGAGTTTGGATGTGTCTATGAAGCTTCCATGACCTTGCCTTGGTCAAGTTGTGCTGACTTCCTCAGTATTATATACTGTCTTACCCTTCATCAAAGTTACAACTTATCTATTGTCTAGTTAATGTTTCTCCCTCTCCACCCTACCCACTTGTAACCATCAAAGATTTTTTTCTTTCTGGGTGTACACCTTTTCATGAGTTTTTATGATAGTGGTTTCATATGGTATTTGTCCTTCTGTGACTGATGTATTTCACTCAGCATAATGCCCTCTAGATTCATCCATGTTGTGAGATGTTTCACAGATTCATCATTGTTCTTTATTGTTGCACAGTATTCCATTGTATGCATGTACCATAATTTGTTTATCCATTCATCTGTTGATAGACATTTAGATTGTTTCCACCTTTTTGCTATCATGAATAATGCTGCAATGAACATGAATGTGCATAGGTCTATTAATGTGATGGCTCCTATTTCTCTAGGATATATTCCTAGGAGTGTGATTGCTGAATTGTATGGTATTTCTATTTGTAACTTTTTAAGGAAGTGCCATATTGTTTTCCAAAATGGTTGTACCATTTTGCATTCCCACCAGCACTGCATAAGAGTTCTAAGCTCCCCACAACCTCTCCAAAATTTGTTATTTTCTGTTTTTTTGGATTTGTGCCAGTAATGTTGGGCTGAGGTGGTATCTCATTGCAGTTTTGGTTTGCATTTCTATCATGACTAGTGATCGAGAGCACTTCTTCATGTGTCTGTTAGCTGCCTGAATGTCTTCTTTGGTGAAGTGTCTGTTCATATCCTTTGCCCATTTTTAAACTGGATTATTTTGTCTTTTTGTTGTAGAGGTGTTGGATTATCCTGTAAATTTTAGAGATTAGACCCTTGTTGGATTTGTCATAACCAAAGATGTTTTTCCCAGTCTATAGGCTCTCTTTTTACTCTTTTGGTGAAGTCTTTGATAAGCATAAGTGTTTAATTTTTAGAAGATCCCAGTTATCTAGCTTATCTTCCAGTGTTTGTGTACTGTAAGTTATGGTTTGTATCCTATTTATGCTGTGATTAGTAGTAGGGCCTTGTCATGGATTGATTGAATTGTGTCCCCCAAAAATGCCTGTCGACTTGGCTAGGTCATGATTATTTTCAGTATGGTATGAATGTCTACCATTTTGTCATCTGATGTGATTTCCCTATGTGTTGTAAATCCTATCACTATGATCTAATAAGATGGATTAGTGGCAGTTATATTGATGAGATCTACAAGATTAGATAGTGTTTTAAGCCAATCTCTTTTGAGATATAAAAGAGAGAAGCAAGCAGAGAGACATGGGGATCTCATACCACCAAGAAAGCAGTTCCAGGAGCAGAGCGCATCCTTTGGACCTGAGATGCCTGTGCTAAGATGCTCCTAGACTAAGAGAAGACTGATGGCAAGGACCTTCCTCCGGAGTCGACAAAGAAAGACTTCCCCTGGAGTTGGTGCCCTGAATTTGGACTTCTAGTCTACTGGACTGTGAGAGAATAAATGTCTCTTTGTTAAAGCCATCCACCTGTGGTATTTCTGTTATAGCAGCACTAGATGACTAAGACAGGCCTCTAGCATTGAGCCTATTTTTTCTCCTATAGTCTTTATAGTTTTTGGTTTCATATTTAGGTCTTTGATCCATCTTGAATTAGTGTTTGTATATGGTGTGAGGCACGGGTCCTGTTTCATGTTTTCACAGATGGACATCCAGTTTTGCCAGCATCATTTGTTAAAAAGACCGCCTTTTCCCCAAGTAATAGACTTTGGGACTTTGTTAAAGATTAGATGGCCGTAGGTGGATGGATTTATATCTGAGTTCTCGATTCTGTTCCATTAGTCAATGTATCTGTCATTGTACCAATATCAGGCTGTTCTGAGTACTGTATATTAGGTCCTGAGGTCATGTAGTGCTATTCCTTCTACCCTACTCTTTTTCTTCAATAGTGCTTTACTTATCCTGTCCTCTTCCCTTTCCATATAAAGTTAATGATTAGTTTTTCCATCTTGTTAAAGAAGGCTATTGGTATCTGGATTGGGATTGCTTTGTATTTGTATAATGCTTTGGGTAGAACTGACATTTTCACAATGTTGAGTCTACCCGTACATGAGCATGGTATGTTTTCCCATTTATTTAGATCTCTTTTGGTTTCTTGCAATAGTGTTTTGTAGTTTTCTATGTATAGGTCTTTTATGATCCTGGTATTTTATTTTTTTATGGGCTATTATAAATGGTATTGCTTTCCTGATTTCCTTTTCATAGTTCTTTTTATTGGGGTATTGGAATACAACTGATTTTTTAATGTTTATGTTGTTGCCTGGTACTCCGCTGAATCTTTCTATTAGTTGCAGTAGTTTTCTTGTAGAGTCCTTTGGGTTTTGTATGTATAGTATTACATCTTCTGCAAGTAGAGATATTGTTATTTCTTCCTTACCAATTTGGATGCCCTTTATTTCTTTTTCTTGACTTATTGCTCTAGCTAGGACTTCCAGTACAGTATTAAATAGGAGTGGTGATAAAGGGCATCCTTGTCTGGTTCCTGTTCTCAAGGGGAATGTTTTCAGCCTTTCTCCATTAAGAATGATGTTGGCTGTTGGTTTTGAATAGATGCCCTTTATTATGTTCAGAAATTTCCCCTCTATACCTATTTTATTGAGAGTTTTTATCAGGAATCGGTGTTGAACTTCGTCGAATGTCTTTTCTGGGTCGCTTGAGATGATCATGTGATTCTTTTCTTTCCTTTTATTTATGTGGTGGATTACATTGATTGATTTTCTAATGTTGAACCATCCTTGCATACTTGGTATGAATCCTGCTTGGTCATGGTATATTATTTTTTTGATATGATGTTGAATTCTATTGGCTATAATTTTGTTGAGAATTTTTGCATCTATATTCATGAGAGATATTGGTTTGTAATTTTCTTTTTTTGTGGTGTCTTTGCCTGGTTTTGGTATCAGAGTTATGCTGGCTTCATAGAATGAATTCGGAAGTATCCCTTTTCTATGTTCTGAAATAGTTTTAGTAGTACTGGTATAAGCTCTTCTCTGAATGTTTGGTAGATTTCTCCAGTGAAGTCATCTGGGCCAGAGCTTTTTGTTGTTGTTGTGAGGTTTTTTTTTTTTTGTTGTTGTTGTTGTTGTCTTTTTTTTTTACCTTTTCAGTCTCTTCTCTAGTTATGGGTCTGTGGGTCTGTTCAGATTTTCAACATAATTTTGTGTTAGTTTGGGTAGGTAATGTGTTCCTAGAAATTTGTCCATTTCCTCTAGGTTTTCAAATTTGTTGGAGTATCATTTTTCATAATACATTGCTATGATCCTTTTTATTTCAGTTGGGTCAGTTATAATGTCCTCCATTTCATTTCTTATTTGGGTTACTTGCATCCTCTCCTGTTTTTCCCTTGTCGGATTGGTCAGTGGTTTGTCAATTTTGTTGATCTTTTCAAAGAACCAACTTTTGGTTTTGTTGATTCTTTCTATTCTCTACTTCATTTATGTCTGCTCTGATCTTTATTATTTCCTTTCTTCTGGTAGCCGTGGGCTTCTTTTGCTGTTCTCTTTCTGTTTGTTTGAGTTGTGTAGCTAACATTTTGATTTTGTCCCTTCTTTTTTGATGTGTCATCTATTGCTATAAATTGACCTCTGAGCGCTGCCTTTGCTGTGTCCCAAAGGTTTTGGTATGATGTGTTTTCATTCCCATTTGATTCTAGGAATTTTTTTATTCCCTCTTTGATTTCTTCTATTAGCTAGTGTTTTTTAAGCAGGGTATTATTCAGTTTCCACGTACTTAATTTTTTTCCTTGCTCTTCCTGTTGTTAATTTCTACTTTGATAGCAGTGTGATCAGAGGAGATACTTTGTATTATCTCAGTGTTTTGGATTTTGTTGAGAGTTACTTTGTGGCCTAAGATGTGGTCTATTCCAGAGAACATTCCATGTGCATTGGAAATGAATGTCTACTTTGCAGCTGTTGGGTGGAGTGTCTATATATGTTTATGAGGTCAGGTTGCTTGATTGTGGCCTTTAGATCTTCTGTATCTTTGTTGAGTTTCTTTCTAGATGTTCTGTTCTTTACCGAGAGTGGTGTTTTGAAGTCTCCTACTATTATTGTGGAACTGAAAATTTCTCTTTTCAGTCATGTTAGAGTTCGTTTTATGTATTTTGGATCTCTGTCATTGGGTGCATAGATATTTATTATGAATATGTATTCATGAAGGATTGTCCCTTTAATCATTATATAATGCTCTTCTTCGTCTTTTATGGTGGATTTTGATTTAAAATCTATTTTATCTGAGATTAGTATTGCCACTCCTGATCATTGTTGGTAGCTGTTTTCTTGATATATTTTTCCCATCCTTTGATTTTTAATAAATTTATGTCTTTGTTTCTAAGGTATGTCTTTTGTAGAGAGCACATTGATGGATCCTGTTTTTTTATCCATTCTGTCACTCTCTGTCTCTTTATGGGTGCATTTAGGCCATTTATGTTCAGTGTAATTATTGATAGGTGTGAGTTTACTGCTGTCATTTTGTAGTGCTTTTTTGTAGTGCTGACATTTTCTTTGTTCTCTTACTCTCCTGTGCTGAATTCCTTTTGTTTGTGGTTTTTTTTCTTTTTTTTGTAGATTTTGTTTTTACTGAGACTTTATGTTTTTTGCCTTTATTTTGATGAGTAGGTCTGTTAACTTTCTCTGTGGTTACCTTGAAATTCCCTTTATCTTCCTAGGTTTGAACCAGCCTTTTATTACTTGGTATCATCTTGCCTTCCTCTCCATTAGAAATTTCTATACCTACACTGTTTATTCTCTCTTTTATTGTTCTGATGTTGTCCTTTACAGATTAACCTCTCTGGTTCCCCACTGTAAATCTTTTAGTTTTGAATTATCTTTCAGAGTTCATTTCCTACGTTGGTATCTGGCTGGTGCGATCTTGTGTCCTAGATTCAGGCTATTGTCTGATGTTATTTGTTCTCAAACTGAAGGATTTCCCTTAATAATTCTTGTAAGTTGGTTTGGTTTTTAGATATTCCCTTAATTTCTGTTTATCTGGAAATGTCCTAATTTCACCATCATATTTGAATGAGAGTTTTGCAGGATATATTATTCTTGGTTGGCAATTTTTTTCTTTCAAAGTTTTATATATGTCATCCCATTGCCTTCTTGCCTGCATGGTTTTTCCCAAGTAATCAGAGCTTAATCTTATTGTTTTCCCTCTGTGTGTGACTTTTTGTTTTTCTCAAGCTGCTCTCAGGATTATTTATTTGTCTTCAGTTTTAGCAACTGTGATTATGATATGCCTTGGTAATTTTCTTTTGGGATCTATACTATATGGGGTTTGTTGAGCTTCTTGGATGGTCAGCTTTTCATCTTTCATGATATTAGGGACGTATTCTGACAGCAATTCTTCAATGATCCTCTCTGTGTTTTCTCCCCTGTTCTGGAACTCCAATCACTCACAAATTATTGCTTTTGATTATATCCCACATAATTCTCAGGGTCTCTTCATTTTTCTCCATTTTTTTTCTCATTTTTCCTCAAACAAAGTGGTATCCAAGTATTTGTCTTCAATTTTGGTGAAGCTGTCTTCCATTGTTTCAAACCTGCTCCTCAGACCTTCTATGACACTGTCCATTTCTGAAATCTTGTTGTTTATCTTTTGGATTTCTAACTGTTTTTGTATGATTTCTAGTTGTGACTTCATTCTGACATTTTGTTCCTGTATTGTTTTCCTGAATTCTTCCATTTTTGTCTGTATTTTATATGATTTTGTCTACCTTTTTCATGAATTTGTCTATTTTTTCCTCATTTTAATCTACTTTTTGCTTCAAATTTTGGATAGCTCTGAATACTAGAGATTTGGCACTTCTAGTGCCTTTTCTTCTGCTGGAAAGTTATGTGGTGTTTTATGTTGGACATCTACTGGAACTATCCTGTCTTTTTTTTTCATATGTTTGATATTGTCTGCTGTCTTCAGGACATTCAGTAGTTATTTTCTTTGTTTATTGATTGTAGATTTGTTTGTTTCATCCTGCTTTTTTGTTTTATTTGGTTATGCTTGAGCAGGTGGTCTGTGCATTTTTTGTTGTTTGCTCATCTGTGGGCACGATACGTTTCACCTCCTTTTCCAATGGACGGTGTCAGTTGCTCAGCTTTGTTGCTGCAGAGCAGGTCTAGCTTAATGGGAGGGGCCGCACTGAGTTGTTTGTAGCACATACTGGGGCCGACACGGTTGGCTGGGGTCAGTGCAGGGAAGGTTCTGGTAGGCCTTTCCTGTGCTGCTCAGGGGTGGAAAGTTCAATGCACATGACAGGTAGGCAGAAGGGAGGGGGGAGGTTGTGTTATGTTGGTCTAAATTGGGTATGGGAAAGAAGAGAGAGAGAAGAGAGAAACAGGATCCAGAAAAAAAAAAGTGCTTAGGGAGCCTGCCATTGGAGTGGAGAGACGAGATACTGAGAAATGAAGAAAAACAGAAGGGAAAAAAGATAAATAAAAATTTAAAAAAATGCCCCTACAGATCCGACCAGTGACCGGTGAAGTGTCTTTCAGGCCTCGGGATACAGCCCATCTAGAAGGGGCAGAGATGGCACACAGTGCCAAGTATTCAGGAGACAGGAAAAGAAGGAAAGTAGAGAGAGATGAGAAACTGAGAAATGAAGAAAAACAAAAACAAAAAGAGAAAACAATTAAAAATAAATAAGTAAAGAAAAAGAAAAAGAAAAAAGAAACGCCCCCAGAGATCCCACCGGTGACTGGAGAAGTGGATCCTAGGCCTTGGGGAACAGCCCCTCTAGAAGGGGAAGAGATGGACAACAGAACCACGTATTCAGGAGACAGGAAAAGAAGGTAAGTAGAGAGAGACGAGAAACTGAAGAATGAAGAAAAACGAAAAGAAAAAAAAAGTAAAAATAAAAAAAGAAATGCCCCCAGGTATCCTACCAGTGCAGCTGCACAGACCAAGGAAGTGGCTCCCAAGCCATGCAGTACAGCCTTGATAGAAGGGTTGGAGATGACACACAGTGCCAGGTATTCAGGAGACAGGAAAAGAAGGTAAGTAGAGACAGATGAGAAACCAAAAAAATGAAGAAAAACAAAAAGGAAAAAAGAAAGAAAAGAAAAAGTCCCCAGGGATCCCATCAATGTGGCGGCACTGACCAGGGAAGCAGTTCCCCAGCTGAGCAGTGATTCACAGCCTGTCAAGAAGAAGCAAAAATGGCACAGGGAGCCAAGTGTTCAAGAGAAAGGAAGGGAGACAGGGAAGAAACCCCCCCAAAAAGCCAAAAAAAGCAACACCAGCAACAAAGAAATGGCACTGAAGGAGACAGCCAGTGTGGGAGGGGCGAATATAAGTGGCACGGAGCCAGCACCTCCGTGGCCGCGGATGCTTGGCCTGTTGAGAAGTGGTGGAGGCCAAGCAGGGGGAAGAAGGATTGGGAGTGGGAAAGCATGTATTGCTGGTTACCGGGGGCTCTGTCTCCTGCTGGGAGCTCCATGAAGCTGCTTTCCTGTATTCCCCATCTGCCAATCTCCAACAGGAGTCCAAGATGGCAAATCTGTGCTGTGTTAGCTGATAGGGACCTTTGCTCCATATCTCTCCTTGCTCTCTAGTCTCTATCAGTTTCTTATTCTATTTGGTGCTTGGTTGAGTTCTTTATCTCTTCATTTGATGCTTAGGGTTCCAGGATTGGTGTTTGTCTCTGTTTTACTTAGTTTTGGGGGTCTTTGCTATGGGAGGATGGTCTGATGCTTCTGTCTATTGCACCATTTTGGCTCCACTTCTCTATTGGCTAGAATTTTGTAAAGAATTTTTACACCTGGATTCCTATACACCAATAAAGAGAATGATGAAATGGAAATCAGGAAAACAATACCATTTATAATAGCCCCTAAAAAAATAAAATACTTAGGAGTAAATCTAACCAGGGATGTGAAAGACCTATACAAAGAAAACTACAAAACACTACTGCAAGAAACCCAAAAGGATCTACACAAATGGAAAAACATGGAAAAAACATGCTCATGGATAGGTAGACTCAACATTGTGAAAATGACAATTCTACCCAAAGCAATTTACAAATACAATCCCAATCCAAATACCAACAACATTCTTCAAAGAGATGGAAAAACTAATCATTAACTTTATATGGAA